>NC_092370.1:89392134-89694872 GCF_030028105.1 Mobula birostris | reverse complement strand
ATCACACTGATTCCTAGTTTTACCAAAGAAGACTGAGGTTTAAAAGCTGTAAATTGCTCAGTAGCTGCAGAGAAGACAAGATCCAGGAGATGCATTTCTCCTGTCTTGATGGGTGGATTTCTAGATACAAAACACTCAAAAGGAGCAAAGGGCAAGATGCTGAAATATGCTATTGAGATAGATAATCTGATAATTGAATAATGGAGCAAGCTTGAATGGCTAAATAATCTACTTTTCCTTTTTCATGTTTCTTGATGAAAATGGTGCTAGGGAATGGTATGGTCACTCATACCATATACTTCAGCGAAGATGAGGAAAGTAGCATAGGACAACTATTCAAAGTGATATTTGTCACTTAATCAGGATCTGTTTGGACATTTGATTTGACAAACTGCTAGAGAGTTGGAAAACAAGTACAGGATTTAAAATGGCTTTGATAAATAAATTTGGTGACAGAAAGGGAATTTGAAACCAGATATTCTGAGTGCTGTGGATTTGAAATGAAAAAGATATCTGAAGAAGGGAATTATGATATTGGCGTGTGTGGAAAGGGGATGGTACACTGGGAGCTTATTAGTGTAGGTTGCATGATCATGCCTTTGTATGCGAGGAGACTGGAGAGAGAATGTAGGAGATAGAGGGAAATCTATCATGAGCTCTTTTTATTTTCTTGGGGAGAAGGTACAGCACTTGCCACGTGCATTGTTTCCCTGTTGCTAAGATAGTGAACTTGGTAGGAGTGAATTGAGAAATGTGTAAGGGGATAAGCTTAAGGAAACATTTGGTGGAGAAATGAGTCATGGATAATGAATGATCTTATCACTGATAGAGTAAACTAAATCGCTATGGTTTACACAGATTGCCTCAATGGTTGGGATAGATAAGACGAGGGCTCAGGGAGTCTTGACTTTTGTACAATACGCTCTTGGCAATTGACTCTATGGTTAGATGAGTACAAAATTAAAATTGGCTACTGGATGGATTTATTACTTATACTAGGAAGTACACTAATTCAACTTTAGGTTATTGCTCAGTAATCAAATGTTTTATCTGCAAAATGAATATTATATAAACTTAATAAAATTTGGTCACATGATTTGTATTCAGTTAAGCATTTTTAATATTTATACACAGAGAAAGTAAATTATGCATAGACAGATTTCTTTCATGGTTTTAAATTCACCAAAGGTATCACAATCTGAAACTGTTGCTGAATATTTGATTACCTAATTCAAGTCATTGAGTTCTTTAACATTGTATATGAATTACACAACATAAAATATATTAAAATCTTAACATAGATATGTAATGTAGTTTTCTTTATGGACTTCACTAATTAAATTACTTAGAGTAATTATGAAGTGGTTATCTACAAATTTTTCCTATGGTATGAGTAACAATTAACTAAAAAAAAAGGTCTCATTTTATCTTTGTGAAGCTTTATAGTGTTTCAGAAGGGCATCCCATTAAAACAAAATGGGCTGAAAGTGATATTTGAACGTATGCTGAATGGAGTTATGACTGCCTCCAGTGTTAGCAAAAGTTGAAGCTTTTGGCATCAAAGTGTAATATTACTCTGATTAGTTTTGAGAAGAAAATTAAATTCAAATGCAGAATACAATACAGGTTAAAAGAAATTGGACCTATGTAGTCACCATAATTATTCCACTGCTAGATTGCCTTGTCTGTCACTAGTTTGTTGTAGAACAACATATCCTCTGTAAATAACATGAATTGGTAGCTGGGGTAGATTCTCCTCTCCCTCCAAATATACTGTACCATTTTTTAGTTAGTTTCTTGGGATTGAGGATAATTTGTGATGCACTGCTCATTTTCCATAGGTTTGACTTTTGTATGCTCCCAGAACGCAATTCGGGATTCTTAGTAACATCCCACTCCACTTTGAGTGAGCAGTCCTGGACCAGGAATTCCCATGAATTAGTCTCACTAATCTTGTACAGCTTGTCTTTGGATAGTGAACAGGTTTCGTTTTAACAGATGTCCATAACTTGATTTTTATCTGAGTCTAAATATTCACTAGGTATTTCCACAGGATTTTGTTGATTGACATAAAAATCACACAAGACAAATTTTAAAGAAAAGAGCAATTACTAAATAAAGCAGGGGTAATGGAGGGGAGAGAGGAAACAGTTCTATCATTCACTGGAATAATGGAGTTTGATCGTATATGGGGGGGGGGAGCATCTTTAATTTGGGCATTTGTACCACAGCGGTGGCCTGTACTCATTTTTCAAGGATCTACCCACCTCTGTCTTTAAAAATTCATTTCACTTCCTTAAAGGATAATGAGAGGATAACGAAAATCACCTCATCTCTTTTAAAGTAGAATCCCTTATTTTTAAATAGTGACTCCCAAATTTGAGATTCTACCATAAGAAGAAACATTCTCTTCATGTTAATTCTGTCAAGGGTTCTTTTCCCTTTTGTAAATGTTAGTGTTTATAAACTTGCCATGTCCTAGTGTTTATAAACTTGCCATGTCCTACTTCTCCTCAGAAGTACAACCTACCCATTCCAGATATTAGTTTGAAACCTGCTTGAATTGCTTTCAATGTATTGAGAACCTTAGATTAGGACATCACTAATGTACACCAGAAGTTATCTTGTCGCCGAAATTGAAGCACATCCTTTTGCATTCAATTCCCAATACTAAAGTATACTAGAAGTTATCTTGTCATTGAAATTGAAGCACATCCTTTGCATTCAATTCCCTTACCAATAAGTGCCAGGTGCATTAACTTCCCTAATTATTTGCTGTACTTACACATTACAGTTTTACATTTCCTACATTGTACTGTTTGTTTGACAGATTTTTGCTGAATCACTTATCTATTTCACTTTATAAGTCATCTTCATATCTTTAAACTGATCTTTGTACAATTATTTAGCAACTTAGCAATTTAGCAACTATGCCTTCAGTGTCTTCATCCAAGTTATGTATATAAAATTTATGTAAAAAATTTAAAGATATTAGTATCTTATCAAACAAAAAAAGAAACATTTGATTTTACTGTTTTCTGTTTACCAGGCAATGTTACGTCTAATTTCTATTTCTCAACTGTTGTTGATGAGGCATCAAATACCTTTGAGAAATTGGCATCCCTGTGTCTACAGCACCTGATTTACTACAAAAATATTCTAATAAATTGTTTGAATCACTTCAACAAAATCATGATGAGTTTATCTTAAGTTTACTTTGAATTTTCCAGGTGTGATCATGACTTTCGTTGCTGCTAATGTTTTCTCTTTAACAAAGCTGGTGTACATTGTCTCTGTCTTATTGAATGAAGGAATTGCATTTACTATTTTCTTAGGAAATGGAATGGGCTTCAAATGTAGGTAATTTTGGAAAACTGAAACTCATAAGGACCTAGAAAGTTGTCAGTCCCCAGTTTCCAACAACTCAGTCCTTGATCAATTTTTCTGGGTTGTTTCCTCCCTTCCAGTTCTGTCCTTGAATGATCGGTGTGTAAATTTATTTTTGTGCTCATCATGCTGTGACACAGTGCAATATGATACACCATCTGATTCAGATATATCTTGTACACAATTGTGGCTGTGACAATATCTGAGTAAAATCTACATGCATCTCCTTTTTGGTGTCTGCTTAATATTGCTGGCCTTCTGCTTTCTACTCTTGTTAATGTGGCAGTCAATTTGTAGACAGCAACATCATTAGGGAAGATCAGTGTACTTACAGGTAGCTGTCGATGGATAGTTCCATCTGCTACTTCTGAAACAATGTGTGCAAGTTGCAGTGTTTTTATTCTTAATTTGTTAAGCAACAGAAGTTGGACTCACTCAGCCTGAGAATTTCTCTGGCAGTATTTTTTTCACTCTCCCAAGGAATATTCACAAATAAAAGATCAATTGTCTGGTTTAGCCTGTTGAGAGTTTTAAGAGAATAGGGCACGGTTTCTTCACAAACGAGAAATTCTGCAGATGCTGGAGGAACTCAGCAGGCCAGGTAGCATCTATTGGAAAGAGTACAGTCCACATTTCGGGCTGAGACCCTTCAGCAGGTGGGTCTCGGCCCGAAACGGAGACTACTCCTTCCAATAGATGCTGCCTGGCCTGCTGAGTTCCTCCAGCATTTGTGTGTGGGGCACGTTTCCTTAGCTATATTGTGGAATTGGCAAGACTTAACCTCTTAACTCGACCTTTACAACTTGTAATTGAATTGCATTTTGGGGTTTGTAATGGTTTTTCTTTTTTTTTGGAAATGAGCTAAAGATACTATCATATGGATTGATTGGCCCTGCAGTGTTTATTCACTGTTGTAATGTATATCTTCTGCAAAGCATGGAATAGGAAGGTGCTGCTATCAGTACCCTCTATGTCCCAAAATTTCCAATGCTTCCATATTCCCTATGGTTTTCTCAGTGCCTGCTGTGCCCTGATGCATTTGTCTTACCCAGTATGTTACTGTGAGTTAATTTGATGTGATTTTCTGTCACATGGTGATTCCAGCTCCCTGCTGATGTTAAGCAGTGTGTATTTAACCCAGTTTGACGAGATGAAAATTCAATATTCAGAATCTTGCTGTGCATTATTCACCACATGAAGGTTGATGCCTAGTTTCAAATGCTAGTAGCTTTTTTAAAAAAATACATGCTCTTTCTTTTGATGTGCCTTAAAATGCTGCCCTGACAGGCAAAAGCAGTAATTGTGTTCCTGGATGTTTTAAGGTTGGTTGGGGAGTCATTACATAAGTATTTCATATGTACTTTATATGCACAGCAGATTATGTTTAGTTTATTTCATCAATTTAGTTCTGGTATTTTTCTCAATAAACTAATGTTAATGTAACCCCAGGTTAAAATGCTATATGTGCTGGCATGAAAATATTTCCAGTAATGGTTTTAATGTGATAAATACATCAGATTTATTACCAGAATGTTAGTGACAAAGAAGTTACTGGAGATTAAAAAAACAGAAAATATGGGAAGCACTCAGTATTCAGCATGCAGTTCACTGTTCAAGGTTAGTGCTGTGATGAAGGGTGTTGGCCCAAAATGTTGACTATTTATTCATTTCCTTAGATGCTGCCTGACCTGCTGAGTTCCTGCAGCATTTTTGTGTGTTGCTGTGGATTTCCAATATCTGCAGGATCTCGTGCTTATGGATCAAGGTTGTAAGGTCTTTGAAATTCTGAGAAATAGTTGTCAACTGTTGACTAGTACTCTTTGTACCTGCTGAGTGTTTCCAGCATTTCCTGTTTTTAAAATCTCAAGAGCAACTGATGTTTTTGATGTCATTTACTGATTTTCATATCCTTGCAAGCGGATCAAGTGCCACACCTGTCCCTTCACCTCCTCCCTCGCTACTACTCAGGGCCCCAAACAGTCCTGCCAGGTGAGGTGACACTTCACCTGTGAGTCTGTTGGGATCACCGATTGCAGTGATTCTCAACCGTTTTTTGGCTACGGCGTCCTTAGGAGCTGTTCTCAGGTTCCAGGACCCCCCTTTCAAACAGGGATACAACATGAAGCAGATAGACAGGAAATCATTTATTATTGGACACCAAGAAAACTTGAACATTCCGACATACTGGACAAAACTTAAAAAATGACTGTGAAATTAAACATCTATCAGGCCTAATGTGATCCTTGAGCTTGGTGCTTTTCTGTAAGTTTCATGATATTGGGCTTCAAATTAGACAATGACAGTCAGATGTCACCTCGTGTTGCGATATCAATTCTGTTCCTGGATCTTGTCAAGGAAACTTTACCTTTGCAGAATCTGCTCTCAACCAAATATGTTGAGGGGAAAGGCAATAAAAAAAAAAAAATATCTTTGGGCTTTTTCCCACAGTGCTGTAAACTTATTTGGCAGATCACTCTTGATCCAAAAATCTTTTTAAAACTGACTGAACTGACAACATGCTGTTATATCACTCTGAAGATCAATCAAACTCTCTTGAATTTCTACCTCAACTTGGGTGGGTTGTACTTCATTATACAGATATTATAAATAGGAGGGAAACTGTTGATTCCAATGAAGGTTGCTGCTTGGGTATTTCATTGGTTCAGTTACCAGGGTGCCCATAAACCCTTGGGGCTCTCCTTCTCACTGTTTTCAGTCAGAGGCCCTCTTCAAATGTGCCAGGGCCCCCAAGGAGGCCATATGGCCTCTGTTGAGAATGGCTGATCTATTGTATCCGGTGCTCCTGGTGTGGCCTCCTGTAGATCAGTGAGACCCAGTGTAGACTGGGAGACAGCTTTGCCGAGCACCTACACTCCATTGTCCAGAAAAAGAGGGATCTCCTGGTTGCCGCCCATTTCAATTCTACTTCCCATTCCCATTCCCACATGTCAGTCCATGGCCTCCTCTACTGCTGCAATGAAGTCACACTTGGGTTGGAGGAATAACACCTTGTATTCCATCTGGGTAGTCTCCAACCTGAAGGCATAACATCAATTTCTCGAAATTCCAGTAATTGCCCACCCTCGCCCTCACCATTCCCCATTCCTGTTTCCCTTTCACCTTGTCTCTTTACCTGCCCGTCACCTCCCTCTGGTGCTCCTCCCCCTTCCATGGCCTTCTGCCCTTTCTGTCAGATTCTCCCTTTTCCAGCTCTACTCTCTTTCACCAATCAACTTCCCAGCTCTTAACTTCACCACTTACCCCTCTCCTGGTTTCACCTATCACCTATTACTTTGTACTTCCTCTCCTTCCCCCAACCTTCTTATCATGAGATACAGATGCTGGAAATCTGGAACAAAACACACAGAAAGTGCTTGAGGGAGTCAGGCAACATTTGGGGATAGGAATAAAATAAATAACCTTTTCGGTCAAGACCCTTCATCAGGACTGGAAAGGAAAGGAGCAGTAACCAGTATAAGAAGCTGGTAGGAGGGTGAGCTGGCAGGTGATAGTTAAGAACACATGGTGGGTATACAGAAAGAAGCTTGAAGAGGATGGGTGGATGAGGTAAAGAGCTGAAAAAGGAATCTAGTAAAGGAGAAGGGAACCAAAGGAGGTGATGGCGTGTGAGGAGAAGGGATGAGAAGGTAACCAGAATGGGGAAAGGGAGAGGGGAGAAATTACTGGAAGATGAGGTAATTGATGTTTATGCCATCAGGTTGGAGGCTACCCAGATGGAATATGAGATGTTGGTTCTCCAACCTGAGTTTGGCCTCATCATAGCAGTTGAGGCGGCCAAGGACAGACATATGGGAAGCTGATTTGAAATCAATGGCCACCAGGCAGTCCTGCAGACAGAACAAAGGTGCTCGACAAAGCTGTACCTCATTCTGTTTTAAGCCTTACTGATGTAGAGGAGGCCACATGGGATGCAATAGATGACCCCAGCAAACTTGCAGGTGAAATGTTGTCTCACCTGGAAGGACTCTTTGGGGCCTTGGATGGTAATAGGGATAAATACTAATAGGGATAAATGCTAGGGAGGCAATCAGTGAGGAGGGAAAAAGGGAAGAGAGTCAAATAGTGAATAATCCCTGTGGAAAGCGGAGGCAAAACGTGCTTAGTGCTGGGATACCTTTGGAGATGGTGGTAATTACAGAGAATGATATGCTGGATACAGAGACTTGCGGGGCGAGGCCAAGGGGAACTCTATAATTGTTATGACAGTAGGAGGGTGGAGTGAGGGCAGATATGCAGGAAATGGAGATGATGCAGGTGAGGGCAGCATTGATGGTGATGGAAGAGAAACCCCATTTGTTTGGGGGTGGGGAAGAAAATCTCAGGTGTTCTAAAATGGAAAGCCTCATCCTGAAAACAGGTGTGGTGGAGGTGGAGGAACTGAGATAATGGAATAGCATTTTAACAAGAGAGAGGGTGGGAAGTGGTATGTCAAATACTGATGGGCATTGGTTTAACGTGAAAAGGGGAAAGTTGAAAGGAGGTTTGCAGGACAAGATTTTAGAGTGATGGGTGTCTGGAATGCAGTGCTAGAGGAGGTGGTGGAAGTAGATACAATGGGAACATTTTAAGAGGCATTTAGACAAGCACGTGAACAGGCAGGGATTGGAGGGATGTATAGCATGTTCATGTAGTTTAAATTTGGATTATGGTTAGACAGACTTGTAGCTGAATCTCATGTTTCTTTGCTGTTATTTCTTCAAAGAAGTTTTAGTTTGCTAAATTTAGGTATAAAATTAATTGTCAATGTGGGCTGTGCAGAGGACGCCAGGAGACTTGTGGAGATAAGGAGATGAATATAAAACCAAAGTATTTTGTTTTAAATAGTAAGAGATTCAGTGGTGCAGCTGGTAGAACTGTTACTTCACAGATCCAGTGACCAGAATTCAAATCTAATTTCTGATGTCTTTTTGGAGATTGCATTCTTTCTCTATGAACTCTTCCCCCAGAAACATCAGATTCTTCCTACATTTCAAAGGTTTGTGGATTGGTAGGTTAATTGGCCCAATTGTATAAGTGAGTAGTAAGAATTTGGGATGAGTTGATGGGAATGAGAGGAGAATAAAAAATGAAATTAGTTTAAATTGCTGGTTTGGCACAAATCTATTTGGCTAAGAGCCTGTTTCTGAGCTGGATGATTGACAATTGTTAGCGTTTGGTGGGACCAAGATGCCCTGGTATATGCATCACTGAAAGTTTACATGCAGGTTGGTAAGCAGTTAGAAAGATGATATATTGCCCTTTATTACAGAATGATTCAAACACAAGTGTAGAGTTGTGTATTGCTTTAATTATGTAGGGACTGCTCCTGGAATGTTATGCTGAGGTCTGGCTTCCCACCTAGCGAAGAAGCCAGTTACGTTTACCTGATTAGTTTATGACTTAGAAGTTTATGATGAAGGATAGATTAGGGAATCACAAAATTCTGGAGGAACTCAGCAGGTCAGGCAGCATCAATGGAAAGAAATAAACAGTCAATGTTTCGGGCCAAGACCCTTCCTCAAGAAGGAAAGGAAGGGGGAAGAAGCCAGAATAAGGAGGTGGGGGGGGGAAGGGTGAAGAATGCAAGCTAAAGGTGATTGTTGAAGCTGGTTGGGGGAGGGGAATTAAGTAAGGAAATGGAAGGTGATAGTTGGAAAAAGTAAAGGGCTGAGGAAGTAATCTGATAGAAGAGGACAGTGGACCATGGGAGAAAGGGAAGGATGGGGGCTCCCATGGGGAGGTTACAGGCAGATGAGAAGAGTAAGAGTGCAGCCATTGTGGGGAATGAAGCGGAGGAAAGGCGGAAGGGGAGAAATTACCTTTGCTCCATCTGCAACAAGCAGGATTTCCTGGTGGCCAAATATTTAAATTCTGATTCCCATTTTCATTCAGACTTGTTGGTCCATGGCCTTCTCTATGGCCATAATTAATGAGGCCTCTCTCCTGTGGAGGAGCAACAGCTTGTATTCTGTATGGGTAGCCTCCAACCTGATGGCATGAGCATTGATTTCTCTAACTTCTAGTAGTTTTTCCCCCTCTGCCGTCCCTCTTCATCCATTACCCACTCTAGCTCCACTCTTATCACTTCTCCTCACCTGCCTATCACCTTCCCATGTGATCCTCCTTCCCTTTCTCCCATAGTCCACTCACCTTTCCTATCAGATTCCTTCTTAAGCCCTTTACCTTTTCCACTTATTATCTCCCAGCTTCTCACTTCACCCCCCCTCCCCCCCTTCCCCTATGCACTTAGCTTCACCTGTTACTTTCTAGCTTGTACTCTTTCACCTCCTCCCACCACCTTCTGGCTTTTTCCCCTTTCCTGACCTGATGAAGGGTCTCGGCCCAAAATGTCGACTGTTTGTTCCTTTCCATATATACAGCCTGACCTGCTGAGTTACTCAGCATTTTGTAAATGTTACTCTGAATTTCCAGCATCTGCAGAATCTCTTGTTTAGATTAGGCACTCTTTTTAGTATAGTTTTAGAAGGATGAGAGATGATCTCATTGAAAGTTCTTAAGTTTGATAGAGAAGATGTCTGGTTTGATTCTCCCTGGCTGAGGGTCACATTCTCAAGATAAGGTCTCAGCCATTCAGGACTAGTGAGAATAACGAATAGAATAGTGATTCTTTGGAATTCCTTATCCATCAGGGCTGTGGAAGCCAAGTATATACAAGGTGGACTTTGATACATTTTTAGATAATGATGTGATAGAACTAAGGGAGTATGGCTACTGCCGAAAAGTTGTATCTTTCTGTATAATCATCATTGATATTTATTGGCAGAGCAAGCATGATGGGCTGAATGTTCTGCTTTGATTTATTTTTATAAACCTTAATCTATAAACGTCTTAAGAGAAGGAAGAGAAGACCCAATAGACTCATTGTAACTGAAGGTGGAATATGTCAGAACTCTGAATATTTTGTATCTGCCTTCACAGGAGGAGAAGTAGTAATGTAGGTCTGGGATTGCATCTAAATAAAATGTATCCTAACCTCTTAAAAGAAATGATAAAGGGTTTGGCTATTAGAAAGTGCCATTTTCCAAAAAAATTAAAAGTTAACCCAAAACTGATGGAATTTATGCCAGGGTAGGGGGTACAGGTTGGAGAAATGCCAAAATTGGACAAAAGTAACAAGCAGATCATTGGCCTGGTTGGGTGAGTGGGAGAAGGGTGTCATAGAGAAGTGAGTTCATGCATTTTGAGAAGAGCAAAAAAGGTAAGCAGTTATGGCAATTGTAGGCTGTTGAGAATTTTTTTGGGGTCATGCTCACTTTTAGGAGGACAAGCATACAAAATATTTGCTTCCTCCTAGCTGAAGTATAGAAAACGAGAACATTATGATCATGGTAGAATGATATAAAATTCTCTTTATGCCACTTCATGGATACAGTGTTAAGTTCTGCTCACCACTAGAGAAAGGTTCAAGATAGTTTAATGTCATTTCTAGTACACAGCTGTAAAGGAGGAGGAAATAATTTTAACTCTGGATCTGATGAAGCTCAAAATAAACACAAGATAAAGAACACAATAATAAAAAAAACAATAAACATGTAAGACCATAAGATAAAGGAGCAGAATTACGCCATTTGGCCCATCAGGTCTACTCCTCTATTTCCTCATTGCTGGATCATTTTTCTTCTCAGCCCTAAACTTCTGCCTTCTCCCCATACCCCTTCATGCCCATGACAAATCAAGAATCTATTAACCTTTGCCTTAAATATACATAAAGACCTGGCCTCCACAGCTGCCTGTGACAAAGAATTCCACAGATTCACCACTGTCCAGCTAAAGAAATACCTCCTCATCTCCGTACTTAAAGGACGTCCCTCTATTCTGAGGCTGCATCCTCTGGTCTGAGACTTTCCCATCATAGAAAACATCCTCTCTACATCGACAAAATCAAAGCCTTTCACCATTCAATCAGTTTCAATGAGGTTGCCCCTCAATTTTCTGAATTCCAGTGAGTACAGGCCCAGAGCCATCAAATATTCTTCATATGACAAGCCATTCATTCCTGGAATCATTTTTGTGAGCCTCCTTTGAACCCTCTCAGTTTCAGCACATCCTTTCTACGATAAGTTTATAAAAGAACTGCAAATGGGTGCACTTCATACAGATGTAGTTATTAGAGAGACTGGTGGATTCCAGAGTACTCTCATCTCTCTCAAAGAACATTCCACTGACCCTACACTCATTCTCACTGCATTAGCTATGTACTAATAGACAAAGAAAGATAAAAACACACTAGAAATCTTTCTCGAGCCTTTGCCACTTCTCTTGTAAGCCCTTGAGGTCAAAGCCAGACCACTTTAAGGCTATGTCCACACTACGCCGGATAATTTTGAAAACGCCGGTTTTGAGTGAAAACGACAGACGTCCACACTAAGCGTTTTTCAAAATATCTCCATATTAGACAGATATTTGGGCAAATCTCCTCCTACTGGGCATGCGCAGGACACACCGAAAACAAGCGAAGAGGAAACTGTATACTTGGTGTGTGGTTGTCCAGTTACAGAGTAGAAAAACTTAAAAGGAATTGCTCTTGGCTGTCGCGC
Organism: Mobula birostris; assembly: GCF_030028105.1. Lineage (NCBI taxonomy): Eukaryota > Metazoa > Chordata > Chondrichthyes > Myliobatiformes > Myliobatidae > Mobula > Mobula birostris. Next base: position 89,682,927 of record NC_092370.1, on the reverse strand, counting down.
AGGAGGACTTAAAACTAAAAAAAAAGACAAATACTGGAGCATATAAAGGCAACCGACAGGGAGTTCATGATCCGGCTGACGACGAACATTGAAATACTGACTAACTCTGTTGCATTAATAAAGCACCTTGTTAAATGTATAAAACATGTCTGTATCAGTGTTATCTTGTATTACATTAGGCTGTTACACATCTATTGTCAGAGAAGTACTTGCATAAATAGGTAAACTGCCTTGGTTCTTGGTTCTTGATCCTCCAAAATATTCCGCATGGAATTTAAACTGGAGCTGGCGGAGGGTGTTTTCTGTCCTTACCGTCATACAAGCAAGGACAGAAAACAGGGCAAAGTGAGTATACTTATTTATTCAGTAAGCTATGGGTCAAAGTATTTGGTGGGTACATTTCTAACTCTTCTGGCTTCAGTCTCGTTGCTGTCTGTTCCGAAATTGTTAGGTTCTGCGAAGCGCTGAATCAAATATCGCTGTGATGATTGTACGCTCTAGTATCGATTGTTTGGCGACAATAAAGTAATAATAATAATAGTAAGAAGGAGAAGAAAACAATGAAATGTTGCGCTACCGCCATCTGTTCCAGCACGTCATGACAGTGGTTTTAAAAAGCTCCGGTTACGATGTCCACACTGCAACGGATATTAGACGCTTTCAGATTTATTCACTCTGGAGACAGTTTCTGACAATTTCCGTTTTCGGGGGATGAAAACGCCGTCTTAGTGTGGACAGAGGGTCAAAGCGAAGAGAAAATGCTTCGTTTTCAAAATTATCTGGCGTAGTGTGGAGGTAGCCTAGCAGCGTCCACTCCCACAATGGCTACTGTGTTTAAACCTAACCTCTTTTTATTGGCTTTTGACAAGTGCCTAATAGAACATGGTGATTGAAGCTTGTCAAAAAGTCCCAAAAGGCCCTGAGCTTTTTAAACCTCCTATTGCTTTATCAACAAGCGAGTGCTCATGACGAGTGAAGCTTGCTGATTAACCCCCACCCCACATTTCCATGCTCTGAATCTGATTCTATGCCCATCAATTATCCATTTTAAATCTTTGGAGAAATGGAATCAGCACTGGGGCAGCACCATAGTGCAGACAGTAAAACTGCTGTTACATTTCCATAGCGACCTGGATTCAATCCTGTCTCTATCTGCGTGAAGTTCAGAATAGTGGTTAATTTTGCTGGGAAGGGTGTGGAGGACATTTTATTGAATGGTGCCGGCAAGGAAGCAGCTCTTTGAAGAGATGGATGAATCTTCCATGATCTTGTATACTGTTAAAAATTTCTCTTAACCCTTGCTGTTTCATTATAGCAGAATTTCCAAGGTTTTAGAGGAAGAAAACAAAGATAGAAGTCAGGCTATTTAGAATGAATTAGACGCCAATAATTTACGTTGAAGGGGTAAGATCACAAATTTTTTTTTTGTAATAACTAGAATGAGGGTTTTGAATTTCAAATGTAGAGAGAACTGTAATGTTATGGACATCTAGAATAGGAAAACAGATTATTATCTGAATGGTGGCTGATTAGGAAAAAGAGAGGTACAACAAGACCTGGGTGTCATTGTACGCCAGTCATTTAAAGTGGGCATGCAGGTACAGCAGGTGGTGAAAAGGGCGAATGGTATGCTGGCATTCATAGCAATAGGATTCGAGTACAGGAGCAGGGAGGTTCTACTGCAGCTGTACAAGGCCTTGGTGAGACCACACCTGGAGTGTTGTGTGCAGTTTTGGTCCCCTAAACTGAGGAAAGACATTCTTGCCATAGTGGGAGTACAAAGAAGGTTCACCAGATTGATTCCTGGGATGGCAGGACTTTCATATGAAGAAAGACTGGATCGACTAGGCTTATACTCGCTGGCATTTAGAAGATGGGGGGGGGGTATCTTATTGAAACATATAAAATTCTAAAGGGATTGGACAGGCTAGATGTAGGAAGATTGTTCCCGATGTTGGGGACGTCCTGAATGAGGGGTCACAGTTTAAGGATAAAGGGGAAGCCTTTTAGGACCAAGATGAGGAAAAACTTCTTCACACAGAGAGTGGTGAATCTGTGAAATTCTCTGCCACAGGAAACAGTTGAGGCCAGTTCATTGGCTATATTTAAGAGGGAGTTAGATATGGCCCTTGTGGTTAAAGAGATCAGGGGGTATGGACAGAAAGCAGGTACAGGGTTCTGAGTTGGATGATCAGCCATGATCTCATACTGAATGGCGGTGCAGGCTCGAAGGGCCGGATAGCCTACTCCATCTATTTTCTATGTTTCTATCTGTGCTCTAGGATAATGATGCAGGCCAGTCATTGAGCAAAATGAAAGTGCAGAGAGTGTGATTCTAGTTAAAGGATCTCCAACTGGGGTCCACAGACCCCTCAGTTGATGGTAGGGGTCTATAGTGTGAAAAGCTTGGGAACCCCTGTTATTGTTGAAGTTTAAGAACTAGTTGAGCATGTCGAAACAGTAGAGTGAGTCCAAGAGCGAGGAACAACCCGAGGTTTAGCCAATTTAAATGCCAAGCTAGATTGAAAAGGTCAGGGTTTCAGGATCGGAGGAGAGGTGCGGGCTGGTATTCAGCTTGAGGTTTACTCGCCTCTGTACTGAACTGAGGCTGTGGCCTGTAAGTAACAGGCTCCTGTATCAGCTGCAGTGATGACCGGCTTTGTGGCTGTGGACTCACTTTTGTAAACTTCAGTTCTGAATGTTATTTGCTTTCATTGTTTGCATGATTTTTTTTCTGCACGTTGGGTGTTTGGCAGTCTTTTTAATGGATTCTATTGAATTTTTTGTTCTGTGGCTGCCTGTGAAGAGACAAATCGCAAGGTTTTATATAGTCTACATACTTTTATAATAAATGTACTTTGAGATGCAGCTTGGAAAGATAGCAAGGATTTCAAACAGCAATTGAATATTGTAAGGATTGAAAGGAAGAATGGTGGGTGTCATTGGACCTATTGTTTCTTATGAGCATTCAGTTATGCAGGATGCTACTCAATAAGAGCTGAGTCATTTTGGTAACTGGAGAGAGTCTAGACTTTTTTGCATGTGTGAGTTTTGTAATTAATTCCAGAGCTTGGGTATGAAAACATGTCTGCTGATGGAAAACTATTTGCACAGTGATAAGATTCAGGAAAACTAACGTTTACATTACAAGTAGCAGGCGATGGATATCTCCAGAAAGAGAGAATCAAGTGACTTCTGATATTCAATAGTATTATTACTATTGAATCTCTGAGGTGGTGGGGGGGGGGGTGATTCTGTATTACTGGAAACTTCACAGAGAACCATGCATTACTGATTCTTAAAACAGAGGCTTCGTCATCTTTGTCAAATGACTTGCCTTCTAATGTCACAAAGTCCACCAACAGTCTCAGAGCATAAGCTAGGAGCTTTAAAGTACACTTGGGGAAAGTTGATGCTGTAAATATGAAACAAAAATAGAAGATATTGGAGAAAACTCGACAGGTCAAGCAGTACCCATGGAAAGTGAAAAAAAATTGACATTTTTGAGTCTGTGTCCTTCCAGTTACGTTTCCACTCAACACAAACCAGAACAAGGCAGCCATTTTGTGGGTACTGAATTGACTTCATCCTGGGTTAGTTCATGAGCCAGGACCCCAAATTTGGGCCACCAGTACCATCTGGGGGAAATAATTCTTATAGTGATTTTTGGCAAGTTATACACCCCTAGTGCTAGAAAATATGTGATAGCATTGTAGCAGTGGTAGCTTTCTGTGATCCCATGGTGCTTTGTCCATGATAAGATGAATTATGCCAGGTACCTGTCCCCTTAGTTTGCTCAGATGATGACCCTCCCAGAGAAGAACCCTTCTGTGTATGAGGCCTTCAAGACAGGCCAATTCTCAGTGCAGCTGTCAAGTAACAACCCCTTTGGGCAGATCCCTGTGGACCAGGCTGTTGAAGCCACAGTGAACAAAGGCACACAGACTCCTGGAGGCACATCACGGTTCAGCCTGAATGCTGGAGGTATCAAGCATTACAACATAACAGCTGAGCAATGCAGTACATTCCTGGGAAGGTTAAGGGAGATGGTGCATGGCAACAAATCAGAGCTTTGTCATGCGGAGCTACAGCGGTCAAGAATCCAGAAAGATGAAGAAGCAGTTTCAGCAGTGATTAGCCTCATACCTGAATGGGTCAACCCATTTGCAGAGAAGCGGGACCTCATTGGCATCTCTACGGCAAAGGCAGCCCCCAAGGACATTGCCTCCGACCTGATGAAGGCATATGAGATTGGTGAGCAATGCTATGCAACCTTCAAGGATGAGAGACTAGAAGAAGACCCACTAGCAAAGAAATTCCATGACCCAATGAAAACCAACAAGCTGATGCATGAACATCAACTTCTCTAACTTCCGCTAATGCCCCACCTCCCCCTCGTACCCCATCTGTTACTTATTTTTATACACATATTCTTTCTCTCACTCTCCTTTTTCTCCCTCTGTCCCTCTGACTATACCCCTTGCCCATCCTCTGGTTCCCCCCTGCTTGTCTTTCTCCCTGGACCTCCTGTCCCATGATCCTCTCATATCCCTTTTGCCAATCACCTGTCCAGCTCTTGGCTCCATCCCTCCCCCTCCTGTCTTCTCCTATCATTTCGGATCTCCCCCTCCCCCTCCAACTTTCAAATCTGTTACTAACTCTTCCTTCAGTTAGTCCTGAGGAAGGGTCTCGGCCTGAAACGTCGACTGTACCTCTTCCTAGAGATGCTGCCTGGCCTGCTGCGTTCACCAGCAACTTTGATGTGTGTAAGCTGAAAACATTCAGTGATACGTGTAAGAGGAGAGAAGTGAAATCAAGTGAAAGCAGACAGATCTTTGTTTGGATGTATCATAGTGAAGGCACAAGGGTGCAGTCTACATACAGAGGGTATCCTTTCTCATCCCCTTGGACTATTGCCCTGGGCCCTGTCCACATCAGAAGGATAGCTGAGGAAGACAAATAAAGCTACTTTAGCCACAACCTTGCGGAAAAATGTAGCAGTAGAAGAGCAACTCCCAGGAAACTCTGCTACAGTGGTTGATGGAATGAACTTGGTCCAAAGAGTGAAAGGTGATCAAGTTACTTTCAGAGATGTCGTCGCAACAATTCTGGGTATGGCTCTGAGGGAAGGCAGTCAGTAGCAGAACGGATGTGTTTGACACATACAAGGAGAGCTCTATCAAGAATAGTTAAAGATCTCTACAGGGTGAAGAGACGGGTCATGAGTTGCAAGGTATCAGAGGCACACAGATGTTGAGGCAGTGGAGGAGCTTCCTGACCAAAGTCAGTAACAAAAGTAGTCTCATTAGCTTCATAGTCCAAGAATGGAGGAAGGTGGAGTACAGAGCAAAACTACAGGAGAGGATTCTGTATGCAACTGTGAATGACAAATGTTACAGAATCACATCTCAAGACAGGAGGTGTCAGCTCTTCAGTGTCAACAAGAAGAAGCAGATGGCTGCCTACTTCTCCATGCTACCCATGCCACAAGAGAGGGAAACCAGTCTGTAATGATCTGCTCAGAAGACACAGATGTCTTTTTCATGTCTTTAGCATTTTGTGACAAGGTTGAGGCCCCATTGTTCCAGAAGTGTGGCACTAGAACCCGTACAAGGCTTGTAGACATCAAGGAGTTTGCTGCTACTGTTGGCATAGAGGTTTGTAGGGCTCTCATTGGGTTGCAGGCATATACAGGATGTGACTCTGTAAGCGCTTTTGCAGGCAAAGGGAAGACAAGTGCCCTAAAACTTCTGATCAGCAACAGGGAAACTCAGGACACATTCTTAGAGTTGGGTCAGGAATGGGACCTCTCCCCAGAACTGATGGACAAACTGGAGTCATTTATATGTCTCCTGTATGCCCCCAAAATATCGACCACCAAGGTCAATGAGCTCAGGTGTCACCTTTTCTGTGCCAAAGAAGGTGAAATCAAAAGTCATCACTTCCCACCATGCAAGGACTGCTTAACAAAACATGCACAGTGAGCCAACTATCAGGCTGGTATATGGAGAAGATGTTTGGAGAAGGACCCACAAGTGCCAAGCCCTGTTGGCAGAGGATGGAAGATGGAGAGAGAGAAGAGGAAGCTGAACAGTTGGTGGTGCACTGGATGGAAGGCCAGCCAGCACCAGATGCCGTCCTGGATCTACTGGCCTGTAACTGTCCAAAAAATATGTTCACTCCCAAGATGTATGTGTGTTGCAAATGTACTGATGTGTGGACTGGCACACTGTGAGAACCAGGCATCCACCTCAGAGAGTGTGGAAAGTTCAGATGAAGATGTGGAAGACTTGGAAAATTATTATTATTAATAGGTTATGAAAATATGGAAAACAAAGTATGGAAAGTAGTCTTTGATTAAATATGTTCATTTTACAACCAAACGGGGCCTAGCTTATGGCCGTGTGGAACCCACATTTGAATTATTGTACTGCAATTTATATGCTATGACAAAAGTTTTAAGATTGTTTTGATTTGATACAACAATTTGGAAAATATCATGACATTGATAAAACTCCAGAGATCTCTCCAAATGAGGTTTTTTACCTTTTGGGGGTGGGGTAACATATTCTGCTTACTGATGTTAATATGGAACATATACAGAAAGTGATTACTTATTTGAATTCCTGAATAACTTCTCCACAAACCCATGTGATTGTGTGTCCTAGGGTTTTTATTGACTTTTCCAAAATAAACAACAGACAAATATTTTTCTAAAAATGAAATGATTCACTCTACTGAAATTGGGCACTGTACTGCGAGTGCCACCAGTGACAGTTTTCAATGTAGAATTTTAAAACAACATTTGATGAAAAGTGCTTGAACTCAGCTATCATTGTGACAGATCTCAATGTCAAGGGATCACTGATGACAAAGTACCACTAGGTTGAATATATATGTTGTACTTTATATTGGCCACTTTTCAGAAATGCTTATTTTAGGGTAGTGTTATAAAATGCATTATAGCACACATAAAGCTACCACTGGTGCAATGCTATCACATATTTTCTAACTCTAGAGATGTATGCCTTGACAAAAATCACTATGAGCATCATTCCCCTCAGATGGTACCGACCAACCCTGCTGGCTCAGGGACTAAGTGTATTGTGGCTGTCTGCAGATTGCTCCTGCTACGAGATGTGATGCGACCATTGCAAGGTAGCTTCAACAGCATTTTTCAAAAGCACAACCTTTATTACTTGGGTGGACAACCATTAGGTACTTAGAAATAATGCCATCTGCAGATTCCCCAACTCGAACCATTCTGAACTGATATCTTGCCTTTGGTTCACTGCTATAGGTCAAATTCCTGGAACTTGCCTTCACTTGAGTTGCAATGGTTCAATAATAATGGCTCATCACTACCTTTTGCAAAGGAGAGAAATATGTTTAATAAAATTAATATCTTGCAAGTAAATAAAAAAAACTGAGTAATTAGCAAAGCAAAATCGCTATAATATAAACACTAGGGGGTGGGTGTTAAGTTTTGAGGCATCAACATTTATTATTACAGCTTCCTTCACAGCTTAGCATTTATGTTTACAGAAATAAGCTTCCATTTCAGTATTGAAATGTATAAATTTGAAAATTGCAACTGCTATTTGTAATATTAGCAGTTACAGTTTACTTTTGCATGGTGGAAATGTAGGCTTTTAAATGAGCTTAAAGTTTCAAAATAGCTGGTAGAAAACTCAAGAATTTCTATTGAATTAGGAATTGGTAAATTTTATCCAAAAGTTCCTGAACAGAAAAAATTCAGGGTAAATTTTAAATTCTGAAATTATGAGCATATGGTTTAGGAGTCAGCCACTTAACCCTTCAAACTTGCTCCACTGTTTAACATAAATTGTAATACATAATTGTAATTTTGACTTTACATTCATGTCTATCCAACCTGATGGCATGAACATCGACTTCTCTAACTTCCGCTAGGCCCCACCTCCCCCTCGTACCCCATCTGTTACTCATTTTTATGCACACATTCTTTCTCTCACTCTCCTTTTTCTCCCTCTGTCCCTCTGAATAAACCTCTTGCCCATCCTCTGGGTTCCCCCCCCCCCACCGTCTTTCTTCCCGGACCTCCTGTCCCATGATCCTCTCGTATCCCCTTTTGCCTATCACCTGTCCAGCTCTTGGCTCTATCCCTCCCCCTCCTGTCTTCTCCTATCATTTTGGATCTCCCCCTCCCCCTCCAACTTTCAAATCCCTTACTCACTCTTCCTTCAGTTAGTCCTGACGAAGGGTCTCGGCCTGAAACGTCGACTGCACCTCTTCCTACAGATGCTGCTTGGCCTGCTGCGTTCACCAGCAACTTTGATGTGTGTTGCTCTCTTATTAGATTCCTGCTTCTGCCCTTTACGTCATCCACCTATCCCCTCCCAGCTTTTTACTTGCCCCACTCCCTCACCATTCACCAACTCTCCCCTAAAATGTCTTCACTTATCACCGGCAGCACACACACAATGTTGGAGGAACTCAGCAGGTTAAGCAGCATCTATAGGAATGAATAAATAGTCGATGTTTTGGGCAAAGACCCTTTCTTAGGACTGGAAAGAAAGGGGAAGGATCCCAGTGTAAAAAGGTTGGGGATGGGGGGGGGTAGGAGGACAAGCTAGAAGGTGATGGTGAAGCCAGGTGGATGGGGACGAGAGATGAAGTAGGAATCTGGAAGGTGATAAATGGAGAAGACAAAGGGCTGGAGAAGAAGGAATCTGATGGGAGGGGAGAGTGGATCATGGGCGAAAGAGGTACCAGAAGGAGGTGATGGGCAGGTGAAGAGAAGAGGTAGAAGGCTAGCTTGGGGAAATGAAGCAGAGGGAAGGGGGAGGGGGGAAATTACCAGAAGTTGGAGAATTCTAGACAGAATATAAGGTGTTTCTCCTCAAATCTTGAGAGTGGCCTCATCGTGGCAGAAGAGATGGATATGGACTGACGTGTCTGAACATGAATGGGATTAAGAATTGAAATGGTTGGCCACTGGGAAATAATGCTTTTTGCAGGTTGAGCTGAGGTACATGACAAAGGTGGTCCCCCAGTCTACGTTGGGTTTCACCAATGTAGAGGAGGCCTCATCAGGAGCACTGGATACAGTAGACAACCCCAACAGATTTGCAGGTGAAGTGTTGCCTTACCTGGAAGGACTGTTTGGAGCCTTGAATGGAGGTGAGGGAGGAGGTGAATAGATAGACGTAGCACTTCTTGTAAAGGTAAGTTTCAGGAGGGATATTGGTGGGGAGGGATGAATGGACATAGAGAATCACTGAGGGAGCAACCCTGTGGAAAGCAGAGAATGTTGGGAGAGGGTGGAGAGAGAAAGGTTTGTTTGGTGGTATGGTTACGTTAAAGGTGGTGGAAGTTCCAGAGAATAATGTACTGGAAGCAGAGGTTCATGAGGTGGTAGGCGAGGACAAGAGAAACTCTATTCCTGTTCAGACAGTGGAAGATTGGGTGAGCCTGGATGTTTGGGAAAAGGAGGAGATGCAGTGTTTAGGGCATCTTCAGTGGTGGAGAAAAGGAAGCCCTTTTCTTTGAAAGAGAAGGACATTTCTTATGTGCTAGAAAGGAAAGCCTCATTCTTTTGAACAGATGCAGTGGAGGTGTAGGAAATGAGAAAAAGGAATGGCATTTTGCAGGAGACAGGGTGGGAAGGTGTATAGTCAAGATAACAATTGGAATTGGTGGATTTATAAAAGATATCAGTAGACAGTTTGTCTCCGGTGATGGAGATAGAGATATTGAGAAAGGTACGGTTTATCAGAAATGGACCAAGTGAATTTAAGGACAGGGTGGAGGTTGGAGGCAAATTTGATGAAATTGATAAGCTCAGCATGGGTGCATGAAGCAGTTGTTACTGTAATGCAGAAATAATTGGGGAGCATTACCAGGGAAGACTTAGAACATGGACTGTTCTATGTAGCCAATGAAATGGTAGACATAACTGGGGTCCAAGCAGGTGCTCATCACTACACCTTGGAATTGGAAAAAGTGGAAGGAGCCGAAAGAGAAATTGTTAAGGGTGAAGACCAGTTCAGCCATATGGAGGAGGGTGGTGCTGGAGGGGAACTGGTTGGGTCCGTTCTCAAGAAAGAGAGCTTTAAAGCCATCTTGATGGGGGAGAGAAGTTTATAGGGAGTGGACATCCATGGTGAAAATGAGGTGATCAGGGCCTGAGAATTGAAAGTTGTGGAGATTGGGAGCATGTGAAGTGTCGCAAATGTATGTCGGAAGAATCTGAACCAAAGAGGATAAAATGGAGTTAAGGTATGTGGATGCGAGTTCAGTGGGACAGGAGCAGACAGAAACAATGAGCCTGTTTGGACAGTGAGGTTTGTGCATCTTGGGTAGTAGGTAGAAACGTGTATTGCTGGGTAAGAGAACTTTGAAGGTGGTGGCTGTGGATAGGTGATCTCCAGAGTTGATGAGGTTGATGGTGGTGTTAGAGACAATGTCCTGGTGATCCTGAGTGGGGTCCTTTCCAAGGAGTAAGTAAGAGGAGGTGTCTTGAGAGTTGCCACCTATGCTCAGCAAGATGGTCTGCCTAAACTTGCCAGCTTGTTCTCCTTCCCATCTCCCCACCTTCTGGCTTCTTTTCCTTAAGTCCTTATGAGGGGTCTCAGCCTGAAGTGTCGACTGTATATTCCTCTCCGTAAATGTTGCCCGACTGCTGATATCTCCAGCATTTTCTGTGTGTTGCTCTGGATTTCCAACATCTGCGCAGTCTTGCGTGTTTATTTAATCTCGTATCTGCTAAGCATGAGTCCAAAGCATCTGTCTGTCTCATCAGTTAGCCATAAATGGTTCTAAATGTAAGTGATCTGGATTGAATAGGGTATCATGGCTTTAGTGTTAGGTTCACTAGTGTTTTGTAACCTTTCTTTGTGATCACTGAGGTGAATGAGAGTAAATATAATTTGGGTAAATATTTAAAGCCCCACCTGTATGCAGAACAGGTGTAATATATTGTAATTTCAACAACTGAAAGAATGAAAGTGATCTTGATTGATGGTGATACATTTGATCCTTTTTCTATTTTTTGCCACTACACTACAGCAGTCACAAACCAGTCCAAGTGGATCAACAAGTTATTGAAAGTGATCATCTATAGTTTGCTTTTATTATTCTCTGAAAAGTTTGAAATTAATTTCAGTAACTTAGAACACTTGCCTCTTTTGCCATTGTTTATGCAGACAGTACTGTTTACTGCCTAGAAATGTAGAAGCAAATGTCAACTGAAAATAATGTATCTTTCATGGGACTAATTGTAAGTGATGTAGCAGTTACCTCAAGCACTCCACATCTACATCAATGAGATGGCATGATTTCTCTCTCTGTCTCTCCCTTTCTTTCTCCCTCCTTTTTCTCTCATTGAGGTCAACAGATCAATTCTTAACACCATTCACCTTCATTCTTCATTGAATTATCCAGCTTACAATATAGGCTTTCCTGAGACAAGCCACGCGTAGAATTCTCCTGCTGAGATAATTGCCTGGAGTAGGTCCGCTGGCGCTCTGAGGCTATTTCACTGTTCACTAAGATTAATGAGTTCAATGTGAGTCTTCACAGCCCTCCAAGGATTCGGCATCCTCTGGATGGAGAAATTTCTCCTTATCCAGTGCTAAGCAGCTTACTCTTATTTTGCAATGATGAATCCTGGTTCTCGACTCCACTAGAGAAAATATTCTTACTTGATTGATCATGCTTCTTACTCCTTGAAACTTTAGAGAAAACAAGCTTAATTTCTATTTGTATGGCAAGCGCACCATCCTTGGAGCTATCTGGTGAATCTTTGCCTGCTCCCTTTATGGCAAGTATATATGTTTTTAGGAAAGATGCCATGTCCTTCCCATATCAGTATACATTAGGTGTGGTATCTCTAACTTCTACTATGGTTCACAGTTTCTCGTAATAAAATCGATCATTGCCCTCTTCTTTCATCAGCAGGCTGGGTTTCAGATACGAGGGCAGCTAGGACCCGTCAACAACTCAAACAACAGGAATTCTGCAGATGCTGGAAATTCAAGCAACACACATCAAAGTTGCTATCTGGACGAAGTGTCCTGACGAAGGGTCTCGGCCTGAAACCATCGACTGTACCTCTTCCTAGAGATGCTGCCTGGCCTGCTGCGTTCACCAGCAACTTTGATGTGTGTTGCCCGTCAACAACTCCCAATTTGTCGTCTTTTTAAAAATACTATGCTTTTGTTTTTTGAATAGAAGAAGATATCCTTACCTTTTACTACATTGTATTGCATCTACTGTGTTGTTGCATACCCTGTTAGTAGAGCTGAATTGTAGAAGTTGATTTGCATATTTAATTTTTGGAATCTTGCCTTTTGATTTTGTAACAAAACAGTCATGCTTTGCCACTACCTTAAATTGCCTTAAACCTTCTGGTGAAGGTTCACCCTCTGTGCTTTTGGGTGAGGAGTTACTAGATTTATAATGATGAAAGAATGGCTGTATACTTCCAAGACAGGATATGCATTTTTTTTTCAAAATAACCTACAGAATATGGTGTTTCCGCATTCTTTTGCCTTTCTTTCTTGGTGGAAATGATTAGAGGTTTGTTAGAGTACCTCTGAGAATTTTTTTCCAGGTCTTAGATGTGTTGAGCTGCTGGAGTGTTGGTTGAAGCCTCTCACTAAATGAAGAATATTCAATCATAAGCCTTATTTTGTTATTTGTAGATATTGGAATAGCTGGGGTTTAGGGATGTGACCAATTTGCTTACCAGGCTATCCAAATACAAACCTGTTCTTGTAGCCTTTTATTATGTTGTTGATATATGGAGTTTGTTGTCAGTGCTGATCACTAGGAGATTAATGTTTAGGTACCTGGCAAAGGTAATGGCACTTAATATTGAGGTTGATGGTTGTACTCTCATTGACCAAGTCTTGAAGTGAACGTGAACATTGCACTTGTCTTCTTTACTATCCACTAAACCTGCAAGTTAACCTTTAGAGTATCCTCCATGTGGACACCCAAGTTCCTTTTGCACCTTTGAATTTTGTCCCCATTTAGAAAAGTCTGCACTTTTCCTTCTGCCAGAGTGCATGACTATATATTTCTCCTACATTATATTACATCTGCCATTTCTTTGCCCATTTTCTCAATCTGCCTAAGCTCTTCTTGCAGATTCCCTGCTTCCTTAACACTACTGTGCAAACTTGGTCACAAAGCAACCAAATCCCATCATCCAAATCATCATCATATAATGTGAAAAGAAATGGTCCCAGCACAGACCCCTGTGGAACACCACTAGTCTTCAATAGCCAACCAGAAAAGGCCCCCTTTATTCCCACTCTTTACTTTCAGTCAGTTAGCCAATCTTCCTATGATGCCACGAGCTCTTCTCTAGTTCAGCAGCCTTATGTTTGGTACCTTGTTATAGGCCTTCTGAACATGCAACATCCATTGACTCTCCCTTATCAGTTTTGCCTTTATTTCCTCAAAGAATTCCAACAGATTTTTCAGGGAAGAATTCCCCTTAAGGGAACTATGCTGACTTTTGCCTATTTTGTCATGTGTCTCTAAGTACCCTGCAACCTCATCCTTTACAGTCAATTCCAACATCTTCCCAACCACTGAAGTCAGACTAACTGGCATGTAATTTCCTTTTTTTTTTCCAACCTTCCTCCATTCTTAAAGAGTAGAAGAACATTTGCAATTTTCCAGTCCTCCGGAACCATTCCAGAATCTAGTGATTCTTGAAAAATGACTAATAATGCCTCCACAATCTCTTCAGCTACCTCTTGCAGAACTCGTGGGGTGCAGTACACCTGGTACAGATGCCTTATCTACCTTCAGAGCTTTTCACTTTTACTAAGCAGAAGGTGCATGGAAAAGAAACTACACTCACTTCTGCCCCCTGACACTCAAATATTTGGCATACTGTTAGTGTCTTTCACAGTGAAGACTAGTACACAATATTTATTAAGTTCATCTGCTATTTCTTTGTTCCCTTATTACTACCTCTTTGGCATCATTTTCTGTGGCCTGATATCTACTCCTGCCTCTCCTTTACATATCTGAAAAAAACTTTTGGTATAAGCTCTTCTTGGGCTTTCTGTTGGGTACGGGTATGGATTATAACTGACATTTCAATGACAAACTCTGCCATCTTCTTCAAGGATACCTAGCCTGGTGGTTTTATACCTCGCTGTCCATCCCTTCTGATTGGTTAGTACTCATCCAATCAGGTTTCTGCTCTCCCACCTTGAATACAATCGAATTTCAGTCCTTAGAGTGAGACCTTCACCTTTGTTAATATTCTTCTCCACTACAGTCGGCCCTCCTTATCCGCGAGTTCCGCCTGCGCGAATTCAACCAACCGCGAATTGAGAAAACCCAGAAGTGCTCTTCCAGCACTTGCTGTTCGAGCATGTACAGACTTTTTTCCCTTGTCATTATTCCCTAAACAATGCAGTATAACAACTATTTTACATAGCATTTATATTGTATAGGTATTCTAAGTAATCTAGAGATAATTCAAAGTATACGGGAGGATGTGCGTAGGTTATCGTGGATCGGGATCGGAAAAAAACTGGAAGTTCTCTTACTAAGTAAGTCGGAACAAGTACATCCGCTATTATTTAGCGTCAGTTAGTCAAACATTTGTCTTCGTATATAGTACATATTTTACCTTTCTATGCAAACAAAATACTTAAGAAACGTATATTTCAGCACCAGGCTTGGGAGCGGAAGTTCCCAAGTTCGATCCAGTGACTGATGGTTCCCGAATTCGATCCAGTGACAGATTGCTCCCGAGTGTGCTGTCCATCCCTGCTGGGTTGATGTGGAGGATCAATAACCCAAAACCCCAAAACCCAATAATTAAACCACTGTGTTGCTTAGTAATAATTGTAGCTGTAATCGGGCAGGGCGTTTCTAATTTTATCCTTTAAAATTGTTCCGATCATTGACCGACTGTAGCCTAACGCTTTTCCAATGACCGATGGCGTTTCATCTCTTTCTGATCGCTTTATTATTTCCACTTTAAATTGCGATCGTGATTATTTTCGTGACCAGAAATACTGCGGATTCAGAGCTCCGCCGCCGGGTCCTAATGCCCACCGCACTGAGACAGGTTAAATAAGGTCCGGGGTTCTGCTGGGTCCTAAGGTCCACTGCATTTAGACAGGTCGAATAAGGGACTTGAGCATCCACGTTTTATTGGTATCCACGAGGGGTCCCGGAAGCAATCCCTGGTGGATAAGGAGGGCCGACTGTAGTTTTATTTCAATGGATTTCTTTACCAGGCTGTCCAGAAAGCCATTGGCACAGCACAGTAATTTGTGCTATCAAAGTCAATCCTATGGCCGTTGTGAATGCAGTGTTCTACTACTGATAATTTGTTCAGATAACACAAACGGATATACCTCCTGTACTCCTTGATGCGGATTTCCAAGGTGCGTCTGTCTGGCCGATTATACGCTGCTCTATATTTACAGGGAATCCTGTAAATGCCAGCCAGTTTATGCCAGGTCATCTTTGACCTGCATAAACTGTGACTTGAGCTTCCTTACAGGTTTGTGGATGGTATTAATTGGTCTTCTGTGTTCAGTTCTGATCGTCTCGCTACAGGAAGGATTGGTTTTCTGTGTTCAGTTTTGATCACCTCACTACAGGAAGGATGTGGAGACTATAGAGAGAGTGCAGGGGAGATTTACAAGCATATTGCCTGGATTGGAGGGCGTATCTTATGAGAATAGGTTGAGTGTACTTGGTCTTTTCTCCTTGGAGTGACAGAGGATGAGAGGTGACCTTGATAGAACTGTATAAGATGTGATGAGGGGCCTTGTTTGTGTGGATAGCCGGGGGCTTTTTCCCAGGGCTGAAATCGGTAACCCAAGGTGGCATAGTTTTAAGGTGGTTGGAAGTAGGTATCGAGGAGATATCAGGGGTAAGTTTTTAAGCTTTTACACAGAGTGGTGGTTGCATGGAATGCCTTGCAGGTGGCGGTGGTGGAAGCGGATACAATAGGTTCTTTTAAGAGCTTCTTAGGTACATGAAGCTTAGAAAAATAGAGGGCTATGCACTAGGGTAATTCTAGGCAGTTTCTAAAGTAGGTTACATGGTTGGCACAACATTGTGGGCCGAAGGGCCTGTAATGTGCTGTAAATTTCCGTGTTCTATGTCTATGTTGAATGATTTTTTTTACAGGATCCTGGTGATCCTTCCGGAAACACTGGAAATGTAGGAAAGACAGGCAGTAGCGATGGGTTCCTCCTCATTGTTGGGTTTCCTAGTATTGTATCTCAACCCTTTTAAGGGCCCGATTGATCTCCTTCGGCTTGTAGCCATTCTGTAGGAACATGGTGCCCAAGTCCGAAATAGTTTTTGCATGGTTAATCAAAGTAGAAAGAATCACTGTACATTGGGAGGCACGATGATGGCTGTTATTGTTGAGGTATAAGTCGGTGTGAATGGGTTTCCGATAGATGCCATGTCCGAGGTTACTGTCCAGTTTCCGTCGTATTAGAATGTCCAGGAATGAGAGGCAACCATTCTTCTCTATCTGCATTGTAAATTGAGTATTTGGATGTATACTGTTCAGATGATTGTGGAACTGTTGCAGTGCCTGGAGTCCATGAAGCCACACTACGAAGGTGTCATTGATATATCTGAAGAAGCATTTGGGGCATAAGGGTTATCCCATGTCTACTCTGTCCATTTGTTTATTGTAATTCCCCTTATACAGGAAGTATGTCGATGTAAGGGTGTGTTCAAAAAAAGTTAATAGTATCCTTATCAAACTTTGACCACAGGAGGACCAAGCTGTCCTTAATGGGAACTCTCATGACTAGGGACACCATGTTGAAACTGACCATTATGTCCCTTGGGTTCAGCTGGATGTTGGTTATCGTTTTAACGAAGTCAGTCGAATTTGTGATCTGATGCTTTCAGCCCTCAACAAAAGGAGACAGTGTGGTCATTAAATGATTAGTGAGGTACTGAGTCGGAGAATTTATCCCACTGACAATAGGCCTCTGGAGAACATTCCTTGTATATCTTAGGGAATCCATAAAGTCTTGATGGTACTGGCATCAGAGGCAGAAGTGGCTTGCCTATGTCTACTGGGAGGCTGGATTTCTTCAGTAAAGTGGTCATCCTGACAATCGAATCCGTACAATCCCACTGTAGAACTCCTGTAGGTGGGGTCATCCAGAATCTGTTGGACTTTCCTGTGGTATTCCTCAGAGGTGATCAGAACTGTTGCATTTCCCTTGTCTGCTGGTAAAAATCATGATGGCTAGGTTTTGCTGTAATGCCTGGAGGGTCAGTTGCTGTTCTCTTGTAGTGTTCAGTTTTGACAAAACAGCTCTTTTTAAGGCCATTGCCTCCTTCATGGTATCCGGTGGTAGTTTTCAGAGTACTTGTTCTACTCTGCCAAAGTAGTCCTGATAAGGTATAGCTCTGCGGACTGGAGCGAAGTTTAGCCCCCTGACGAGGACCGATCTATTCACCTTAAAACATAGAAATATAGAAAACCTACAGCACAATGCAGGCCCTTTGGCCCACAAAATTGTACTGAACATGTCCCTACCTTAGAAATTACCATAAATTTGTGTATAAGCCGAGAATTTGGCCCTAAATTTTGGTCCTAAAATTAGGGGGTTGGCTTATACAGAGGGTGCCAACTTTGGAAAAATGAATACACGGAAGACAGGTCATATTTATTGGCTATTTTTGAGTCAAATACAAAAGAAAATACGCTTATGAAATCTACACAAAAGAAAAGATCTACAAAACACATTCTGTTTCTCAATTTACTTGTGCACACTGTTCTCGTCAAACATCTAGAACTTGAAACTTTCACACTCTTCATTATTTGACTCTCTGAAAATCGCGTCCCATTCTTCGGCAGTCACCATATCATTGTAAGGATTGTCAATTTCTGCTTCAACATTGTCATTTGCAGTTTTACTGGCTGCCTTCTTCCCAAAGCAAATGATCTTCAGTGCCATCCACTGTTGACGCATGAATTCTTTGAATGGTTTGTTTAAACTCACATCTAGTGGCTGGAGCACGGACGTCAAACCACCGGGGATGACTGCAATGTCTGTATTTTCAGCTTTCAATGCTGCTTTTGTCTCACCTGACAAGTGCGCTTTGAACATGTCCCAGACAAGTAGCGACTTTTCCTTCCTGAAACCTTCGGGATGTCGACGCCACACCTCTTTAACCCACTTCAAGCAAACTGCTTCATCCATCCAGCTGCATTCTTGAACGTAAACAACACCCCGTGGGAATTTTTCTTTCCTTGGGAGTGTTTTCCTCTTTAAAAATCACAATCGGTGGTAGTTCGGTCCCATCAGTCATTCACGTTAACACAACAGTAAAGTGTTGCTGCTTGTGTCCAGTTGTTCTAACAAGGACTGTTTTCTCCCCCTTCTGATTGACAGTGCGGTTGCCAGCAAAGTCAAAGAATATTGGTGTCTCGTCCATGTTACCAATCAGTGAAAGCGGGTAAGAATGTGCCTTTCGATGCTTGATTACAAATGTTTGGAAGGCCGTAATCTTATTCTCAAGGTCGCTTGGCAACTTTTTTTTGTCTCAACACAAGATCACGTCTTGAGGTTGATGGTCGTACTCTCATTGACCAAGTCTTGAAATGAACATGAGCATTGCATTTGTCGTCTTTACTATTGACTAAACCTGTAAGTTAACCTTTAGAGTATCCTCCATGTGGTTTTTCCATCTCTCGTGATGCTTCAGTTAGCGACATCAGCGAGGAATCGGGTTGTCCACAGGGCCCCACTCTGAAGGCGCACGTCTTGCAGGCCACACCTGGAGATATCGCAATGCCAGACCACTTGGCAAGTTCTAAGAGTAAGAACCCAGCGCTTGTGAACATAGTTTGAGATGTACATCAAGGACCCCAATAGGACCCCAGACACCTTGAAGAGGAAAAAAGAGATGTGTGAAGAGAAGAAATTAAGCTGTTTCATGGTTGAACTGGAAGAAATCATCCAGGTCTGTAAAAACCTTTGGTGCCATCTTTAGCTCCTCCCACTACAGGTCATCAGTTGCAGCTCCATTTCCTTAACACAGTTTTGATGAGTGGACTTCAACATGAGAAGTTAACTTTTTCTATAAATGTTGCTGTGCCTGCTCAGTATCTCTGGTAGTTTCTGTTCTTAATTCAAATTTTTAGCATCTCCAGTTCCCTTTTAAAAAAAATTTCATGTTGAGCTGTATTAAAAAGAAGTGAGGTAGTATCCAAAGATTCAATGTCCATTTAGGAATTGGATGGCAGAGGGGAAGAAGCTGTTCCTGAATCACTGAGTGTGTGCCTTCAGGCTTCTGTATCTCCTACCTGATGGTTACAGTGAGAAAAGGGCATGCCCTGGGTGCTGGAGGTCTTCAATGGATGCTGCCAGTCTGAGACACCGCTCCCTAAAGATGTCCTGGGTACCTTGTAGGCTAGTGCCCAAGATGACTAGATTTACAACCTTCTGCAGCTTCTTTTGGTCTTGTGCAGTAGCCCCTCCATACCAGACAGTGATACAGCCTGTCAGAATGCTCTCCACAGCTTTGGGGTTTTCCTTAATCCTGTCCATCAAGGCCGTTTCATGGCCCCTTGAAGCTCTCCTAATTTCATTCTTAAGCTCCTTCCTGCTAGCCTTATAATCTTCTAGATCTCTATGTTTACCTAGTTTTTTTTTTGAACCTTTTGTAAGCTCTTTTTTTTTCTTGACTAGATTTACAACAGCCTTTGTACACTGCGGTTCCTGTACCCTACCATCCTTTCCCTGTTTCGTTGGAACGTACCTACGCAGAACCCCACGCAAATATCCCCTGAACATTAGCCACATTTCTTCTGTACATTTCTCTGAGAACATCTGTTTCCAATTTATGCTTCCAAGTTCCTGCCTGATAGCCTCATATTTCCCCTTACTCCAATTAAACGTTTCCCTAACTTGTCTGTTCCTATCCCTCTCCAGTGCTATGGTAAAAGAGATAGAATTGTGATCACCATCTCCAAAATGCTCTGCCACTGAGAGACCTAACAACTGACCAGGTTCATTTCCCAATACCAGATCAAGTACAGCCTCTCCTCTTGTAGGCTTATCTACATATTGTGTCAGGAAACCTTCCTGAACACATCTTACAAACTCCACCCCCTCTTAACTGCTCACTCTAGGGCGATGCCAATCAATATTTGGGAAATTAAAATCTCCCCCCAACAGCAGCCCTGTTATTATTACATCTTTCCAGAATCTGTCTCCCTATCTGCTCCTTGACGTCCCTGTTACAATTGGGTGGTCTTTTTAAAGAAAAAAAACACCCAGTAAAGTTATTGATCCCTTCCTATTCCTAACTTCCACCCACAGAGACTCCGTAGAGATCCCCTCCATGACTTCCTCCTTTTCTGCATCCGTGACACTATCTCTGATCAATAGTGCCACACCCCCACCTCTTTTGCCTGCCTCCCTGTCCTTTCTGAAACGTCTAAAGCCTGGCACTTGAAGTAGCCATTCCTGTCCCTGCACCATCCAAGTCTCTAATGGCCACAACATCATATAGCTCCAAGTGCTGATCCACGCTCTAAATCCATCCGCTTTGTTTCTAATACTCCTCGCATTAAAATAGACACATCTCAAACCATCGGTCTGAGTACGTCCCTTCTCTACCACCTGCCTATCCTCCCTTTTGCACTGTCTCCAAGCTTTCTCTGTTTGGGTGACTGAAATTGAATGAATAAAGGTACCTGCTCTGCTTCAAGAGCCTGATGGTGAGGACTGATAGCTGTTTCTGAACCTGGTAGAGTCGTCCCAATGCTCCTGTACCTCTTCCCTGATGACAGCTGTAAGAGGAGAGCATGGCTTGATAGTGGGATTGTTTATGAAAGATGCTACTTTCCTGCAACAACCCTCCTTGTAGATGTGGTCAATGGTGGGGAGGGTTTTACCTATGATCTATTGGGCTGGATCCACTACCTTTTGTGGGTTTTTCTGTTCAAAGACATTTGTGTTTCCATACCAGGCTGTGATACAATCAGTCAGTATACTCTCCACCGCATATCTATTGAATTTTGTCCACATTTTAGATGACATGCCAAATCTTTGCAAACTTCTAAGAAAGTAGACACTGAATTTGACGTAATTGCACTTGCGTACGGGACCCAGGTCAACTCTAAGGAATTTAAAGTTACTGACCTACTCCACCTCTGATCTCCTGTTGAGGACTGGCTCATGGCTCTCTATCTTCCTCTTGTCAATAATCAGCTCCTTTGTTTTGTTGACATTGTGTGAGGTTGTTGTGGCATCACTCAGTAAGATTTTCAATCTCCCTCCTGTATGCTGAATCGTCACCACCTTTGTTTCAGCTAACAACAGTGGTGTCGTCAGCAAACTTAAATATGGCGTTGGAACTATGCTTAGCCTGGTATAAAGTGAGTAAGGTAGGGGGCTAAGGCTAAGTGCCTTCTGGTGATTGTGGAGTAAATGTTGTGAATCTGAACTGACTGGGGTCTGTAAGTGAGGAAATCGAAGATCCAGTGACCAAGAAGGTATTCAGGCCAAGATCTTGGAACTAGTTTTGAGGGGATGGTAGTATTGAATGCTGATCTGTAGTCAATGAAGAGCATCCTGATGTTTGCATCTTCACTATCTAGATATTTCAGGGTTGAGTGAAGAGCCAATGAAACGGCACCTACTATGACCTATTATGACAGTAGGCGAATTGGAGTGGATCCAAGTTTCTTCTCGGGTAGGAGTTGTTATTTTACCAGAGCAAGTTATAGTCCATGAATGAGTGCTGATCAATAATAATTTTTGCATTAAATTTACTGTCATGATCCACTGATTTACCAATTTACCCTTGAAAACTGAGTGCTAATCAGATTGTGTACTTAGAGATCCTTCACTACCTAGTGGTTCACTCTCTCCCCCCGCTCCCCCCAAAGATAAGGGAAGTACCTAAGCTGTATTGTCTAAGTTTTGCTGGTTTAGAGGTACATGTGTATAGAAAGAATACTAGGTCCGTGCAACAACTTACCTTAAATTGTAACAGGTTTAAATATTAATCTGATTATATCTATGTTCACCAGTAAGTTTTTTTTTTTGTTTAGTGCCCTTTTCCAAAATCCAAGTCCAGGACAACGTGGTAAGTTAGATTCTGGTTAGAAACTGCGTACTGATCACAGGTTTTTTGTTCTGGTTTTGGAAATTCAAAAGAGTTAATTTTTAAGATCAAGTTTTAATCTTTTAAAAAGAGATGTCAGTATAATAACGTACATCTATTTTTAGGTGAGAGCCTCCTCCAGTTTTTATTCAAAGTTAACTTACTGGATGTCATCCCATTGAATACAATTTTAATCTGGATTTTGGCAAGCTAGCTACTAGTGTCTATTTTATAATTAACTGGAATATTATCAATGATATGACTACAGTCTATTGAACTTTGAAAAGGTAATCTTGGTTTCAGTTTATGATAATATGCTTTATATTACTTTAAATTAGCACTTTTCATTGCTCTACTCATGGCAACAGATAATGTTCTAACCTAATAGTTTGTGTTGCACCCATTTACTTCCTAATACAGATTGGTTCTCTTTTGCCTGGCTGCACACTTCAACATTCAAATGCATCTACCACATCTCTGGAAGTAGCTTCTCTACACAGCCCTATACTGTGTCTGTGGAAGTGCTCCAAGCAACCCCATTACTCTCCCGCCCCCCAACCGCACTTTATTGTTCCCCATTTCATATTGTATACATATGACAAAAAAGATCTGATGAGGAAGTAAAATTTTTTTTTTAAAAAAGGGAACTATATTAGGAGAGATTATTTAACCTTAGTGGGAAGCTTTCAGTAACAATAATCCTACATGGATATGTAAAGGCAAGTCATTTTTCACTAGCAGTTTGTTAATTATGCAAATAATAGGAATGATTTTGACCATTTGTGGTGGCAATAAGTATCTAGAAGATATCTGATAATGTAGCGGCCAATTCTAGCAAACCACTTGCCGCAGCTGGTGACCCCCAAGGATTTGTTATCCTTTTATGAAGTATCCTCCAATCACTCCAGTATTGATGTCCCAAAAAGTCAAAGAACTGTATTGGATCCTTTATTAGCAAATAGCAAAACGTACAATCTTGAAGAGATGAAACTTAAGCATAGTTAAGCGTAACTAAGCGGTCAACGAAAGATGTGACATCTGTCGGCCTCTAGCTCCAAAGGAAACTGCTGAGAATAAAGCATGAATATGTAATTTATTCCCAGCCCCCTAATTATTATACTATAATAATACGTACTACCAAAACATAGGAGACAGTAAAATCTTAACATTCACACAAATCTCCTTTTTCTGCTAAGTAGTTTATCCTGGATGGTGATCTCCTCTTGATATACCAGGTTGTTCGTCTTGACTGCATTTGGGCAAATCTGACTTGAATTGCTGCTGCCGAGTTCAAAAAATAAAATCCTGTTAACTGTCAGCTCTGGCTGAGCGTAGTCTCTTTCATCATCATGGTCTCCTTTCAATGGTCCATTAACAGTCCAACCCAGCATTGATCTGATTGTATAGGGTCCACCATTAACACTGCAAATCACTTGCTGCAGCTCCAATACTTTAGGCACATTTGTCCTATCAGCAGCTCAATTTCTGAAGCAATTTCCGGCAACTGAATATGCTTCAGTTGAGACCATACCTGAAGATCTTTCTGTGGAGGAGTATTCCCTTTGTGGACGGGCATATCTTCCTGTGTATAGATGTTATGTAGTGTATACATTATCTAAACCAGCCACTTCCAATCCTGGAATGACGTAGCTACTCCCAAACTTTCTTCACCTGTGATGCGGAAGAGGATGAGCTCCTTTTCCTATCAGGTTGATCTTGTTCATGAGTTTCACTGTGCAGAACACAGCTGTACTTCCTTGATCTAGGAAAGCATATGTAACCACTGTCTTGTTACTCTTCTTAGACTTCATCTGAACTGGAATTCTAGGAAGTTTACAATTCTGATCACCAGTCCCCATAAGGACGTTTGATACCAGGGCATTACTCACTGCTGTGTTTGATTCTTTCATGGCCTTTTTCCGAATCTGCAGCCTTTTCATCAGGGTCAATATGAAGTATACTGGGATGCTTGCCACTGCATACCTTGAATGAAAGACTTTTCGTGCAATTCTTGCTGACGTGTCCTGTACACAAACAACCAAAGCAGACGCCATTTTCTTTTAGGAAGGCAGTCTTCTCCTTGTAAACCTTTTTTCTCCAGCTGGGTGCACCCTGGGAGAACAGACTGACCCTTTCATTAATTCCAGTTTTACTCTGTTTTAGCTTTACTCTTCACAGTAGCCTCAGCAGTGGGAAAGCTGCTTCCTTGAGCTTAGAAATAAATTTATGACTTGGTTTTGTTTACATCTTTGCTTCCTGCTGGTGGTGTAGTATCCTGTATATTTGCATACATTGACTGTGTAGAAATCCTCACTTGTTTTTTGATTAAACCCAACAAGAGTGATGAAACTAGCCTCATGGTTATGATTATCTCGTAGCTCACAGGCAAAACATCTTTATTTATCCCTAAGTAGACAAGGCTATAACAGATAAGGCCTCCGTTGGTCAGGGTCAACCATGGAGTTGCATCGTAGCTGTCTAGATATGCACGCCAGGGTAGTACAATATGGAGAGCAAGCTTTGCCCATGTAGCAAGCTCCCTCCTCTCCACACATCTAATGAACCCAAAGGACTGGCAGAGGCCGGTACAGTTTGGTACTATCAGCGTTGCAACAATTGATATATTAATAGGCTTGTCCAGCTCTTGCATAAGCTGAACTTCTCCAATTTCATTACAACAAGGTTGTTGTCTTGATCAGCGTTCACGTCTTCTGGTTTGATATGAAGCCAAGAAAGAGCCTTTTGCTAACTCATTTTTGTGCTTGTTACCAAAACGTTCCTGCAGTAAAGCTTAAGCCTTTAGATATCCTTCTTCCAGGCTGGCTTGCTGGCAACTTTTGACAAGCTCCCTAGGGTAACCTCCAGTGAACTGTTTGAGAAAATGGAGACAGCCGCCATCTGATCTGTCTTGCCTTCAGTGCTTTTCTCAAAAGCCCTCGTAAATGAATGATACTGCAATGGATCGCCATCAAAGTTTTGAATCTCTCTCTAGACGGATACAGTGCATTGTTAGTGCACCACTAAGCTTGCTAATTCCTTTCAAGTCCTTATGGCTACCAGAGCACTATTTAGACTTTTATCATCTGAATCATGAGTGTAATCAGACTTTTAAATTAGTGTCCTCAGGAGCACCCTGTGCTATTGGATATGGCATAGTTTCAGTGGCCCCTTGGTGCAGGCTGAGAGATGAACACCCTAAACTCTCCCTTGGGATCCAGACTTTTTGAGGAACAAATGCGTCCACATCGACATAGAGTATGTTGGATTTTCTCTGCCACGTCAGCATGGGAACTCACACCGTAGAACTGTCCTGCTGGAGCTCACTTAGCACCCACAGCATTTGAAGCGCTTACTGTAGCACTTTGACTTTGGCCATCTGTGCTGCAATTTCTTTCTGCGACTTCCTTCTCCTTAGCTGCTCCTTTGCTTTCCATAGCTGCTCTTCCAGCTGCTCCTCTTGCTGTTCCAATGCATGTTTGTCTTTCAATAATTGTTGCCATGTGAATAATGCACCTAAATTAGCCTCCATATTAATGCATGCAGAGGAGGTATCAGAAGTGCAGGACGTTCTGCTAGCAATATAACTTGCTGCATGCATGTTAGATGGACTGACTTTAGGGTGTATGTCATCTTGAAAATCATCAGTTTTATACATCGTGACAGCATGCTCTGTAGCTTTATAAATATTTTCATTTCCTTCAGCAATTTGACCTTCAAAATCACGTTTATTTCAACTATTGTTCAACTTCTACTGTAACTGTATTAATAAGAATATCACTATTTGCATAGGTTTTGGTTTATTTATCTTGCTCTGAGATGGGCATTAAAGATGACAGCAAGTTATGTTGCTCAGCAACATCTTCACGAAGATTTTTAAAATCGCCCAAATGAGACTGCATTCACGAAACATCTTGTTGCTCTTCTCTGGTACCAGGAAACTTCTAATTAACGGTATTAAATTGTTAATCTTCTTAACAATGCTATTGTAGTTCTTCTGAACATTGTCAATTCTAGTCACCAGAGCTTTCCCAGTAAGTTTAATTTGTCTTAGTCATGACTTCTTCAAGGTCACTGTATCCAGTTTGACTTGTTATTTTCCAAGTGTGTGAATCAGACAAAACACTTCTTCACTTCAGATGTCGATAGTTGAAGTATTTCAGTGTTTCAACAGAAACAAGCGCCAAGCTCATAGGCAGACACCGCACTATAGAGCTTACAGTGAGCAATGACCATTCCGAACCCAAACACACAGCATGAATCAATAAAAGGTTGTTACTTGCCACAAGCTGTTCCTGGCTGTGGTGCTTCTGATTTCGCAGCCACATCCGAATGCTGATGTTCTTTTGATATAACTTGAAATCTTTTGTTGACAGAATGTAGTGGCCATTTCCTACAAACCAATTGCCGGTGCTGGCGACCACCATGGACTTAATATCCTTGTATGATCTGCCCTTCAATCACTCTAGTAATAATGTTCCAAATAGTGGAAGAACTGTATTCCTTTATTAGCAACTAGCAAAACGTACAATCTTGAAGCCATGAAACTTAAGCATAATTAAGTGATCAACAAAAAATAATGACATCTGTCAGTCCCCAGCTCCAAACTAAACTGCTGAGAACAAAGCGTGAATATGCAGCTTATTCCCTTCACTTTACCAAGCCCCCATTCAAGTAATGAGTTGCCATAATACACATAATAAATGTGCAACACAGAATACAATGCAGATAGAAAACAGATGCATGACTCCTACAGATAAGTTTGTAAAAAGTTGAAGACCATGGACTGAAAAGGACACTTGTAGCTTAGTGAGAAATTATCCTAGAAACAGTAAGTTGTTGTATTGGATAGAACCTGAGAATTAAAACCCTATCAGTGCACAAATTGCAAATTCTTTCATTTGCACATTGAGAGGGAGGGAGGAAGAAATATGGAGTTGGCACTTTGATACATTTTATTGGTCACTGTTTTACCTGAATTATGCTTGCAACATCTACCCAGTACTGGGCTTTCTATCAAAATATTCCTACTTCACTTGTAAACACTCTGTCATAACTCATCTGTCCCAAAATCTTGTGATACCTGCCACTTTGATCCATGATTATACCAAAACTCTACAGTCTCTTGATCTGGCATTCAAATTGCTTTCCATTTGTCCTTGCTCACCTACTTTGCTCTGTATTTTTTAAAATTCATTTTCTGCTGTTCAATTCTCTTTGCTCTCCTCATGTTTGATCGTAGAATTAAGCTTAAGGATGTGATACCACAGGAATACCTGCTTTATTTTTATTAATTTTTTTGTATGTGTGCTTATTTACATCTACAGGTCCATTTACAGATGTAGTAACGACAAACCTCAAATTGAAAAACCCATCGGATAAGAGGGTTTGTTTCAAAGTAAAGACTACAGCACCACGCCGGTACTGTGTACGGCCTAACAGTGGAATAATTGACCCAGGATCAATGGTTACTGTTTCTGGTAAGAATGATTGTAAAATAACATGCTTATAACAAGTGTAAGATGATAGGGTTAATTTTAACTAACAATGAGAAAACTTCCAGTTTTCAAAATTAGCCAGTCATTTCAGCAGGCTGCGTTTCTCTCTTCTCTCTTCTTCTCTCCACCCCTGCCCACCCAACACAACCATCTTGCCCAGCAATTTCAATATAGGCAAGTATTACAACAAAGGCCTATGATGGCAGCAGCTGCCTGTTCTTTGATAACAGCAGATTAGATGACAGGCACTTGATATCTGTTGTGCTTCACAATTAGTGTTTTTGAGGTGGGAAGGATGCAGCGGTAGGTGGAGTGTTCTGGAGGAGGATATGTAGGCATGAGGTGGGCTGAATTTGGGCCATGAGAGATATTGTACAACATGTTTTCTGAAAGCTGCAATGCAGATTTTTCCCTTATTAGAATGTGCTGTTGAAAATGTTTCAAATATTTGTGATTGTGGTAATTGCTGGCATTAGCACCACCAAACAGACAGTCCTAATTATGAGCTATTTGTACCATAATTTACTAGTTCCCTTTGATATCAAGGAAGATGTGATATTCCTGACAGGCGTGCTCAGTGATGATGAATTTCAAATGGATTCGGTAAAAGTTCTATATAGGAATGTCAGTTTAAAAAATCTGTAAATTCAGATTAAACATGGACAACAAAGTGGAAACGGGCTGAAGAGTAAATGAAGGTAAATACTCATGAGAGAGGTTAGATGTTGCATTGAAGGGGGGGAGAGTGAAATGAGCGTAAGATAGAATGGCCTCCGCATCGATTTACATCAGATACAATCTTGCTGGCTCTACATTTTGCTTTGAAGCACCAAGACAACTGCACAGCAAATATTTGTTGATATATTTGTTGGTTTTATAGAATATAGAACATAGATAGAATGGTACAGTACAGGAACAGGCCCTTTGGCCCTCACTGTTGTGCTGAACCAATTAAATGACTAAGTAAACTAATCTCTTCTGCTTACACAATGCCTATGTCATTCCATTTTCCTCAAATTAATGTGCTTATCTAAATATCTGTTAAGTCTCTAATGTTTTTGTCTCTACTACCACACCAGGCAGTGCATTCCAGGCACCCACCACTTTGTTTTTTTTTAAAAAAAACTTGCCCCTCACATTTCCTTAAATTACCCTCCTGAAAAGCATGCCCACTGGTATTAGACATTTCAACCTGTGGGAAAATATATTGTCTGTCTACTGTATCTATGCCTCTCATTATCTTATAAACCTCTATCAGATCCCTTCTTAGCCTCTGCTGTTTTGGCAAAAGCAACCCAAGTTTGTCCAACCTCTTGTTACAACCCATGCCCTCTAATCCAGGCAACATCCTGGTAAACCTCTTCTGCACCCTCTCCAAAGCCTCAACATCCTACAATGGGGTGACCAGAGCTACTCCAGATGCGGCCTAACTAGAGTTTTATAAAGCTGCAACATAACTTCCTGATTTTTGTTTTCTCCACCATCATCTCTTCACTCATCATCACCAAGCCTCAAAACGTTAGGCATCAGTACCTCATTTTGCAACCGGGTCCTGAACTTCCTCCTTAAGAGGAGCACAGTCAGTGTGGATTATTAATTACATCTCCACACTTGTAATCATTGCAGGCATGCATGTTTCGCTCACTGCTCGGTTCTTCTCTAAACTGATGACTGTGTGGTTAAGCTCAGATCAAATGCCATTTGTAAATTTTCTGATGAAGAAGTGCTGTAGGTAGAATCTCAGATGGGCAATGAGGAGGCGTACAGGAATGAGATAAATCGTCTGGTTGAATGGTGTCCTAATAATAACCTCTCACTCAATGCCAGCGAAATCAAGGATTTGATTGTGGATTTCAGGAAGGGAAGATGGGAGAACGTATAGCAGTATACATTAAGAGGTCATTGGTGGAAGAGATGACCAGCTTCAAGGTTCTAGGTATCAGCATCTTGGAGGATCTATCCTGGGCTTTATACAATGCTGCAATCATGAAGAAGGCATACCAGCTTTGTTCAAATGTGAGGAGATACTGTATGGTGCCAAAGACGCATACGAATTTCTACATGTGTAAAGTATAGAGCATTCTGACTGGTTGCATTGCAGCCAGGTTTGGAGGCTTCAGTACATAGAATTGGAAGAGGGTTAGAGATCAGCCAACTCCATCATATGCACAACCCACCCCACCCTTGTGGACATTTTCAGGGGGTGGTGCCTCTGGAAGGTGACATCCATCAAGAAGGAGGTACTGGAGCCTGAAGACCCACACTCAACAATTCAGGAACAGCTTCTTCCCCTTCTGCCATCAGATTTCTGATAAATGTATGAATCAACTCGGTCCTTTTTTTTATTGAGCTATTTATTTCATTTTATAATAATTTTGTTTTTACACTGTACTACTGCAAAGCAGCAAATTTCATGGTCATATAAGTCGGTGACAATAAATCTGAGGGAATAGAGGAAAAGAATACTTGGAGGAGAACCTCAGTTTGGTGTTGGATCCACCTCTTTCTGATTTGAATCTCTCTCAGTTCAAAGTAAATTATTAAAAAAAATGATGCTAAACTTGGAGCGTCACTGGATAAAATTGCACAGGTTGAGAGGTATTGAATTCACTAGATTAAATGAGTAAGCAATAAAACATTGGGTATTAACATTTAATACAGAATCTATGAACTTAATGTTGGTTTTAACAGACTATGTATTATTGAAGGCTGTGGATGTACATGGATTAGAGATGATTTGTGACTCTGACAATGATCTAGAATTAAATACTGAATGGACAAATAGTTTCCCCAGTAAATCTTATTATTAATATGCTTATCACCTTGGGGAAGATTAAGGGTTTGGAGAAAAATAATGTGAAACAAAAGCAGGAAATGTTGTAAACAGTGGTTTAAAATTGACAACAATATTCTGGTTAATATTTAGGTTTGAGACTTGGAGATAATATTCATAAAATGGGATCAATATATACAGAAAATTAGTGTGATGTTCTTCTCTGTTCCTTCACTTCATTGTATTCTTGGAATCATGAAGAACAGATAATGGAGGGGTTGTGGAAACATGTTGTTAAGACCTCAGACAAAGTCAGGAATCAAAAGGTTGAGGATGGTGCAACTACGGTCTTGGGCTATGTATATTTCAATGCAGGAAGCATAGAAAAGGCAGGTGAGCTCAAGGCATGGATCAACACTTGGAATAATGATATTGTAGCCATTAAGACTTGGTTGCAAGAGGGGCAAGGCTGGCAGCTCAATATTCTGGGGCTTTGTCATTTTAGATGTGACAGAGTGGGAGAGATTAAGGGGGAGGAGGGTTAGTGGTGGTGTTACTAGTCAGGGAAAATATCCTGGCAGTGCTCAGTCTGTACAGACTTTAGAACTTGTCCAGTGAGGCTGTATGGGTGTAAATGAGGAATAAGAAAAGTATGACCACATTAATGGGGCTATATTATAGACCACCCAACAGTCTGTAGGGTTTAGAGGAACAAATTTGTAGAGAGCTCACAGACTGTTCCAAGAGACATAAGGTGATTTTAATATTTCACATTGACTGGGACTCCCATACTGTAAAAGGACTAGATGGGAAAGAGTTTGTCAAATGCGTCCTTTTATCAGTACATAGATGCCCCAACGAGAGAGTATGTAATACTTAAACACGACGAATTCTGCAGATGCTGGAAATTCAAGCAACACACATCAAGGTTGCTGGTGAACGCAGCAGGCCAGGCAGCATCTCTAGGAAGAGGTACAGTCGACGTTTCGGGCCGAGACCCTTCGTCAGGACTAACTGAAGGAAGAGCTAGTAAGAGAGTTGAAAGGGGGAGGGGGAGATCCAAAATGATAGGAGAAGACAGGAGGGGGAGGGATGGAGCCAAGAGCTGGACAAGTGATTGGCAAAAGGGGTATGAGAGGATCATGGGACAGGAGGCCCAGGGAGAAGGAAAAGGAAAAATAAATAACGGATGGGGTACGAGGGGGCATTAGTGGAAGTTAGAGAAGTCAGTGTTCATGCCATCAGGTTGGAGGCTACCCAGACGGAATATAAGGTGCTGTTCCTCCAACCTGACTGTGGCTTCATGTTTACAGTAGAGGAGGCCGTGGATAGACATATCAGAATGGGAATGGGATGTGGAATTAAAATGTGTGGCCACTGGGAGATCCTGCTTTCTCTGGCGGACAGAGCGTAGGTGTTCAGCAAAACGATCTCCCAGTCTGCGTCGGGTCTCGCCAATATATAGAAGGCTGCATCGGGAGCACCGGACGCAGTATATCACCCCAGCTGACTATTTATTTATATACACACTTCCTTTTTCTCTCTCTCTCTCTCTCTCCTTTCTCTCCCTCTGTCCTTCTGACTATACCCCTTGCCCATCCTCTGTTTTTTTTTTTCCCCCCCTTCCCTTTTTCCTTCTCCCTGGGCCTCCTGTCCCATGATCCTCTCATATCCCTTTTGCCAATCACCTGTCCAGCTCTTGGCTCCATCCCTCCTCTGTAATCTGTAAACGGTCCACGACCTCGCTGCTGCTTTGCCTCACTTCTATCAACTATGTCCATCTCATGAGTAAATACAGATGCAAAAAAAAAAATATCCATTTAAGATCTCCCCAATCATTTTGGATCTCTCCCCCCCCCCCCCCCACTTTCAAATCTCTTACTAACTCTTCTTTCAGTTAGTCTTGACGAAGGGTCTCGGCCCGAAACATCGACTGTACCTCTTCCTAGAGATGCTGCCTGGCCTGCTGTGTTCACCAGCAACTTTGATGTGTGTTGCTAGTATGTAATACTTGATCTGTTATTAGGGAATGAAACAGGGCAGGTGACAGAAGTTTATGTAGGGAAACATTTTGCATCGAGTAATCATAATGCCAGTAGATACAAAGTCAATATGGAAAAAGGTCTGGTCCGCGGTTTAAAATTCTAAATTGGAGAAAGACCAATTTTGATGGTATTAGAAAGGATCTGGCAAGTGTGGATTGGGACAGACTGTTTTCTGGCAAAGGTATACTTGGTAAGTGGGAAGCCTTCAAAAGTGAAATTTTCAAGAGATATTTAGGCAATGCACACAAAATGCTGGAGGAACTCAGCAGGCCAGGCAGCATCTAGGAAAAGAGTACAGTCGATGTTTAATGTCAACTGCACTCTTTTCGTAGATGCTGCCTGGCCTTCTGAGTTTCTCCAGCATTTTGTATGTGTTGCTCAAATTTCCAGCATCTACAGATTTTCTCTTAAAGGAGATTGAGGCCCTGGTTAAGAAAGGGAAGAGGTGCAGAGCAAATTTAGACAGGTAGGAATTACTGAGGTACTTATTGTTACATGCTCAAGGAGATCTGTTTTTTTGTGAGGATGCTGTAATGGTTTCTTTGGAGGTCACCTGATGTGATTTTCCTGCCGTTGTGAGGTCACGTGATGACATGTGCCCCCGTGACTATATAAGGGTCGACTCAGGTGACGCAGTAGGGATTTTGAGTTTGTAGATTTCCAGGTAGAACGTGTTGTGCCTCCGTTTCTGTTGCGTGTTTGTTTTTGTGAGGCAGTTTCATTTTTAAAACGGAAGGTGCGTTCTGTTCCAAGATTTGTATTATTGAACTGGAAATTTGTGGCTGGAAGTGCCAACCTACTCAATTCTGACAGTTTTTGAAGGGAGAGTGAAGAATTCGTCGAAGTGAAGGATCGAGAGAAGTCGGCATCGTTTGGGCAGTTTAATAAAGGATCGACCTTATTGAGTCTTCGTTGAAGAGAAGCTGCATTGAGATAACTCTTGCAATAGCGCAATGAGTTCGTGCACAAAGGCTCTCTCTCTAAAAGGAATTTAAGGTCAGTGGATTTAAACTGTTTATTTTTGGCATCGGGAATCCTATGGACAGAACCGGCAGTAAAGGTGCGTCGGTGAAGAAATCATTCTCCAGAGAAGTCTCTTCCAATTGAATGTGTGAAACTGTTGGACTTTTGAAGTTATCGCTTTAAGAACTATGTCTGACTGTATCGCTTTAAGACTGTTTCCGCATTTAACTCTTTAAGAGCCAGAGCCGAGTGGAGTTGATGAAAGGCTGCGTACCTGTTGAACCTCCGGTTGAAGTTTTCCTCCTTTGTTTTTTTTTCCCTTATCGCTTATATGTGTTTAATATATGTTTGGTTTTTATAAGCCCTGTCTTGGTTAATATTCATTGTTGCCGGTTACGTAACATTATGGAGTATAAGAAATGCAAGAGAACACTGAAGAAAGAAATCATGAGGACTAAAAGAAGGCATGAGGTTCCCTCAGCAGACAAGGTGAAGGAGAATCCTAAGGGATTCTATAGCTATGTTAAGAGAAAAGTATTATAAGGGACAAAATTGGTCCTCTGGAAGGTCAGAATGATAATCTATTCGTGGTGCCAAAAGAGATTGGGGAGATCTTAAATGGATATTTTTTGTTTTTTTTTTTTTGCATCTGTATTTACTCATGAGATGGACATAGTTGATAGAAGTGAGGCAAAGCAGCAGCGAGGTCGTGGACCGTTTACAGATTACAGAGGAGGAGGTGTTTGCTGTCTTAGGGCAAATTAGGATGGAGAAGTTTCCACAGCTTGACAAGTTGTTCCCTGTGAGAGGCAAATGCAGAAATTGCAGGGGCTCTAGCAGAGATATTTAAGTTATTCCCAAGTGACAGGTGATTGGAGGATAGCTAACGTCGTTCTTTTGTTTTAAGAAAGGCTCCAAGAATAAGCTAGAAAATTATAGGCCAGTGAGCCTGACATCAGTGGTGGGAAATTTATTGGAAGATATTCTAAGGGACTGGATATATGAGTATTTGGAGAGAAGTGGGCTGATTAGGGATTGTCAGCATGGCTTTGCGTGTGGCAGTTGTGTCTAACCAATTTTATAGAACTTTTCAAGGACTTTACCAGAAAAGTTGATGAAGACAAGGCAATGGATGTTGTGTATATGGACTATAGATGGTTGCCCTTCTGACTGGAGGCTCGTGACTAGTGGAGTGCTGCAGATATCGGTGCTGGGTCTGTTGTTTGTCATCTATAGCAGTGAATTGGATGATCGTGTGGTTAACTAGTTAAGCAAATTTGCAGATTACACTAAGATTTGGCACGTATTGGTTTAGCAAGGAAGACTATCAGCTCGTAGTGGGATATGGACCAGCTGCAAAAAGGGATTGAAAAATTGCAGATGGAATTTAATGCAGAGAAATGTGGACGTAGCACTTCAGTAGGACCAACCAGGGCAAGTCTTGCACGGTGAATGGTAAGGCACTGAGGAGTACAGTAGAACAAAGTGATCTGGGAATATAGGTCCATAATTCATTGAAGGTGGTGGTGCAAGAAGATAGGGTCGCAAAGAAAGCTTTTGGCACATTGGCCTTTATAAGTCAAAGTATTAAGTACATAAAATGGAATATTATGTTGGAAGTTGTTTAAGACATTGGTGAGGCCTAATTTAGAGTATTTTGTGCTGTTTTGGTCACCTACCGATAGCATAGATGCAAGTAAGATTGAAAGAATACAGAGAAAGTTTACAAGGATGTAGCTGGGACTGGAGGACTGAAGTGTGTGGAAAGATTGAATAATTTAGGACTTTATTCCTTGGAACGTAGGAGGTTGAGAGGAGATTTGATAAAGGTATACGAAATTATGACGGGTATAGATCGGGTAAAAGCAAGCAGATATTTTCGCACTGAGATTGAATGGGACTACAGCTCGAGGTCATGGGTCGGGGTGAAAGGATAAAAGCTTAAGGGGAACATGAGGGAAAACTTTTTCATTCAGGGTGGTGAGAATCTGGAACAAGCTGCCAGTACAAGTGGTGGATGCGATTTTTGTAAGAGAAGGTTGGATCCATACATGGATAGTAGGGGTATGGAGGGCTATGTTCTGTGCTCAGGTCACAGGAAATAGACAGGTTAAATGGTTTGGCACGGACTAGATGGGCTGAAAAGGACCTCTTTCTTGTTGTACTTTTCTGTGACAAGGACTCATTAAAGTAGATTGAGACATCAAGATTCTGATAACTAAAGGGATAAAAGCTGTCTTTGAATACTTACTTTCAACAGTAGTCACTTGCTTCTGAATATCTTGCCCTTTACCCTATAAATATGTAACATTTTTGTATAATGCTAGGTCTTGTCAAGTCACGAAAAGCCTTACTTATGGAAATCTGATTTTATGCAAATCTTTCCATATATTTTTAAAGTACTTTATAAGCTGGTAATAAATTTATCATAGTATTCCCTAAGTAGTGTTGGGTGATTACTGACAAGTATTGTTTGCATGATTTTTTTTTCTCCCCATGATTTGTGTGCATGGGGAGTTGGTCTTTTTAAAATTGGGTTCTTTTGAGTTTCTTGGTTTGTGGCTGCATGTAAGCAAGCAATTCTGAAGGTTGTACAATTTATACATTCTTTGATAATAAACATACTGTGAAGCTCTGAAGTATGTATAGTGGTAGGATATAGAACATGAATATATGGGTTAGATTTCAGATGTATTTATCACATGTACGTTAAAACATACAGCAAAATGTATCACTTGCTTTACGAGCCAATTCAACCCAAGGATGTACTGGGGGGCAGTCTGCAAATGTCACCACACGTTCTGGTGCCAACATTGCATGCCCATAATGTTTTAAACTACAAAAGTAACAACAACATAACAACAGCAATAAAAGAACAAAATCAAAACAAGCCCCTTCCTTCCTTAATCCACACTCACCCATCCACTCACACTCACAAATAAGCCTTTACCCCCAGGTCAGGCCACCTCTGGGCTTCCAGCAGATTCGTGGACTCACAAGCATTGGACTTCTGTTATCAGCCTCGACTTCTGGACTTGCTGACTTTGGTATTTGACTTTTGGGCTTTGATCTTTTGGTGTCAATCTCATAACTTGCTGATGACTGGACCTCAAATTCCAGGCCCACTTGCCTCCTGCCTTCATTTACTTTTAATCCTGAGACCTGCTGACGTTGGTTGTGGGGGGAGGTCACCAGCTCTTCCTCGCTGGCCTTTGTCCACAGTGCTTTCCAGTCTGACATCCATCCATGAGGATCACTGGCTTTCGGCATATGGAATACTCTGATCTGGACTCTGGCTTGACATTTAGCTCGTGCACATCCGTTCTTAAGCCCTAACCTTGCCTCTTAAGCACCTTGCTCTGTCTCCAAGGCCACCCTTAGAACCATAGAACACTACAGCACAGAAAACAGGCTGTTCAGCCCTTCTAGTCTGTGCTGAAGCG
The DNA here is from genome assembly GCF_030028105.1 of Mobula birostris. Taxonomy (NCBI): domain Eukaryota; kingdom Metazoa; phylum Chordata; class Chondrichthyes; order Myliobatiformes; family Myliobatidae; genus Mobula; species Mobula birostris. The sequence goes on along the minus strand of NC_092370.1, from coordinate 89,646,080 downwards.
TTATTCTGCTAGTCCCATTGACCTGCATCCAGTCCATAACCCTCCAGACCGCTCTCATCCATGTACCTATCCAATTTATTCTTAAAACTTAAGAGTGAGCCCGCATTTACCACGTCAGATGGCAGCTCGTTCCACACTCCCACCACTATGTGAAGAAGTTCCCCCTAAACCTTTCCCTTTCACCCTAAAGCTATGTCCTCTCCTAATTTAAATGGAAAGAGCCTATTCGCATTTACCCTGTCTATATCCGTCATAATTTTGTAAACCTCTATCAGATCTCCCCTCATTCTTCAATGCTCCAAGGAATAAAGTCCTAACCTGTTCAATTTTTCCCTGTAACTCAACTCCTGAAGATCCGGCAACATCCTAGTAAATATTCTCTGCACTCTTTCAATCTTACTGATATCCTTCTTATAGTTAGGTGACCAGAACTGTACACAGTACTCCAAATTTGGCCTCACCAATGTCTTATCAACCTCTCCATAACATCCCAATTCCTATACTCAATACTTTGATTTATGAATGCCAGGATGCCAAAAGCTTTGTTTACAACCCCGTCTACCTGTGACGCCACTTTCAGGGAATTATGGATCTGAACTCCCAGATCTCAATTGTTCCTCTGCACTCCTCAGTGCCCTACCGTTTACTGTCTATGTCCTACCTTGATTTGTCCTTCCAAAATGCAACACCTCACACCTGTCTACATTAAATTCTATCTGCCATTTTCTGGCCCATTTTTCCAGTTGGTCCAGATCCCTCTGCAAGCTTAGAAAGCCTTCCTCTCTGTCCACAATGCCTCCAGTCTTAGTGTCATCAGTAAACTTGCTGATCCAATTTACCACATTATTATCTAGATCATTGATATGGACAACAAACAACAATGGTCCTAGCACAGATCCCTTGAGGCACACCACTAGTCACAGGCCTCCAGTCTGAGAAGCAACCATCCGCTACCACTCTCTGTCTTCTCCCACACAGCCAATTTCGAATCCGGTTTACAACCTCTCCATGGATACCTTGTGTCTGAACCTACTGAACTAACCTCCCCTGTGGGACCTTGTCAGAGGTCTTACTGAAGTCCATGTAGACAACATCCACAGCTTTTCCTTTGTCTACTTTCTTGGTAACCTCAAAAAAACTCTACGAGATTCGTTAAACACGATCTACCACACACAAAGCCATGCTGACTATCCTTAATCAGCCTTTGGCTGTCCAAAAATTTGTATATCCGATCTCTCAGTACACCTTCCAATAATTTACCTACTACTGATGTCAGGCTCACTGGCCTGTAATTACTTTGTTTACTTTTGGAGCCTTGTTTAAACAACGGAACAACATAAGCTACCCTCCAATCCTCCGGCACCATACCCGTGGCTAAGGACATTTTAAATATTTCTGCCAGGGCCCCTGTAATTTCTACACTAGTCTCTCTCAAGGTCCGAGGAAATATCATGTCAGACCCGGGGGATTTATCTACCTTTATTCGCTGTAAGGCAGCAAGCACCACCTCCTCTTTAATTTCTATATGTTCCATAACAATGCTGCTTGTTTCCCTTCCTTCTATATATGCTATGTCAGTTTCCTGAGTAAATACTGATGCAAAAAAATTGTTTAAGATCTCCCCCCATCTCGTGAGGCTCCACACATAGATGACCACTTTGATCTTCTAGGGCACCAATTTTGTCCCTTACTATCCTTTTACTCTTAATATACTCGTAGAAACCCTTTGGGTTTACCTTCACATTATCTGCCAAAGCAAACTCATGTCTTTTTGCCTTCCTGATTTCCTCCTTTAGTATTTTCATAGATTTTTCTATACTTTTCAAGTACTTCATTTGTTCCTTGTTGCCTATGCCTGCTATACACCTCTCTCTTTTTCTTAACCAGATTGCCAATATCCTTTGAAAACCAAGGTTCCCTATGCCTGTTAACTTTGCCTTTAATCCTGGCAGGAACATGCAAACTTGAAACTAATGACATTATGGTCACAGGACCCAGAAAGTTCACCTGCACATACTTCTGTCACCTCACCTGTCTGGTTCCCTAATAGGAGATCAGGTATTGCATCCTCTGTCATTGGTACCTCTATATATTGATTTAGAAAACTTTCCTGAACACATTTGACAAACTCCACGCCATCTAACCCTTTCACAGTGTGGGAATCCCAGTCAATATGTGGAAAGTTAAAATCCCCTACTATTACAACTTTCTGTTTTTTGCATCGGTCTGCTATCTCTCTACAGATTTGCTCCTCCAATTCTCTCCTTAAAACCCAAGAAAAAAAAAACAAGTCTGAGCCATGACCTTGGAAGGGACCATAGCTCCATGGCATCTTGACTAGGTTATTATATCCTTGCAAGCCAATAAAAAACTATGAACCATGACCTTGACAGAGACCATAGCTAAGTGCCACCTTGACTGAAAGTTATAGAAAACAGAAATTACTAACTTGGTTTGGATTTTTATTGCCCATCTCCAGTTGCTGCCACCTTTGAACTCTGCTTCCATTTTGGTGGTTATACTCCCATATTGCTGTTGTTGGAGGCAGGTGGGGGGAGGGGTTGGGATGTGGTTATGGGGTTTGGATGATGGAGCAGTAACAAGCCTCCATGCCCATGGCCTTCAAATCTGAGTGTGATATGGGGGAGGCTATTTTCCATCGCTACATTTGCTATCTAGTCACCATGGGTTACATATCTAGTATTATCTTTTGTCTTAATGAAAATGTTTGATGGAATTCAGTGATTTGTAGTCTGCTTCAAAGGTCAATAAAGAGATTAACTATAGGTCTGGTCTGGGATAGTGCATATAAATTGGAGATCAAGGTGGCAAATTTCCTCCCTTGACCAATATGTGTACCAGATGTGTTTCTTTATGATCACTTGGGGTTTGTGATCAGCATTACTGAGATTATTTTTGTTTCTAGCTAATTTAATTAATTACACAGCTGCTGCCTTCTCTGGATTACTAATCTGTTAATTTAATTACTGCTATCAATTTGCCTCTCTTGCACTGTTCCTTGAATATTTTAATTTGTATTCACAATATCTTAATGTACAGTGTATTTATAAGAAATTAAAAATATTTTACCATTGCAGTTAACTTACAGGATTTAGTTCAAGTACTTTTGTGATCTTTTGAGCATACAAAGTAGGAGAATGCACAACTTTTATGTCACTGTGATCTTTGGAACTAGATTCTACAATGATGCATTTTTGCACCAATGGAAAAAATCTATGCAACACCAAAGAAATCTAGATTGGTTCCCTTAGCAAACAGCAGGCTTGGGTAGCTATTTTGTGTAATGTGAGCATACATATTGTATTTTAATTTGGGATGTGAGCACAATCACATCCTGGACAGCAGCTTTAAATGGTCAATTAATTACTGATACCTGGCCTCTTCAAAGCTAACATTTCTGTTTTCTCTCTCCAGTAATGTTGCAGCCTTTTGACTATGATCCCAATGAGAAAAGCAAACATAAATTCATGGTACAAACAGTCTATGCTCCACCTGGTGCTGCAGATATGGATGCAGTAGTAAGTATTATATTTTACCAGGTAAAGGATTTGCTGCTAAAATATGTTTTCTACAAAAACTGGGACTGATTTTTCTAGGGCCTACATTTTATAGAAAGCATTATTTGGCTTTAATGTACTGTACAAAGCATTACTGACTATAATTAATGTATTAAACAAATCCTTCCTAGCCCTACACCTAACCTAATGTCAATATAGAATATGGAGCTTTTACAAGCTCTTCTGCTCAGGATGTTCCAGCCTTTCAACCTACTCCAAGATCAATCTAGCCCTTCTCTCCCACATAGCCTTTTTTTCTTTCATCCATGTCCCCATCTAAAGTTTTTTAAATCTCCCTAATGTATCTGCCTGTACTATTACTCCTGGCAGTGCATTCCATTTGCTTACCACTCATTGTGTTTTAAAAACAAAACTACCTCTGATATTCCCCCTGTACTATCTTCTAATCACCTTAAAATAATGTCATCTTGTATTACTAATTGCCATCCTGTGAAAATGGTGCTGACTGTCCGCTCTGTCTGTGCTTCTTATCATCTTGTACACCTCTGTCAAGTCTCTCTCATTCTCTTGCTCCAAAGAGAAAAGACTTTTCTCATAAACTTTTCTCAACCTTTTCTCATAAGATATGCTCTCTAATTCAAGCAGCATCCTGGTAAATCTCCTCTGCACCCTCTCTTAATTCTTTCTATAATGTGACCAGAACTGTACACAATACTCCCATGTGTGGTCTAACCAGAGTTTTATTGAGCTGCAACATTACTTCATAGCTCTAGTACTCAATCCGATTAATGAGCCATCACAACATGCGCCTTCTTAACCACCCTATCAACTTGCGTAGGAACTTAAAGGTATCTGTGGAAGTGGACCCCAGAATTCTGCTGTTGCTCCACACTGCTAAGAATCCTGCTATTAACATTAGATTCTGCCTTCAAGTTTAACCTTCCAAAGTGTATCACTTCACTCCTGTCCTGATTGAACTTCGTCTGCCATTTCTCAGCTCAGCTCAGCTCAGCTCTGAGTCTGATCTATGTCCCTTTATAATCTATGACAATCTTCTACACTGGGGGTTCCCAACCTATATCCAGGAACTCATTGGTTAAAGGTAAGGGTCTATGGCATAAAAAAATTGGTGGGAACCCTACACTATCCACAACTACACCTAAATTGTGGATTAGTAAGTTTGCAGTTTTGTGTTACCTGCAAACTTACTAATCCACCCTTCCACTTCTACACCTAAGTCGTTTATAAAAATCTCAAAGAGTAGGGTTTCCAGGACAGATCTGCAGAACCCCACTGGTCAACGTCCTCTAGGCAGAATACTACCTCCCTCTGCCATCTGTGGGCAAGCCAATTCTGTATCTACACAGCCAAATTTCCCTGGATCCCATGCCTCATGACTTTCTGAATGCATCTACCATGGGGAATATTGTCCAACACCTTACTAAAATCCACATACACATATCCATCGCTCAATTTGTTTTGTTACTTTCTCGAAGAATTCAATCAGGCTTTTAAAGCATGAGCTGTCCCTCACAAAGCTATGTTGACTATCCCTAAGCAGACTGCTTCTTCAAATGCTTCTAAATTCTGTCTTAAAAATCTTCAATGGTTTGCCCACCACTGATGGTCTTGGTGGTCTTTAGTTCTTAGGATTATCCCTATTACCTTCATGAACAAGGGAATAACGTTTGCTACTGTCCAATCTACTTTTACGACTCCTGTGACCAGTGAGGATGCAAAGATCATCGCCAAAGGCTCAGCAATCTCTTCCCTCGCTTCCTGTACCTGGGATATATTGTGTTTGGCCCTGGAGACCTAATTCTGATTCTATCCTAATGTTTCAAAAGTTCCAGCATGTGTTCCTTAACATCGATATGTTCCAGCATATTAGCCAGTTCTGTATTGACCTCACTTTCATGAAGATCCATCTCATTGGTGAATACTGAAGCAAAGTATCCATCAAGGTTTTCCCCCATCTTCTGTGACTCCAGATACATTTCCTCTTCTGCCTCAGATCAGTCCTACCCTCACTCTAGTCAACCTCCAGGTATATGTAGAATGCCTTAAGATTTAGTGTAATTCTATTTGGCAAGATCTTCTCATGTCCTCTTCTAGCCCCCCTGAGTTCCTTCCTGACTGCCTTATAACTCTAGAGTCCTATCTGAGCCTTACTTCCTGAACCTTAAGTATGCTTCCTCCTTTCTCTTGACTAGATGTTTGACTTCTCTTGTCAATCATGGTTCCTTCACCCTTTCAGCTTTACCCTGCATCAGTGGAACAAACCTATCCAGAAACCCATGCAAGTGTTCCCTAAACAACATCCACACTTCCATTGTACATTTCCCTGAGTAGTACATCTGTTCCCAATTCCTTCCTAATGGCATTATAATTCACACTCCCCAATTAAATATTTTCCCATTCTGTCTGCTCCTATCCTACACAGGGCTATGGTGAAAGTTGGAGTTGTGGTCACTGTCCCTGAGCTGTCACCCACTAAGGGATTTGTCACCTACCCAGGTTCATTGCCCAGGACTAGATCCAATATGGTTTCTTCAGTCAGCCTGCCCACATATTGTGGCAGAAATCCTTCCTGGACATGTTTAACAAATTCTACCCTATTTAAACCTTTTGCAGTAAAGAGGTGTCAATCACTATTGGGGAAGTTTAATTCACTCATGACAACATCCTTGTTATTTTTGCACCTTTCCAAAATATGCTTTCTGATCTGCTCCTCGTTTTTTCTGCTACTGTTGGGGCAGGATGGGGTGTGGGTTCCATAGAATACTCCTAATAGGATGATTGCTTTCTTACCATTTTTGACTTAGACCCAGACTGACTTAGTAGACAATCCCTCTACAATGTTCTCCCTTTCTGCGATACTATCCCTGATTATCAATGCCACTTCCCCAACTCTTTTACCTCCCTCCCTGTTCCTCTTGAAACAACTAAAGCCCAGAACATAGAAAAGCCATGCCTGTCCTTACGACTGTCAGGTCTCCTTAATGGCCACAATGTACTGATGTACTGATCCATACTGGAAGTTCATTACCCTTGTTTCTGATGCTTCTCGCATTAAAGTATGCATTTAAATCTGTCCAGCTAACTGCATTGGTTATCCTTCATCATTGTCTCAACATGTTGCATTTACCTTTACACTAACTGCTCCGTCCTCTGACCTATAACTTTAGTTCCCATTCCTCTGACAACCTACTTTAAATTCTCCCCAAAAACTCTAGCAAACCTGCCGTCAAGGACATTGGTCTCCCTTGAGTTCAGGTGTAACATATCACTTTTATGCAGGTCATACCTTCTCCAGAAGAGACCCCAGTGATCTGCACATCTGAAACCCTTCCCTCTGCAACAATTCTTTAGCTACACATTCATCTGCCACATCATCCCCCACTTACTCTTATTGGCACATTAAGCAATCTGAGATGACTACCCTTAAGATCCTGCTTTTTAGCTTTCTACCTAGTTCCCTATATTCGGTCTTCAGGAACTCATCCCTTTTCCTAACTATGTCATTGGTACCAATATGTACCATGACTTTTGACCACCCTTGTTTTAGACCTGATCTGAGATGTCACTGATCTGGCACCTGGAAGGCAACATACCATCCAGGAGTTTCTTTCGTGTCCACCATTGAATTCCTTTTCACCACCATTCTCCTCTTCTTTCCTTCTCCCCCCCCCCCCTTCCCTTCTGAGCCACAGAGACAGACTTAGTGCTAGAGACCTAGTTGCTGTGGCATTCCCCTGGTAGATCGTACCCCCACAGTCTCCAAAGCAGTTATTGAAAGGAATGGCCACAGGGGTACTCTGCACTGTCTGACTATTCCCTTTCCCTCACCTAGTAGTCACCCAGTAATTACCTGGTTTTCTGCATCAATTGTTCATAAAATGTGGTCTGATCTTCATCTAAGGCACAATCTGCTTAAACTAATAACACACAAACAATTGTTCTTTTCATGTCTTTATTAAACACTTTGTTTAATCATTCACAGTCCAGGCTGGAAAAAGTATGTGAACCCTTGTATTTAATAACTGGTAAAACCTCCTTTAGCAGCAATAACCTCCACCAAATGTTTCCTGTAGCTGCTGATTAGACTTGCACAACAGTGAGGAGGAATTTTCTTCATACGGAATTGTTTTAGTTCATCAATATTTCTGGGATACCTTACATGAGCAGCCCTCTTCAGGTCATGCCATAGCATCTCAATTGGGTTACGGTCTAGATTGTGACTTGGCCATTCCAAAACATGAATTTTATTTTTAAACCATTCTTCTGTTGATTTACTCTTGTGTTTTGGATCATTGTTGCATTATCTATTAAGCTTCTGGTAATGGACTGCTACCTCGACATTCTCCTGCAAAATGTCTTAATACAATTTTGAATTCATTATTCCCACAATGATTGCAAGCTGTCCAGCCCCCGAGGCAGCAAAGCAGCCCTAAACCATGATGCTCATTCTACTATGTTTCACAGTTGGGACGAGGTTTTGATGTTGGTGTGCAATGCACTTTTTCCTCCAAACATAGCAATATGCACTTCTGCCAAAATGTTCAACTTTTGTCTTGTGTGTCCACAGAGCATTGTCCCAGAAGTGCTGTGGAACATCCAGCTGGTCTTTTGTAAACTTGATACATGCAGTAATTATTTTTTTGAAGAGCTGTAGTTTCTTCCATGGTGTTCTTCCATGGTGTCCTTCCATGAACACTATTCTTCTTCAGTCTTTTTCTTATAGTGGACACATGAATGGAGACTTTATCAAGTTCTAGAGATTTTTGCAGGTCTTTTGCTGTTACCCCTGAGTTCTTTTTCTCCCCTTTCAACATTCCAAGTTGTGCTCTTGGTGTGATCTTTGCAGGATGCTCACTCCTAGGGAGACTAACAACAGTACTGAACTTACTCCATCTGTAGGCAATTTCTCTTACTGTGGACTGGTGAACTCTCAGGTCTTTAGAAATGCTTTTGTACCCTTTTCCAGCTTCATGCATCTCTACAATTCTTCTTCTAAGGTCCTCTGAAAATTGTTTTGATCGAGGCATGGTGCACTTAAATGCCTAAGACATAGGAGCAGAATTAGGCCGTTTGACCCATTGACTCTGCTCCACCATGTAATCATGGCTGATCCTTTGTTTTTCCCTCTTCAGCCCCATTCCCAGCTTTCTCCCCCAACCTTTGATAAAGATTTTTTATAGGGCAGGACATCTCTACAACTCACACCGCAAATCTCATTTCTTGGTTGATAGTTTCTTGATTAGTAAGGGCGTGAAAGGTTGTGGTGAGAAGGCAGAAGATGGGGTTGAGAGGGAACATAAATCATCCATGGAGTCGACTCTGTGAGCTGAATGACAATTTTGCTCCTATGTATTATGGTGTTATTTGACATGTAAATAATGAAGCTGAGCTTAAAAAGCATAGATCAAAACAGAAAGCAGATTTCAAATTTCAACAACAGCATAGATCCAGCTTAAAAAGACTGCAGATGTTGGAATCAGGAGGAGAAAAAAAAACTAGATGAATTCATCAGGTCAGGGAGCATCTGTAAAGAGAAATGAACGGTTAGGATCAGCTCTCTTGCTATTCATGTAATTGTATCATTACTGATCTTTTGCATCTTGACGTTCACAGGTGGAATTGGTGTCAAATATTATTTTAAATATCAAGTAAGTTGTAGACCGTTTAGTGAATGGAGGCAGGTCAGATTATGTTTCCTCTGTGCTTGATGGTGATGTTGATGACTGACAAACTCTACAGAGATGGAAGGAACAATTTTTAATTACAGGAAGAGCTTGAAGTTGGTGAGAATGGGAGCTAAAAGGCAGACTGAGATGGCATACTGCTGCTGATGGCAGATAACTGTACTTCCTTTGAAGTTCTAGATCAATAGCAGCTCCTGAAAGTGTGGGGCTTCGTGGTGCTCATTGGATGTGGAAGATGGATCTTTATGAAGCATGATTAAACAATGTTGGCCCTACTCTTGCAAGTCATGCTTTTCTTTAATTTTCTCTTGTTTCATCTATCTAGTAACTGCGGTTGCAGCAATAGTTCAGTGAAATGTATTGCCGTAAACTTTGCCAAATTACCAAACAATTTTGTTAGGATTTGTAATATAATTAGTAAGTGAAATGTAGTGAACACTGAACCCCTGAGCTTACTGCAGACTACTAAACTATTGGCCATAAGCTGGTGTCCTGATTGCAATCCAAGATGACTACCTATCGATGATGTGAGGTGCAAAATCCATTAACTATACCTAATGGACCCCAAAATATGACAGCAATGCTTTACTGTCCTTGGAAAGTTAGTGTTTTGTGGGAACATTCAATTCATTTTGCTATTGCTACTTTTCATGCCTGAGGTTGCTCACAAGCTGCAGATGCAGGATGCAAAGGAAGGTTTAATTGCTTTGGAGTACCTGGAAAAAACTGGGTTGTGCAGAAAAACTTGGTGTTTGAAATGTATAAATGGCATTGTGCTTTCTATTACCACCGTTGGATGCTTGAACTGCGTGAGAAATATGCTACTACTTAAGTGAATGGTGCTAGAATATTAGAATGCACCTCATCAGAATGCTCTTTGCTCTATTCAAATGTTAAAGTAAGCATTTAAAAAAAAGAAACAGAAAACCTACAGCACAATGCTGTGCCGAACATGTACTTACTTTAGAAATTGCCTAGGGTTACCCATAGTCCTCTACTTTTCTAAGCTCCATGTACCTATTTCCTTGCATTGTCTGGGCTAATGCCCAGTTTTTCTGTGGATCTGTATAAATTTTGTATATTAAAAAAAATTAAGAACGTCCATTTGACAAATTTGAAAATATGACTACTTAAAATCTATATTTTGCTGGAAACGATTTCACTCCAAAACTACGAAAGAAACTGAAGTCAAGATTATTCCCTCCTTTTCTCATTTTCGTGAATTTAAAAATGCTGTTAATTTAGAAATATCACAGATTTAAAAAAAATATAACAGACATATGTATTTGCTGCTACATTCTTAGATGTGAGAATTACCTGAATCTTAGTTGATTTCCAATTTATTCTTGATTTACATTGTGGAATTGTATCTAGTGTGCAAATAGTGAGGTTTCTGAGTTCTGCTGATGCGAGTTCATCTTTTGCATCGTTTTCTGTTGCCAGTTATTAGGTTTGATGTATGTTTACATTTAAGTTATTCATTCTTTTTTGTTTGTAAATTTCTTAAGTGGAAGGACGCAAAGCCAGAAGATCTGATGGACTCCAAGCTCAGATGTGTCTTTGAATTGCCATTTGAAAATGAGAAACCGGTGAGAGAATAATGAGACAAAATATTCTTTGAGTTTTATTTTGATTGATATCAATGTATATGTTTAACTTTCTGTTTAGAACCCTTGAATGTCTGTAAGAGTAAAGCATATTTGATAAATAGGATAATTCATTAATTGCAAGGATTTACGCTGAATTTTATTATTGAATAATTTTCCCATTTTTTCTTAAACAAATTGAAATATAGGACTTAAATTTTTAATTAATGTAGAAACACACATTGGGGTATGTCACACGAATAATCTCTAATTGAGTCCAAGTCAAACGTTTGTTCAGTCTTTAAAGATGGAGTAATAAGTTAACAAGTGATATATTATCATAGGAGTCTACACTGACCAACATACCTAACTGTGCTCACCCCATTTGCCTATGTTTGGACCATATCCCTTCAAATCTTTCCCATTACTATACCTATCAAAATATATTTTAAATGTAATCTATTCTGTTGAATTGGTTCATCAGTTAATCGGGCAGCTGCCTATTTGAGACGGCTGTTAAAGAACAAAAAAAATCTAGAGAATAGCTGGGATTCTCTTCATTTATTTGGGACACTATGCTGCTTAATTGGGACAGGAGGCTATGCCAAACAGTTTCTAACTTGTGTCAGTCACGTGCAGTTGTTAGACACTACACTGTGGTTAGAGTGAACAATTTTTAAAGAATGTTAGTGTGTGTATTCAAAAAACAGTGATTTTTGTTACTGCTAGTTGTCAAGAAATAAACAGTAAGACAATTCAGAACAGTTTTGCTCACTGTGGTTTCAAGCATTTAGCATTAGAGGAGCCAGAAATGGCGATGAGTGAAATTGAAATGATTTCACTATTTCAACAAGTTCGGAACTGCAAAGAATTTGCATGTATTGACATTCATCTTGAATGTTACAATGAAAATGAAGGTTTGGAAGATGCAATCATTGAAAACATTGTATGAAGGAAGTCTATCATATACAGAAGATATCTGCATTGATTTTGTTTATTTACAGGCAGTTGAAAGAACATGGCAACATACACTGAATGAATTCCTCAGTTGATAACTATTATAAATTGCTAGAGGCTCCAGTGGATTTAAACTAGATACAAGGGGGGAGGGAACCAGAGTGTAGGAACAGATGCAGGGAAGAAAGAAGAAAAAGAAAATAGTAAAGTTGTTTGCACCGTTAGTGATAAACAGAGAGTAAGAAGTGGAAAATTTCTTAAATGCTTTTATTTTAATGCTAGGAGCATTATAAGGAAGGTGGATGAGCCTTGAAGCATGGTTACAGGAGGGGTGTGATTGGCAACCAAATATTCCTGGATTTAATTGCTTCAGGTGTGAGAGAATTGGAGGGACAAGAGGAGGTGTTGCATTGCTTGTCAGCAAATATTACAGTGGTGCTCTGGCAGGATAGATTAGAGGGCTCATCTAGGGAGGCTATTTGGGTGGAATTGAGGAATGGAAAAGGTGTAGTAACACTTATGGGGGTGTATCATAGACCACCAAATGGGGAATGAGAGTTAGAGGAGCAAATTTGTAAGGAGATTGCAGATATTTGTAGTAAGCACGAGGTTGTGATTGTGGGAGATTTTAATTTTCCACACATAGACTGGGAAGCCCATACTGTAAAAGGGGTGGATGGTTTGGAGTTTGTACAATGTGTGCAGGATAGTTTTTTGCAGCAATACATAGAGGTACCAACTAGAGAGGGAGCAGTGTTGGATCTCCTGTTAGGGAATGAGATAGGTCAGGTGATGGAGGTTTGTGTTGGGGAGCACTTCGGGTCCAGTGATCACAATGCTATTAGTTTCAATATAATTATGGCGAAGGATAGGTCTGGACCCAGGGTGGAGATTTTTGATTGGAGAAAGGCTAACTTTGAGGAGATGCAAAAGGATTTAGAAGGAGTGGATTGGGACAATTTGTTTTATGGGAAGAATGTAATAGAGAAATGGAGGTCATTTAAAGGTGAAATTTTGAGAGTACAGAATCTTTGTGTTCCTGTTAGGTTGAAAGGTTAAAAGTTTGAGAGCCATGGTTTTCAAGGGATCTTGGAAACTTGGTTCGAAAAAAGAGAGATATCTACAATAAATATAGGCAGCATGGAGTAAATAAAGTGCTCGAGGAATATAAAGAATATAAAAAGAATCTTAAAGAAATTAGAAAAGCTAAAAGAAGATATGAGGTCTCTTTGGCAAGTAAGGTGAAAATAAATCCAAAGGGTTTCTACCATTATATTAATAGCAAAAGGTTAGTGAGTGATAAAATTGGTCCCTTAGAGAATTAGAGTGGACAGCTATGTTTGGAGCCAAAAGAGATGGGGGAGATTCTGAACAATTTCTTTTCTTCGGTATTCACTAAGGAGAATTGTGTAAGATAAAGGAAATAGGTAGGAAGTTATGGAAACTATGATGATTAAAGAGGAGGAGGTACTAGAGCTTTTAAGGAATATAAAAGTGGATAAGTCTCCGGGTCCTGACAGGATATTCCCATGGACCTTGAGGGAAGTTAGTGTGGAAATAGCAGGGGCTCTTGACAGAAATATTTCAAATGTCATTAGAAACGGGGATGGTGCCAGAAGATTGGCGTATTGCTGATGTTGTTCCATTGTTTAAAAAGGGTTCTAAGAGTAAACCTGGCAATTAGCGGTCTGTGAGTTTGATGTCAGCAGTGGGTAAGTTGATGGAAAATATTCTTAGAGATGGTATATATAATTATCTGGATAGACAGGGTCTGATTAGGAACAGTCAACATGGATTTGTGCGTGGAAGGTCATGTTTGACAAATCTTACTGAATTTTTTGAAGAGGTTACTAGGAAAGTTGACTAGGGTAAAGTGGTGGATGTTGTCTATATGGACTTCAGTAAGGCCTTTGAGAAGGCCCCACACGGAAGGTTGGTTAGGAAGGTTCAATCGTTAGGTATTAATATTGAAGTAGTAAAATGGATTCAACAGTGGCTGGATGGGAGATGCCATGTAGTGGTGGATAACTGTTTGTCAGATTGGAGGCTGGTGACAAGTGGTGTGTCTCAGGGATCTTTACTGGGTCCGATGTTATTTGCCATATACATTAATGATCTGGATGAAGGGGTGGTAAATTGGATGAGTAAGTATGCAGATGATACTAGGATAGGTGGAGTTGTGGATAATGAAGTAGGTTTTCAAAACTTGCAGAGAGATTTAGGCCAGTTAGAAGAGTGGGCTGAAAGATGGCAGATGGAGTTTAATGCTGAAAAATGTGAGGTGCTACATATTGGTAGGACTAATCAAAATAGGACATACATGGTAAATGGTAGGGCATTGAAGAATGCTGTAGAACAGAGGGATCTAGGAATAATGGTGCATAGTTCCCTGAAGGTGGAATCTCATGTGGATAGGGTGGTGAAGAAAGCTTTTGGTATGCTGGCCCTTATAAATCACAGCATTGAGTATAGGAGTTGGGATGTAATGTTGAAATTGTACAAGGCATTGGTGAGGCCAAATTTGGAGTATTGTGTACAGTTTTGGTCACCGAATTATAGGAAAGATGTCAACAAAATAGAGAGAGTACAGAGAGGATTTACTAGAATGTTACCTGGGTTTCACCACCTAAGTTACAGAGAAAGGTTGAACAAGTTGGGTCTTTATTCTTTGAAGTGTAGAAGGTTGAGGGGGGACTTAATAGAGGTATTTAAAATTATGAGGGGGATAGATAGAGTTGACGTGGATAGGCTTTTTCCATTGAGAGTGGGGGAGATTCAGACAAGAGGACATGAGTTGAGAGTTAAAGGGCAAAAGTTGAGGGGTAACATCTTTACTCAGAGAGTGGTAGCTGTGTAGAATGAGCTTCCAGCAGAAGTGGTTGAGGCAGGTTTGATGTTGTCATTTGAAGTTAAATTGGACAGGTATATGGACAGGAAAGGAATGGAGGGTTATGGGCTGAATGCAGGTCGGTGGGACTAGGTGAGAGTAAGAGTTCGGCACAGACTAGAAGGGCCGAGATGGCCTGTTTCCGTGCTGTAATGGTTATATGGTTATAAACTAATACAGTTTTATAGTACTGTAGTCGTATTGGTAATGTTCTAATTTGATCTATATTTCATTTAAATACATTATTTGTTACTCACTTAAACATAGTTTGTTTTGTATATACCTTTCTAATTTCTATAAAATGTTGGCTAATAGGGACAGCTGCTTAATTGGTTCCAATGCACTAGTTCCAATGTGTCCCAGTTAACCAGAATCCACTGTATTGTAAACGGATTGCCTCAGCCACCACATCTGGTAGCTTGTTCCATGTACTCACCACCCTAGTGTGACTGCAGTAAATAATTATTCAGCAACCTAATGTTCTAACAGTTATTAATGGCATTTAATTTCATAAGAAATATTTACCATGCAAAGGCTTTTTCATTGAATTAATTTATATTTAAATACTGTTATTTTACACAATTTTTCACGAAATTCTTTTTATACGGTGGATTCTGGTTTTTTGAAAAAAAAATTAAGTGGCTGTCCAAATTAGCCAAAATCATGGAATATTTAAAAGGTATAAAGAAGACAAACTACTGAGTAACAATTAATGTATTTAATTGAAATACAGCACAAATTAGAACATATTATTAATACCTCTACAGTATTATAAAACTGAGTATTAGTTCCTAATAGTTCATCTGCCATGTTCTTTAAATTGACTGTTTTTTTTGAAGTCTGTCATGAGCTTTGTGGTCCATCAGGCCAGTGTGTGAAGTGACAGAGTACGAGACCCCCCCCACACCGATAGGACGTCAGTCTATCGTGAGGTTAACCCCCAGCACTTTGCCGGTACCTATTCTTAGCTGGGTAGACTGGAGCACTGCGTGGTTAAGTGCCTTGCTCAAGGACACTCGCGCTGCCTTGGCGGAGTCTCGAACCCACGACCTTCAGATTGCTAGTCCAACGCCCTAACCACTTGGCCACGTGCCACACAGGCTTAAATTGACTGTAAATGAACAAAATCAGCATGGGTACCAAGTGCAGATAATGGACTGCTTTCATACAATGCTTTTGATGATTGCATCCTCCAAATCTTCATTTTCACTGTTACGTTAAAGGTGATTGTTGATATCTTCAAATTCTTTATAATTCCTAACTTGTTGAAATCATTTCATTTTCACTCTGTTATTTCTGGCATCGTCAAGCCTGAAAGCTTGAAATTGCGGTGAGTAAAGTAGTCCCAGATCTTCTTGCTGCTTATTTCTCACCAACTATCAGTGACAAAAATCACTGCATTTTGAACACAAACACACCCAACTGATGCTATTTTAAAAACTAATTGCTCTAAGCATAGTATACAGTTTAACGGCCATGCAAATCCATGTGATTGACATTAGTTAGAAAGTGTTCAGCCAGTCCCCTGCCCCAGTTGAGTGGCAGAGTCCCAAATAAACAAAGGGAATACCAGATATTTTCTAGATTTAGTTTTGAGTTGTCCTGATTGACCGATGGCCTAACTCACTGGAATCCACTGTATATCCAATATGAAACATCCTTTAAGATTAAAAACAGAATTATGAAAGTTCTTACTTGTGAGAAAGCAAATCTTTATTGCCCCTTGATCCTTTTTTTTTTTGCTTAGTTAGTTTATGGTTCATTGAAATTTCCTATGGTAAAAAAAAAATCAGTCCCTTTTACAGGACTCTGAAATGGCCAGATGTGTTTCTCTTTTACCTGGATGGTTTGTCACCATCATCATTTGCCTTATTTCCTGTTTTCCCCTGAACTTTGTACCCATCATTTTGCATTGGTCAAAAAGCAAAAAAAAAAACATTCTGAAGTGTATGTAGTAGTCTTTTTTGATTTAATTTTATGTGTGCTCTGAAGTACTTTAATAGCATTATTCCAAGACAGTGTAATAATACAGAAGTGGTTTATGATCTTAATAGTTCATTAATAACTAAAATGGAGGTGCTATTGATGATTGTGGGCACGTAGCCAAGTGGTTAAAGCATTGGCCTAGCGACCTGAAGGTCGAGAGTTTGAGCCCCAGCCAAGGCAATGCTGTGTCCTTGAGCAAGGCATTTAATCACACATTGCTCTGCGACGACACTGGTGCCAAGCTGTATGGGTCCTAACGCCCTTCCCTTGGACAACATTGGTGTCGTAGAGAGGGGAGACTTGCAGCATGGGCAACTGCTGGTCTTCCATACAACCTTGCCCAGGCCTGCACCCTGGAGAGTGAAGACTTTCCAGGCGCAGATCCATGGTCTCGCAAGACTAACGGATGCCTTTACTTTTATTGATGATTAAGTGACCCCAAATTGCATTTGGAGATTTTCTTAATTCTTCAAAACCTTAGAGGGACAGACATCTAATTATAGAACAGTATACCTTTTTATTTACTAGAAGTGCAAATGCATACTGTATAAAGTATCCTTGTGACCAGCATTGTGTTGTACTGAAACTTAGTGAAGTAACTGAAGTAGTGATTTGTGATTTATGCAAGTCATGTAATAAAAGACTTGGTTCATAAGGAGGGCATGCATTTTTTGTAATCTTGTGTGTACATTTTTAAATATGCCCCTTTCTGTAAATATGCCATTGGTAACAGTGGACAAAACTTTTGTCAATTGATTGGGATAATTGAATCAAATCCGACAAAAGAGTGTGTTATCTATAAAAATAAACTCCATTCTTTCAAATAATATTTGCTTTTCTTTTGGGCCTCGAAGAAATGCAAGCTCTGCTTATAACAGTCAAAAGAAAAGCTAGTTATTACTGCATGTATCTGTCTGAAGTGTTTTTTTTCTATGTAGCAGAACGAGATTGTAGAGTTCGACCTATTAGGCAGTGATTTAGACACCCCATTAGATACAGGAAAGATGGATCTGCACAGCTTTGTGCACTATTATGACAGTTCTCGACTACCTCCATGTGCTGTATCCACACCAGGAAGTGGGCTCAGGTTTCACAAATCAGTTCGTGGTGGCATCCGTCAGACTCCAAGCAATGATAGCCATAGAAGTGACCTGCAGGGATTTGTATCTTCTGCAGCCAGTGAAGTCAGAGTGCAAAAGGTCCAGGTCTGTGCTAGTGAGAAAGGATTACTGCAAATATTGCAGCAAGAATTGTACAGTGGATTCCTGTTGTCATTTTTTTGAGGAAAAATTAGTTGATATATTGTCACTTATATACAATGTATTTACGTCTGATCATTCTTTCATTCAAATTGAGATGCAATGGTCTTGCTTTCCCCAGATGATGGAGTGCAAAGGGGACAATGTTATAAATTTTGAGAGAGATTTGCGAGCTAGTATGACAAAAAAAAAGGTGCAACAAAAACCTTGAGCAATTAACTTCAGGAAACTGACAAAAAGACAATGAGAGGAGTCCACTGTTCTTTTGTTTGCATTTGTATTTGACATTTTTGCAGAAGGTGGATAAGATTTTTTGGATTCTGAATTGTAGTCTTTGTATATGCATAAGTAATAGAATAGAATTTTAATTTGGTTTTAATCTTCTGAGCCAGTACATTGCAGTTGTAAAAGTTAATAGATGAAAATAGCAACACCTCATTTTCCGTCTAGGTAGCCTCCAACCTGACGGCATGAACATTAATTTCTCCTTCTGGTAATATTTTTCCCTTTCACTTCCCTCTTTTTCTATTCCCCACTCTGGCCTCTTACTCTTCTCCTCACCTGCCTATTGCCTCCCTCTGGTGCCCCTTCTTTCTCCCCGGTCCACTCTTCTCTCCTATCAGATTCCTCCTTCTCCAGCCCTACCTTTCCCACCCACCTGGTTTCACTTATCACTGAGCTAGTCCTCCTTCCCCTCTCCCCACCTTTTTATTATGGCATCTTCCCCTTTCCAGTTGTGAAGAAGGGTTTCAGCCCGAAACGTTGACTTTTCATTCATTTTCATCTGCTGAGCTCCTCCAGCATTTTGTATGTGTTGCAGCAGATGAATGAATTGAGCAGCAATTATCAAACATGGTTTAATTGGACAAATAGCAGATGTATTTGCAAAATGTAATTTAAAAATGTTGATAGTAGCAAGGTAGCATAAATATTGCTATTTTTCAAGCATTGCGATATTTCTACTTCTGAAATGTGGAGAATACTCACATGAAAGATGTAACAGATTTGTATAACACATTAGTTGAATGTTTGCACAATAGGAACCATCAAAAGATTACCTATTTGATATTAATTGAGAGGACAAATGTACTGTGATTATTTGAAGGATTTTTTTTGAAGAGTTAATACGAACTAAAATTCAAAATTTCGAGGAGCATCACACTTTATATTAATCTAGTTTGTTTTTCTAACTGATTTTAAAAGTATAGCATGCACATTTTGTGTATTTTATACCACTGTTTTGTAAAATTGATTTTCATATGTCCAAGTAATGATCCTATTTGAAAATCTTCACAGAATGATCTAGAAATAAACAAATCTGCTGCAGTAACGAATGCTCCTAAGTCAGAAGGTCCGGCAATACCAAAATCAGCCAGTACTTCAATGGATGACACAGAAGTGAAAAAATTAATGGAGGAATGCAAGAGGCTTCAAGCTGAGTTGGTGAAAATAACAGATGAGAATCAACAGTTAAAAGTAAGCCATTATGAATTGATACAAAAAAACCTTGGCATTCATTCCTGAAGGTGATAAATTGGGGAGTATTATTCTTAATACCAAGTGATTAGTGGCAGATTCTGGAACCTTGCAAGTAAAAGATGCAATCAATGAGAGAATATAAGGTTTGTATCTCGAACAGATTTTGAGTTGGGATAGGGAAGAAACTGAGAATGAACTAGTACTCCATTTTAAGTTGACTAGGGAATAGTCTCCCAGCTCTGCATATAAGATTCAAAGATTCAAAAAAACTTTATTGTCATTCTAACCGTACATCAGCTCTGCAGGGCAGAATGAGACAGCGTTTCTCAGGAGCAGTGCAATCATAACATAACACGCAACACTAAATAATAAACATACAATAAATAGTAAAACACAACAGCCACATGTCAGTTAAAATCAAGTTATAAGTGTAATTATCAATTATAACTATAATTGGGAGCTTTAGTATTATGCCTATGACTGCTTGACTCAAAAGTACATTTTGCAATATTTTAAAGGACAGTTTCCGTTCTTACATTTTCGAGGGGTTAACAATTTGTATTCAATCTTGCATTCTGCTGACAAACACTTTAAAATTATGAAAATTTATGTCATAACCAGAGAAAGTGGCTCACCTGAGGACTGGGAGAAATTCAGAGTTCAGCAGAGGAGGACAAAGGGCTTAATTAGGAAGGGGAAAAAAGATTATGAGAGAAAACTGGCAGGCAACATAAAAATGGACTGTAAAAGCTTTTATAGATATGTAAAAAGGAAAAGACTGGTAAAAACAAATGTAGGTCCCCTGCAGACAGAAACAGGTGAATTGATTATGGGGAGCAAGGACATGGCAGACCAATTGAATAATTACTTTGGTTCTGTCTTCACTAAGGAGGACATAAATAATCTTCCAGAAATAGTAGGGGACAGAGGGTCCAGTGAGATGGAGGAACTGAGCGAAATACATGTTAGTAGGGAAGTGGTGTTAGGTAAATTGAAGGGATTGAAGGCAGATAAATCCCCAGGGCCAGATGGTCTGCATCCCAGGGTGCTTAAGGAAGTAGCCCAAGAAATAGTGGATGCTTTAGTGATAATTTTTCAAAACTCGTTAGATTCTGGACTAGTTCCTGAGGATTGGAGGGTGGCTAATGTAACTCCACTTTTTAAAAAAGCAGGGAGAGAGAAACCGGGGAATTATAGACCGGTTAGCCTAACGTCGCTGGTGGGGAAACTGCTGGAGTCAGTTATCAAGGATGTGATAACAGCACATTTGGAAAGCGGTGAAATGATCGGACAAAGTCAGCATGGATTTGTGAAAGGAAAATCATGTCTGACGAATCTCATAGAATTTTTTGAGGATGTAACTAGTAGAGTGGATAGGGGAGAACCAGTGGATATGGTATATTTGGATTTTCAGAAGGCTTTTGACAAGGTCCCACACAGGAGATTAGTGTGCAAACTTAAAGCACACGGTATTGGGGGTAAGGTATTGGTGTGGGTGGAGAGTTGGTTAGCAGACAGGAAGCAAAGAGTGGGAATAAACGGGACCTTTTCAGAATGGCAGGTGGTGACTAGTGGGGTACCGCAAGGCTCAGTGCTGGGACCCCAGTTGTTTACAATATATATTAATGACTTGGATGAGGGAATTAAATGCAGCATCTCCAAGTTTGCGGATGACACGAAGCTGGGTGGCAGTGTTAGCTGTGAGGAGGATGCTAAGAGGATGCAGGGTGACTTGGATAGGTTAGGTGAGTGGGCAAATTCATGGCAGATGCAATTTAATGTGGATAAATGTGAAGTTATCCACTTTGGTGGCAAAAATAGGAAAACACATTATTATCTGAATGGTGGCTGATTAGGAAAAGGGGAGGTGCAACGAGACCTGGGTGTCATTATACACCAGTCATTGAAAGTGGGCATGCAGGTACAGCAGGCGGTGAAAAAGGCGAATGGTATGCTGGCATTTGTAGCGAGAGGATTTGAGTACAGGAGCAGGGAGGTACTACTGCAGTTGTACAAGGCCTTGGTGAGACCACACCTGGAGTATTGTGTGCAGTTTTGGTCCCCTAATCTGAGGAAAGACATCCTTGCCATAGAGGGAGTACAGAGAAGGTTCACCAGATTGATTCCTGGGATGACAGGACTTTCATATGAAGAAAGACTGGATGAACTGGGCTTGTACTCGTTGGAATTTAGAAGATTGAGGAGGGATCTGATTGAAACGTATAAGATCCTAAAGGGATTGGACAGGCTAGATGCAGGAAGATTGTTCCCGATGCTGGGGAAGTCCAGAACGAGGGGTCACAGTTTGAGGATAGAGGGGAAGCCTTTTAGGACCGAGATTAGGAATAACTTCTTCACACAGAGAGTGGTGAATCTGTGGAATTCTCTGCCACAGGAAACAGTTGAGGACAGTTCATTGGCTATATTTAAGAGGGAGTTAGATATGGCCCTTGTGGCTACGGGGTTCAGGGGGTATGGAGGGAAGGCTGGGGCGGGGTTCTGAGTTGGATGATCAGCCATGATCATAATAAATGGCGGTGCAGGCTCGAAGGGCCGAATGGCCTACTCCACCTATTTTCTATGTTTCTATGTTTCTATAACCTACATGGCTAACATTCCTTTATGATAAAATTATTAATATGTACAGTTTAATTGTTTGCTTCAATTAGCATCAACTCTGTCAACAAGATAAAATCCTACGGTATTACAGGAAAGATACTGGCATGGATAGAGGAATGGCTGACAGGCAGGAAGCAGTGAGTGGAAATAAAGGGGGCTTTTTCTGGTTGGCTGCCAGTGACTAGTGGTGTTCCTCAGGTCAGTATTGGGACTGCTATGTCTCACATTGTTTGTCAATGATTTGGATAATGGATTTTATGACTTTGTGGCAAAGTTTGGATGATATGAAGATGGATGGAGGGATAGGTAGTGTTGAGGAACAATGCGATTGCAGCAGGACCTAACAAATTGGAAGAATGGGCAAAAAAGTGGCAGATGGAATACAGTGTTGGGAAATGTGCAATAATGCGGTTTAGTAAAAGGAACGATAGTGTGGTCTATTATCTAAATGGGGAGAAGGTTCAAACATCGGAGGGGCAGAGGGACTTGGGAGTCCTCGTTCAAGACACCCAAAAGGTTAATTCACAGGTTGAGTCTATGGTAAAGAAAACATGCAATGTTGGCATTTGTTTCAAGGGGAATAGAATGTAAAAGCCACGGGATAACACTGAGCCTTTATTAGACGCTAGTCAGGCCACACTTGGAATATTGTCAACAGTTTTGGGCCCCATATCGCAGAAAGGATGTGTTGTCGTTGGAGAGAGTCCAGAGGAGGTTCACGAGGATGATTCTGGGAATGAAGGGATTAATATATGAGGAATGTTTGGCAGCTTTGGGCATGTACTCACTGGAATGTAGAAGAATGCGGGGGGATCTCATTGAAACCTACTGAATGTTGAAAGGACTAGATAGGGTGGCTGTGGAGGGGATGTTTCCTATGGTGGGGGTATCCAGAATTGGAGGGCACATCCTCAAAATGTTGAGGGGTGACCTTTTAAAACAGAGGTAAAGAGGAATTTTTTTTAGCTAGAGAGTAGTGAATTTCTGGAATACTCTGCGACAGATCATGATGGAAGCCAAATCCGTGCGTATATTTAAGGTGGAAGTTGATTAGTCAGGGCATCAAAGGATATAGTGAGAAGGCTGGTGTATGGAGTTGAGTGGGATCTGGGACCAACCATGATGGATTGGTGGAGCAGACTCGATGGGCTGAATGGCCTAATTCTGCTCTTATGTCTTATGGTCCATCAGGATTTTGTATGTTTCAAGCTTCCCTCATTCTTATAAAAAGAACATAGACTTAAGCTGTTGGCCTCAATCTCATTTGGACTGCCTCCAATGCTACAATATTTTTCTGGGGAAGGGGACTAAAGTTGTAATATTCTACAATTGTAGCAACACTTTCCTATTTTTAAATTCCAGACTTATTGCAATAAAGCTTAAAGCTTTATTTCAGCTACAAAACTTGTGCAAACAATCTTACAAAATGCACATGTGGAAGTCACTGTTTTATTCACTATCTTTTCATTATCCATTCACAGTTTAATATTTAAATAAAATGATAAAACACTTTCATATTAATTTGGAATTGCTACTTTTATTTTGAAATGCTACCTTGCGTTGGAAATGTAACCTTTGTACTCTGTATAGGAGTTCAAAATGCTATCTTCAACTTTCAGCTTTCTTTTGTGTCATAATTTTTCTTGTCCCTTGGGACCAAATTGGGTGCATGACCGCTCTTGATTCATTTTCAAATCTTCATTTTACCCTTTTAATGCTAAACTGTTTAATTAAAGTTAGTTTTGTAATTTTTTTGTACACAGTTGTAAACGAATATTGATATGTGGGGAAAATTGGACAATCTTTAAATGTTTCTGCATAATTAGCTATTCAGTTATTTGAATGTGAAATGTGTCAGTTGAAATGTTTATGTTAACTACCACTCAGTAAAATATTAAATATTTTTACAGTACTTGTGCAAAAGTTTTATTTACTGTAATTAATTTTGTTTCAGATGTTTATATTTTGTCTTGTGCCTTAGTATGTCAGTAGAAAAGAGCTCATTTTAGATTTCCAAAATTTAAATTTTCATTTAAACGATTGGGAAGTTTTTGCATTTTGTTAAAGAAAGTAGCATATTAAGTCATAGATCACTTTTCAAATAAAACCCTGATTACTTTTTAGGTACATAACACAGTGCATGATTAAACAAAGTTACAAAACGGAATGCTAATGATCAATGAGATAATGAGTTGAATGAACTAAACTGATTAACTGCAACTAAAATGGGTGTAGAAGGAATCAAAATGGGCAAAGGACAGCTAAACTAAAAGGAGAAGGTATGACAGATGTGACAGTTTAACCTTCAAATCATCAATTTTTACACCATGGCCAGAGTGAGCATAGCAACAAGACTCAAGGTGGTCATCCTGCATTAACAAGGTCTCTCCCAAACTGAAATTTTGCAGCAGACTGGTCTCAAGATGTGCTATGCAAGCTCTTCTGAAGAAGCACAAAGAAACAGTCAAGGTTGAGGACAGCCACGACACTGAGTGCAGCAGGCAAGGGATGCATCGAACTGAAGACTGAATTCGAAGAAGTCCAGCACTACTATCAGCTCTGAACTCTCAAAAACCACTGGAACCCAGTACACCCCTCTACAGTCCAGTGAAGTCTTGTCAAAAGTGGTCTTCCTGGAAGAGTTGCTGCCAAAAGGCTATTCCTCTGAAGTAGAAATAAGCCAAGAGACTCAACTACGCACAAAAGCACAAGGATTGTGGTGCTGAACAATGACAGTGTGCTCTACACTGCTGAGTCAAAATTTTCTTTTTTTTGGCTTAAGGTGGAGGCATTTTGTCCGTAGAAGAGCTGGAGAGTGCTACATGAGTATCTGCAGCCAACAGTAAAGCATGGTGGAGGTTCACTGCAGGTTTGGGCTGTATTTCTGCAAATGGAGTTTATGATCCTCAATGTTGAGAAGTACAGGACAGTGACCCCAACAAAACACATGGCTAAGGTCTTAAAAAAAAAACTTCCTTCAGCGAAAAGAAGAATGAGGAGTTCTGCAACAGATTATGGCCTTCTCAAAGCCCTGATCTCAACATAATCGAGGCTGTCTTGGATTACCTGAAGAGATTGAAGCAAATGAGACAGCCAAAGCCTGCAGAAGAGCTGTGGCAGGTTTTCTAAGATGCTTATAACAACCTATTAGCTGATTTTCTTATAAAACTGCACCACAATATACCTAAGAGAATTGATGCAGTTTCAAAGACAAAGGATCACACCAAATATTGATTTGATTTAGATTTTGTACTGTATATTAATTTTTTGATATTTATAAATTTTTCATTACATTATTTTTGAAGGCATGTTCACTTTACAGCAATCTTCTTAAATGTGCCTGAGATTTTTACGCTACGGTATGTGCTATTTAGTGATGTTATACAGCTGATTTGACAATTGAAGGAGCAAACCATCAATCATTTACGTAGTGAAATGGCACATAATCCCATAAGTAAATGTTCCATAATCTTGCCTGCAATTTCTTTTAAACTATTGTGTGCTTTGGTAATAATTAAAATCTGATAAATTAATTAATGTTCACTGATAATATCTCTGATAGAAACACCTGCATAAGTATTTTGATATCAGTTATGAAAAATAAATCATCCTTTAAGTAGACTTTGAACACAGCTCTTAACTTTCTTTCTAAACCAAGGGAGAGCACTTTTTACATTCCTGTGATTAATTTGTCTAATTGAATGCATCAATTTGAACTTTTAAAAACATCATACACTAAATTTAATTTGATGTCTCAATAACGTGCATTTATTGCGTAACTATTATCATTTTGATATAAATGCCAATTCTTAAAATACAAGCACTTAATGTGGAAGGAAAGGTTTATTTTGCTTGTCTGGCATTTGTTCATGAGATCTATATGCATTGTACAGTGATGCTAGAAAGTTTCTGAACCCTTTTGAATTTTCTGCATAAATATCACCTAAAATGTGATCAGATCTTTATCTAGGTTTACAACTTGCATGAAGAGAATCCAATTAAATAAGACAAAAAACATTGTACTTATTTATTGAGAAAACTGATCCAATATTACATGTATTTTTTAAAAAATATGTAAACCTTTGCTTTCAGACTGGTGTGTGGTGTGACCCCCCGACTTGTTAAGCAATAACTTCAACCAAACGTTTCCGGTAACTGTTGATCAGCCCTGTGCATTGGCTTGGAAGAATTTTAGGCCATTCCTCCTTGCAAAACTGCTTCAACTCTGGGATGTTGGTGGGCCTCCTTGCATGAACTGCTCGCTTCAAGTCCTTCCATCAATAATGGCAAGCCATCCTGGTCCTGAGACAGGAAAGCAGGCTCAAACCATGACACTGCCACCACCATGTTTCACAGATGGGATGTGGTTCTTATGTTGGAATACAGTGTTCACTTTTCACCAAACATAACACTTCTCATTTAAGATAAAAAGTTCTAATTTGGACTCATCCATCCACAGAACTTTCTTCAAATAGCCTTCTGTCTTATCCATGTGGTCTTTAGCAAACTTTAGACAGGCAGCAATGTTCTTGAAGAGTAGTGGCTTTCTCCTTGCCATGTACACCATTGTTGTTCAGTACTTGCCTGATGATAGACTCATGAATATTACATTAGCCAATGCAAGAGTGGCGTGTAGCTCCTTGAATGTTACCCTTGGGTTCTTTGTGACCTCCTGGAATATTACATAGCTTGTTCTTGGAGTGATTTTTGTTGGTCTACCAGTCCTGAAGAGAGTAACAACGGTACTGAATTTTCTCCATTTGTACAACATCTGTCTGACTGTGGATTGGTGGAGCTCAAACTCTTCAGAAATGGTTTTGTATCCTTTTCCAGCTTGGTGAGCATCAAAAACTTTTTGTCTGAGGACCTCAGAAATCTTCTTTGATTGAGGCATGGCACATTTCCAAAACCCTGTGTGGTGAAAAGCAGCCTTCGATAGTGAAGGCCCAGGCTTATGATTTTTAAATAGAGCAGGGCCTCCCACAGCTGATTGTCATCCCATTGATTGAACACTTGGCTCTTAATTTCCCCATTAAATGAACTGATAATCCTCAAGGTTTGCATAGTTTTCCCAACAAATTAATGTAACATTGGATCATTTTTCTGAATAAATAAGTGAACAAGTATATATATTTTTGTGTTACTTATTTAATTGGGTTCTCTTTGTCTAGTTTTAGGACTTGCATGAAGATCTGATCACATTTAGGTTTTTATTCAAAAATAGAGAAAAATCTAAAGGGTTCACAAACTTCCTAGCACCATTGCATACAGTTTCCGTCCTAGGGAATGCTCCCAATCATTTATTTTTCTTACATCAGGTTTTAATTGTTTTTAAGTTTTTGTTTTGTTCATTTGATAAATACCCCTGGTGACTTGGATAGCACTGTCAATATTACCCTACTCCTTGGTTTCTAACAAAGTATCTTAATTCTGAAGTAGTCAGTTTTGAGTTGGATGAAAATTATTTTAGAAAGAGATCATGGTGAGTGAGCTTCTCCTGGAATGGCAGTTAAAAATAATGTGTTGATTTTGGTTCAAATTAATATTTTTCTTGTTGAAATCTGTCAAAAGCTTTCTTGAGATTGAATGTACTTAATTTTTCCACATTTTTAGATATGGCAAAGTTATTTCCCATTATAGAGGAATCTAGGACGGGGGCACGACTTCAGAATTGAAGGACATCCATTTAGAACAGAGATGCGGAGAAATTACTTTCGTCAGCGGGTGGTAAATATGTGGAATTTGTTGCCAGGAGCAGCTGTGGAGGCCAAGTCATTGGATGTAGTTAAGGCTGAGATGGATAGGTTCTTGATTAGCCAGGGCATCAAAGGGTATGGGGAGAAGGCAGAGAAGTAGGGATGACTGGACGAATTGAATCAGCCCATGATTGAATGGTGGAGCAGACTCGATGGGCCAAATGGCCTGCTTCTACTCCAATATCTTATGGTCCAAGTTACAAAGTTTGGAGTTCAATTTCTATGTCATCTGGAAGGAATCTGTATGTCCTCCCTGTGGAGGGCATGGGTTTTCTTCTGGTGCTCTGGTTTCCTCCCACAGTCCAAAGCCGTACCACTTGTTAGGTTAATTGATCATTGTAAATTGTCCTGTTGATAGGCTAGGGTTGAACCAAGAGTTGTTGGGGCAGCACAGCTCTAAGGGTCTACTCCACACTGTATCTCTAAATAAACAAAAGTTTTTTTGTTTGTGCATATAGCTATTGAAATACTTTAGGCAATATTGTGACCTGTCATTGTGGTGTGGTTCTTTTTGTGAATTATGTTGTTTTGTTTTTGTTTTGTGGCTGCCTGCAAGAAGATGAATCTCAAGGTTGTATATGGTATACATACTTCGATAATAAATATCCTTTGAACTATGTACACTGGTATTCTATTTTCTACATTTCTTTTTTGTAGTTCCCAACCTAACCAACCATTTAAGTACAAACTGAAGGAATGAAAATATTTTTTGGAAAGTATTCAAACAACCAGAGCTGTAGTGTCATAGAGGACTAAGACCACACCAACCATCAAAAACCTATTTACATTAATCCTACACTAAGCCAGTTTTTTTTTTGTCCAAATTCTAGTCATTTATATTCAGTGGCTAATCACTGAATTGCACTTTGAATTAGTGGGTAAAGAGTGGAAGCACTCCTCCACGACCCTCTCTTCCTCCCACACCCAATCACCTGAATTCAGTTGCTGTTTGCCCAGCACGTTCATGCCAAAAGTTATTTTTGCACTCTGAAGCCAAGTCACAAATGAGTCTGAGAGAAGCCACTTAAATTCATGCAGCAAAGCATATGTAACTTCAAATCCACACAGGAACCTACTAGCTCTCTGATGTATGCAGGCTCAGCAAGAATCCCAGAACTCAAGGCCAAAAAATTAAGATATTATTTCTAAGTATTCTCTCTTCCCACCCCTGCCCTCTCCCCACCACCCACGTGTTGAATCAATTGAAACCTTGTCTCAATTACTCTATCACTGTCATCTTTAGAATAATGTGCACGTAATCTATGTAGCATTTCAAAACCATGTGTTGTTCTACAACTGAAAACACAGATAACTTCTAATTGCCAGAAATGTTCTATAACTGTCCACTAGGTGATGCATAGAACAAGTTGTGATTAACCTTTACATATGCCTGCAGTTGAACTGTCTTGAGTGAGTTTTGTGTATAAAATCGTAAAAAGATATGGTGTAGTTTTCAATCTGTGAATTTCCATGATGTATGCTATCTGTTTGATATATAGAGCTAATTGAGAATTAGTGGAGAAAATTGAATTCTCAGATCGGACTATGATAATTTTTGAAATTGCGTAATGCAGTATCTTTCCTTCATAACTCTACTGTTTGTTCTCTTTAGGATGATGGACTGAGGCTCAGGAAGGCGGCTCAGTCAGGCAACCCAGTGTCATCCACATCAAATGTTGCAGTCAGAGACAACGGTTCCACTGCTCTTCCCTCCCTCCTTGTTGTAATTGCAGCTATTTTCATTGGATTCTTTCTAGGGAAATTCATCTTGTAGAGGAAGCATGCAAGTTAATGGGGCCTGAAATGTTCTGCTGATCTGCCACATTGTTGGCAGTATGGCTCACAGTGACCATGTTCGTGTACAGCATCTTACAGGCCTTGCCTTTAATGATCTCACAGTTAGAACACAAAAAAATATTTTCAGTTCTTGGATAATTGGAGTTGTATATTGTCAAAACATCAATAGCAGGTGTCTCAAGGTTTCACATAAAAATCCTTGGAAAATAATGAGTTGTTCTCTCTGTGGTTTAATAAGAGTTGAATGAAATGTTCAGTGTCTTGTAAATGTTATTTTAATCCTTTTAAATTTTGTTACCTGTTGCTGGATACCTCTTGGAATTTTTCATTTTATAGTCAAGTCGCTCATGCCACTTGTTTGCCAGAATTGAGAGACGTATTGAAAGAAAAAGGTGCCTCCTTGTAAATTATCCCCCATTTCCTTGCTGTTAAAAGGCTGATACGTTTATCAATGCAGAGTTTCTCTCTAGTCATGGGGGGAAAAGCCCTGTGAGGCAAATGTTGATTTGAAAGCTCTTCATTCTTACCAATCCTGTCCCATGGTATTTAACAAAAATAAAATCTTTAACATGTTAAACTTTGTGTTTTTCCCGTCTCATTTCACAATTATACTTCAGTTCTTTGTGGGTGAATATATGGAAGTTTTGAACTTGGACCATAAGATATTGGAGTAGAAGCAGGCCATTTGGCCCATCGAGTCTGCTCCACCATTCAATCATGGGCTGATTCAATTCGTCCAGTCATCCCTACTTCTCTGCCTTCTCCCCATACCCTTTGATGCCCTGGCTAATCAAGAACCTATCTATCTCAGCCTTAACTACATCCAATGACTTGGCCTCCACAGCTGCTCCTGGCAACAAATTCCACATATTTACCACCCTCTGACGAAAGTAATTTCTCCGCATTTCTGTTCTAAATGGATGTCCTTCAATTCTGAAGTCGTGCCCCCGTCCTAGATTCCTCTATAATGGGAAATAACTTTGCCATACCTAATCTTTTAACATTTGGAATTTTTCTATGAGATTCCCCCTCATTCTCCTGAACTCAAGGGAATACAGCTCAAGAGCTGCCAGATATGGTAACCCTTCCATTCCTGGGATCATTCTTGTGAATTTTCTCTGAACCCTCTCCAATGTCAGTATATCCTTTTTAAAATAAGGAGCCCGAAACTGCACACAATACTCTGTGGTCTCACGAGTGAGTGCCTTATAGAGCCTGAACATCACATACCGCCTCTTATATTCTTTACCTCTAGTAATGAATGCCAACATTGCATTTGTCTTCTTCACCACTGACTCAACCTAGAGGTTAACCATTAGGGTATCCTGCACAAGGACTCCCAAATCCCTTTGCATCTCTGCGTTTTGAATTCTCTCCCCACCTAAATAATGGTCTGCCTGTTTATTTCTTCCACCAAAGTGCATGACCATACACTTTCCAACATTGTATTTCATTTGCCACTTCGCCCATTCCCCTAAACTATCTAAGTCTCTCTGCAGGCTCTCTTGTTTCCTCAACACTATCTGCTCCTCCACCTATCTTTGTATCATCGGCAAACAGCCACAAATCCATTAATCTGATAGTCCAAATCATTGACATACATCATAAAAAGCAGTGGTCCCAACACCGACCCCTGTGGAACTCCACTGCTAACTGGCAGCCAACTTGATTGATATATTTTGCTTTCTTTCTTCCTTTCTCTATTTCTAAAGCACTTAGTGCTCTCTTGGACAAAGGTGAATATGGCATCGCATGACCATCTGATACGGGATGTACAATTATGGCAGGAGTTAAGTTGCTTTCTAGTTTTCTTCACCTTTTCCATGTTAAGCCTCTGTATTGGTAATGCATAAATATAGTGTATTGGATTATTTTCTGATATCATTCTGAAATATTACTTCCTTTTCAGGTAAGTGAACAGATACAGGAGTAGCTTATGATGCACAAGATACTTTTTCTGGAAGCAAAATGAGCTCATACTTTACTAAATTCACAAGTTCGATGTGTCTGTATTTGTTCCTATGAACTACAGAACCAGTTTCCTCAAACTAGGAACTCTTCTTGCTTTTGAAAGTTGGAATACACTGCCTAAGGGGTGGTAGAGGTGGGTACTGTCATAACAGTTAAATATTTAGATCCACAGTTGAAATGTAATGCCATAGGTGTTCGTCTATCGTTGACATCGATGAGGACCTCAACACCATTATGATGGTGTCGAGACTAGTGTGTGATTTGGATTTAAGTGAGGGAGAGTTGCGTAGCGTCTGCCTCTCTCTTCCCAATTCCCATCTGGATCCAGTGGCAAGACAGAGTTGAGACGGCTGGAGATGCGACTAGGCGCAGTGGATGACCAGGACGTCTTCTGTGTTTTCTCCTACTCTACACGTTCCATGACGCTTGCAGAGACCACCTTCTTGACCATTAGGCCTTTGTTACATCATCAGCAACAATGAATATAGAATTGAGTCAGGTTTTATAAACAAACATTTATGAAATTCCGGTCAGCAATAGCGAAAAGTATTCAAATGACTAACTTAACCAGAAGTTAACTGCTATATAGCAACTCTGGAACAGTTCTTAAAGTGGTAAATTTGAACACTGTCTTAAAATGGTAAATTCAAAAGTTCAAGTAATTTACACAGTCAATAAGGAGAGACTTCTCTGGAAACGGATTTCTTCGAAGATGTGATGTTATTGCTGATTCTGTCCAAAGGATTCATGACGAAGGAAATAAAATGGCTTAAAGGAACTGAATGAACATTGTACAAACCTTCCTGTTCTTACAGGGGTTATCTCAGATGCAGGCCACTATTTCTGAACGAAGATTCAATAAGGTTGATCCTGTATTAAACCACCAAATGACACCAACTCTACTCAATTCTTCAGGCTTCTGTACTTTAGTAAGGTTTTCACTCTCTAATACGACTTACAATAGAAAGTAAATCTCCACTTTAAAACAAAACTGCGTCATGAGACGAATACGCAGCATAACGGAGTAACTGACGAATTAAACAATGAATCAACTGTAACAAGGGTGTTCCTGTTATATACCTGTTGGGAACATGTCATCATGTGACCTCACTGGCAGGAAAATTACATTACCCCACCATCACAAGACCATTACATCATGCTTACAAGATACTCAATTACATCATGGTCATAAGACAGTCACAAGATACCCACAAGGTATGTAACACCTTACATTGATCTTGTCTGCTCAATCCGCCGGAGTCTGTCTTCACATGCTGGGATAGACAGCTCCCTGTCTCAGGGAGGGTTTGAGACTCATTGACTATCCTCACCTGGTTTAGTCGGCTTGTCAAAGCCATTGCCCGGGGTGTGGCGGAACGGCTACGGGGAGCCACAGGTGAGAGCTGAGTGCCAGGTAGGGACCATAGGTGGACTAACCACCTTGAAAAGGATGTGACATGTTCCCCCACCAGAGATGCTACCCCTCCCTGACACCCCATACACCCCAATGCCATAGGTGGATATAGACCAACAGCTGAGAAATGAGATTAATATAGTTAGGTACTTGAAAGCTGGCATAGTCAATAGACGAAGAAGCTGTTTCCGTGTTCTGATTAAATAAATCTCGTGTAGATATTGGGATGAGAAATGCACATTTTTACTGAATGGCAGCGTGGCTTCGATCAGGAATTTGCCTCCATGATGTTGAAATAGGAGTGTATTTACTGCACTAGTGATCAAAGGTGCTGGCTTAATGGATCAGAAATTTGGGTAACCTACCATTTCTGCAGCTAGGGGAACTTGTAGCAGCATGACGAGATGAGAACATGGCCTGGGCCCCTGTTTCAGGCATTTAGACAAGGACATGAATATGCTGGAAATGGACTGAAGGATCATGTGCAAGCAAATGGGATCAGCTTAATCTGGCATTATTTAAATAATATTTAAAAAAATATTTTTACCCATGATGTCTGTGGTCAAAGTATAATCTGGCAAATATCTTGACCATAGGCATATGCCAAAATATATTTTTTAAAACTAGTGGCTTAAAACTTTATTAAAGATTTTAAATGAACATCTAAATAGCTAAGATATAGCAATTATGATTAGAACTACCATATCAAGAAAAGCACAAAATGCTGGAAACAGCAGGTCAGACAGTATCTGTGGAAACATTTCAGGTCCTGGACTATTCATTGAAATCTATTATAGGTCTGCTTGCAATTTTAGTTTTTTTTTGAACCCATCTATCAAATTTTCTTCTGTAGAGATTTTTTTTTGCTGTTTTGTATATCCTAGGCTACCACCACCACTTTATTATTGTTTTTGCATGGCTGTATTTTTAATGAAACCTTGGTTAAGAACTAGAGTGCTTTTTAAATGGATATGCAACCAAATTTGTTCCTGAAGGTTACCTGTATATTTTCATCCAAAGATCTCTATCTACTAAATGGGAGCAGAATTCCTAAATTTTGAAGTTTCATACACCCTGGATGTTTATGTTTGACTCAGTCAAACTGGCTGTCTTAACTATACCCAATCTCAGATAAAAAGGTGAAATACTCATACTCAGGAGTCAGGCCACTTCTTGGGAAGAGATGTTGCATTACAGTTTTGGGACAAGTATTGCTTGTTTTTCTAGATTTCCAATAGCTGTTGTCACGTACCCCGTGACGGGGATAAAGAACCAGCAGAAATAGAAACCACTTTGGAGTCTCGTATTGCTAACAACTAATAATATTTATTAGTAACTACGCAGTACAGTAATGTAAGTGTAGATAAATCAAACAGGTTAGCAATGATTATATATAGAAGTAAGTGTGGAATATATATGTATGAAAACCAAGCTTCTTTAAGTCTAGGGGTAAAAAGATGTAGTCTTATGATGTTGAGTAAAGTTCAGTTCAGTTCGTGGTATTTAGTTGAGTAATGATGGAGAGAGTGAGTTGAGTCCTCAGGTGAACTGATGCCGTTGATCTTCTCGTCGTCCTCCGAAATCCTTTACAAGTCACCCTCTGTGACCTTAACCAGGGGGACTGGTCTTCTGTGGTGGAGCTATCACCCAGGCGAGGGCGGACACATAGACAACTCCCCACCAGTCAACCCTTTCTTTACGCTGGAATAGCAATTTGGATCGATCCTCCAAAACCCACTTTCTCTGCGGGAACAACAATGCTCATTCAGTGTCCAGATCATATGTCCTGTGTCTTGAAGTCTGTATCATCTGACTTCCCATTTATTTCACCAGGCTGAGCATCACCTGTCACTCAAAGAGTCCCTCCCTCCTTTGTAAAGGAGTGCACAAGCAGGCAACAAGTCCTTGAAGAAATATCAACAATCAGCGTTTGGTTACCATAGCAACTTTCGAGCTGCTCAGTGCTGTCTCCAACTCCAAACTCAGTAGAAATCCAAAGTTACTTCCAATGCCTTAAAGTGACAGTCCAACTGTTGATCTTTGACTCTCTCTCTCTCTTCAAAAACAACATATCGGTGGTAAATAACTCTGTCTCTCTCTCCTTTCCAAACAAACCATCAATGATAAATGTCTCTCTCTAAACAGTTAATAGGTGCACTCCTGGATCCCCTCACACTACTGTCTAGCCTTGACTGCAAATCAGCTTCAAAAGAATTAGAACAGTGAAAATGGTTCACTTCACCACCAGGTGGTGCACAAAGCAAGCTAGTGAAAGTCTTTGCCAGTGTTTGTAATTGGTCTGTTTCAAATGAGCTTTTCATTCAAAAATTAAAAGGCTGACATTAAAGTTTCAGCTATCTGCATTTCATTGTCCAATGCTATCTAGTTCTGTTAGTTGAAAAACTAAATTCTCACCGCACAATCTTACCGTCATTGAGTAAAGGCATTGGAATAGGTGACTTTCTGGAATAAAATTTAAAAATGATTATGTGATCCTGAAGTATTCCCATACCATCCACCACTGTGAAATGTATGGATAATTTAATCCATTGTAACATTGGATTGCATCTCAAATTTAAATTTACTTCAGAGTCCTTCGTAATAACCTACATTTAGCAGCCTACAAAAGCCAATTTTGAAAGCTGTTCCAACTAAAGTAATGGTGAATTGAATTCTATTTGGGACTTGCCTCTCATTGTCGCAATTTCCTTTCATGTGCAATAAAAAAAAACATTCTTGAATGGTGTACCAGAGGGAAGTTTTACTGCAGTTTGTTTAACCTGTTAAAACTTGTGCTTTTTGGACAGAAAATAATCTTTTGCTTTAAAAGTTTCAGCAAATATTGACCTTGTAGATACTATAAAGCTTAGTTTTGTAAATCACTAATTTCCAATAGCAATCAGATGGACTAATTCCCTTGTACATATTTGAGGTGCTGTTTTTATTTTAAGATACTTATAAAACCCAAACCATAAACCTAATTCTAATATTTACATACAAAGACTGTAAAGAGCCTGGTAAATTTCTGTTCTAGCATTTTACATTCAAGGTCACACCCCAAAAGCATTTTATAGATAAAGTAATTCTCAACTAGTACAGCAGCAGATGAAAAATATTACTGTCTGCCTACCTTTCAATAGGTATAACTTACTAGTTTTCATTTAGTTCTATTGGGTACACAGATCAATCAAATATTATAGTTTACATTTCAAACAGACTATGTAGCTCTCTTAAAATTATTAAATTTGAAGCCAAACTTAGCAAGGCTAAGTAGAAGGAGACTTATTTAGTGGATGTCAGCTATTCACAAATCTGCAACAACTGCATTCAAAGTAATTCGAAACATTTGTTTAATCAATGCTTGGACACATATTTCGTGCTACAGATTTTCATTTGTAAGGTTGAGAACATTTCAGAGGAACAGCAATTGAATTTGATTTGCATGAATTGACATAAATTTTACTTCAAAAATGTAGCTGTTGATACTAAATTAATGTCTGTGTATTCAGCCCTTCTTTGCAGTTTGTAAGCTAAAAATAATTGATCTATTTGTGAATAAACACTTCTATATATGACATTTCTGCGACTTTAGTGCCAGACTGGCAGATTTTTCCCAGACTGTTGGACATCATTCCTATTAATACTTGATGAGGACTGGTGTGTGTTTCCTTGATTTGCCCTTCCTGAAGTTCCCAATCTGTCGATTCCTTGTCACCAGGTGAGGTTCTGGAAACAACAGTTTTGTCATTGGCATATATATTAATGACATTTGAACTGTGCTTAGCCACACAGTCATGAGTGTAGAGAGTAGAGCAGTGCATCAAACACACATCCTTGACATGCACCACTGTTGATTGTCAGCGAGGAGGAGATGTCTACACTGACTGGCCTCTTAAGGAAGTCAAGGATTAAATTTCAGAGGAAGATACAGAAGCCCAGGTTTTGAAGCTTTTTGAATAGTACTGAGGGGATGATGGCATTGAACGCTGAGGTGTAATCAATAAACAGCAGCCTGACATTGGTATTGCTGTTATTCAAGTAATCCGAGGTCCAGTGGAGAGCCAATGAAATTACGTTGGCTAGAGACCCATTTTGGCAGTTGGCAGAATGCTGCATGTTCAGGTCCTTGCATATGCAGGAATGATGGTGGGATTTGAACTTGCCTCTAGATCAGTAAATCAGTGCTTCCTCTGCTAGGTGACTAACTTAACCACTGTATTACCATAACTCTTATTCTATTTCCTAGGTTCAGTTTGATTAAACTTATTGAAGCTAAATTTCAGAAGTGCTTTGCACTATGCAACTCCTATCGTGTGGGCACTTAGCTTGTGCTGCTGCAGAATACTTCCAAGTTCATGATGTTAAATAAATAGATAAGTAAAGCCACCTTGCATCTAAGTCGAGATCTCAGATTAATTTATATGTCAATGTACATCAAAACTTACACTGAAATGTGATGATTGCGATAGCAACCAACAAAAACTAAGGATGTGCTGGGGACAGCCCACAAGTGTCACCATACGTTCCAGCACCAACATAGCATGCCCACAATATTCAGCAGAACAACACAAGCAACAACAAAATAAGCTGCATGGTTATGATAACATTTGATAAATTCTTAAAATGTGAAAAGAAGATATAGGAATAAAATTTAGAGTAGGTACAGACACAATACAAAGGAAATAATTATATCTAATTTGAAGAGAAAGATCTTCCATGGTGGTCAACCTCATAATTTTAACAAGAATGTAATTTCCTAATCATAGTTCATATCTGAAATTGAAATTGGGAATTGTCAAATTCCTTGTATACATCATTAATCTAAATATGCAAGTAGTTTATTGAGTATGAATGAAATTCTGTAAGGGCTAAAAATGGGTTCAATGGAGAAGAGGGGATATTGGACTACATAATTTATTTTTGTGATGACTCAGTAACCCATATTCTAAGGCAGTGTGACTTGGGCAAGGGCTAATAAGTAACAATATTTGTAAATTACCTTGAACATTGTGATGATTTTACTTACTCCTGAACATGAGCATTTTCAAGCAAAATAGAAGCTGAACCATCAAAGGGCTTATTGAGCATTAAAAACTCACAGAAGTTTGTTTCTTGGGAACATCTGAACAGAACAAATAAATAGAGCCCGGAATTTTAGGGAGGTAATTATGGAGCTTGTAATGTGGAAGATTAAAGCAAACCTAAAGATGGTAAATTCACAGATGAACTAGAGGCTAGAAGTAAGGCAGTGCAGATATTACAGATGCTTGCTTGGCTTGAGGTGACAAAAAGGGAGGTGCAAAACCAGAATCACAGTTATTTCACAGAACTGTTCAAGTGGGGAACCCACAGAGGCAATGAGGTAAATGGTACAAGGGAATGGCTCTCTCCAAAAAGGGGGAGGTTAATAACATCCACTTAAAGATGGCACCAGTGAACAATGGTGACATTCTGTGGGCTGTGTACAATACTTCTAAGTATACCTCTTTTGAATTACTCTCACTGCAATCTGCAGCATGTAACTTTGATTTAAGCAGCGTACTTCTATATCAACTTAATAGATTCTAAATCAACTTATCGATTTCACAGTCTGATGGAGGACTTGGTGGATTTACACTCAAGCAAGCAGGTATGGTACCTTTAAGCAGACAAAGGTTTTCACCATGGTTGGAAGTGAGGTGGGAAGGGGGGTGGGGGTGGAATTCCAAGCCAGGCTGAAATGCAGAGGGATGAGGCCCCCTCTTCCCAGCATCTTGCTAGCAAACCTGCAGTCACTGGAGAACAAAATTGAGAACCTGAAGGCTAGATTATTGTATTGAAGGGAAATGAGAGATTGTTGTGTTTTATGTTTGAATGTGATGTGGCTTACTCCCAACATACCAGATACAGTGATCAGATCTGAAGGCTTCGCGATACATAAGATGGACCGAATTGCTGATTCAAACAAAGCAAAAGGTGAAGGTGTGTGCTTCATGATTAACTCTCTGTGCTGCACCGATGTGGCAGTTTTGTCAAACTCGAGTTCCCCTGTCCATGAACACCTAATGGTCAAATGCCATCCGTTCTATTGACCTAGGGAGTTCTCTTCCATAATCCTGACCGTAGCTTATGTACCACTACTGGCCGACTATAATCAAGTGTTTGAGATATTGCACGATGCTGTTACCAAACAAGAAACAGCCCATCCAACACATTTCAAATCAGGAGCTTCAACCAGGTTTGGTTGAAGAAAACCTTGTGCCTTTGCCATCAAAACCTGTAACACCAGAGGTCCCAATGCACTAGAGCACTGTTATACTAATATAAGGAATGCGTACCATTCCATGCCCAAACTGCATTTCAATAAATCTGAACACTTGGCTGTCCTCTTACCTATATACAGACAGAGGCTAAAGAACAAAGCTCCAGAGATGAGGATGACAAAAAGCTGATCGTGAGACACAGAGGTGTGTCTATGTGATTGCTTTGAGTTGGTAGACTGGGCTGCAATCAAGTACTCGTCTGTGGATCTGAACTAACACACCATGCTTGTCATGGACTTTATTACATGAGTGTGTCCCTACAAAATCATTTAGTCTTTCCCCAAACAGCAGCCATGAGATCTGCAATCTTCTGAGGGCCAGATCAGAAGCATTCAAGTCTGGTGACCAAGAAAGTTACAAGAGGCCCAGCTACGATCTCCAGAAAACCATCTCATGGGTGAAGTAGCAAATTACTTGAACTGCCACTTGAACCAACTGAACTTGAATCAATGAAGAATACTTGGCAATTGTGACATAGCTTGAATACTATCACCTCTTATAAAGTTAAATCAAGCAACATAGACATATTTCCAGAAGAGCTCAATACCTTCTATGCTTGTTTTGATTGTTAAAACATGGAGGAACCATCACAAACTCCTATAGCTACTGATGATCTTGTGATTTCAGTCTCTGAGGCCAATGTGCAGGCTGCCTTTAGGGGGCGTGAACCCACAAGAAGCCTCTGGCCCAAACAGGGTACCTGGCCAAGTACTGAGGAGCTGAGCTGATCAACTGGCTGGAGAGTTTATTGAGATCATTAACTTCTCACTTTGCCAGTCTGTGGTTCCCACCTGCTTCAAACAGGCTTCATTTATACCGGTACCTAAGAAGAACATGGTAACTTGCCTCCATGATTATCGTCCAGTCGCATTTACATCCTCAGTGATGAAGTGTTTTGAGAGGTTGGTGATAAAACACACCAATTCCTGCCTGAGAAGCCACTTGGATCCACTCAAATTTGTCCTCTGGAGCAACAGGTCCACAGCAGATGCCATCTCACTGGCTTTTCATTCAACCCCGGAACATCTGGACAGTAAGCGATGAGATTGCTGGGGTATTGAGCTGTATCTTCGTGTAATCTCCAGGCACAGGCGAGGTCCTAGAGGACTAATGAATGGCTAATGGCTAGTGCACCTCTGTTTAAGAAAGGAACAAGAAAAAAACATGGAAATATAAACTTCTGAGTCTCATATCAGCTGCAGGGACAGTGCTGGAGAAAATTCTTAAGGATAGGATATAAGAGCATTTGGAAACCCGTGGGCTAATTAGTGAGAACCAGCATGGCTTTATGTAGGGCAAGTTGTGTTTTACCAACTTGACTGAATTTTTGACAAGGTGATGAGAGAGATTGATGAAGGTAGAGCAGTGGATATTGTCTGCATGGATTTTAGTAAGGCATTTGATAAAGTCACTCATGGGTGCTCCTATCAGAGTGAGTTAGGGAATTGGAGCTGGAGCTGGATGAACTACAGATCATTCGGGAGGCAGAGACAGAGATAGATAAGAGTTATTGGGAGGTAGTCACACCGAAAAGACGGGAGGTAGGCAACTGGGTGACTGTCAGGAGATGGAGGGGGAGCAGGCAGAGAGAGCAGAGCACCCCTGTGGCCATTCCCATCAACAATAAGTATACCATTTTGGATACTGTTGGTGGGGATGACCTACCAGGAACAAGTTGCAGTGGTCCTGTCTCTGGCACTGAGGTTGGACCCTCGACTCAGAAGGGGAGGAGGGAAGAAAGGACAGCAGTAGTGATAGGGGATTCTATAGTCAGGGGGGCAGATAGGAGATTTTGTGGGGGAGATCGGGAGTCTCGGATGGTATGTTGCCTCCCTGGTGCCGGGGTCCGGGACATCTCAGATCGGGTGCAGGTTATTCTCGAGAGGGAGGGCAAGAATCCAGATGTTGTGGTCCATGTAGGGACCAACGACATGGGTAGGAAGAGTGAGGGGGTCCTGTGTAGTGAGTTCAGGGAGTTAGGTGCGAAGCTGAAGGGCAGGACCTCCAGGGTAACAATCTCAGGATTGCTACCTGTGCCACGTGCGAGTGAGGCGAGGAACAGAAGGATTATACAGATCAATACGTGGCTGAGAGGATGGTGCAGGAGGGAGGCTTCAGGTTTTTAGATAATTGGACTTTGTTCCAGGGAAGGTGGGATCTGTTCCGACGGGACGGTTTACACCTGAACTGGAGGGGTACTAACATTCTTTTAAACTAAATTTGCAGGGGGCAGGGATCCAGAATGTGAGAGAGGATAGCGAGATGAAGTATAAAGGACAGGTGGGGACTACACGGTTCCGGAATATTAAGTATGAAGTAGAGAAAGGTGAGGCAGAACGAGTGATAAGGAGGATACATGTGCAGAGGGATGGTCTGACGGAGCATGCAGTTAAATGTGCAGAAAGAGTAAGTAAATTTAAGAAGGACAACAAAATTCAAGGGGCGTATAGCCCGGTGAGATTTCGGGGAGCTGGGTTATGCACAATAGGCAGCGATTTAAACAGAGAGAGGAGAAATGGGTTAAAAATTCTATATCTGAATGCATGAAGTGTCAGAAATAAGGCGGATGAGCTTGAAGCTCAGGTGCGAATGGGTAACTATGATGTTGTTGGGATAACAGAGACATGGCTGCAGGGGGATCAGACCTGGGAATTGAATGTACAAGGGTATACGTGCTATTGAAGGGACAGAAAGGTGGGCAGAGGGGGTGGGGTGGCCCTGTTGGTGAGGAATGAGATTCAGTCCCTTGCAAGGGGGGACATAGAATCAGGTGAAGTAGAGTCAGTGTGGATGGAACTGAGGAACAGTAAGGGCAAAAAGACCCTAATAGGTGTTATCTACAGGCCCCCAAACAGTAGCATGGATATTGGGTGCAAGTTGAATAGGGAGTTAACAATGGCATGTGGCAAAGGAAATGTCGCAGTGGTTATGGGGGATTTCAACATGCAGGTGAACTGGGAAAATCAGGTTGGTACTGGACCCCAGGATAGGGAGTTTGTAGAGTGCCTATGGGATGCATTTTTGGAACAGCTTGTATGAGAGCCGACCAGGGATAAGGCTATTCTGGATTTAGTGTTGTGCAATGAAGAGGATTTGATAAGTGATCTTGAAGTAAAGGAGCCATTAGGAGGTAGTGACCATAATATGATAAGTTTTTATCTGCGAATTGAGAGGGATAAGGACAGATCAGAAGTGTCAGTATTGCAGTTGAACAAAGGAGACTATGGAGCCATGAGGGAGGAGCTGGCCAAAGTTGACTTGTCGGATATCCTAGCAGAAAAGACAGTGGAACAGCAATGGCAGGTATTCTTGGGAATAATGCACAAGGTGCAAAATCAGTTCATCCCCTGGAGAAGGAAGGATTCAAAGGGGGGAAAGTGGCCACAGTGGTTGACAAAGGAAGTCAGAGATAGCATAGCATTAAAAAAGAAGTATAACAGAGCTAAGCTAAGGTGAGTGGGAAGACGGATGATTGGGAAATTTTTAAGGAGCAACAGAACTTAACTAAAAAGGCAATATGGGGAGAAAAAATGAGGTATGAACGCAAGCTAGCTAGGAATATAAAGGAGGATAGCAAAAGTTTTTTTAGGTATGTGAAGAGAAGGAAGATAGTTAAGAACAATGTTGGGCCCTTGAAGAATGAATTGGGAGAAATTGTTTTGGGAAACAGAGAAATGGCAGACGAATTTAATAAGTACTTTGGATCTGTCTTCACTAGGGAAGACACAAGCAATCTCCCAGATGTATGGATGGGCCAAGGACATAGGGTAACAGAGGAACTGAAACAGATTGACATTAGTAAGGAAACGGTGATGAGTAGACTGATGGGACTGAAGGCTAACAAATCCCCAGGTCCAGATGGTCTACATCCTAGGGTACTAAAGGAGGTGGCTCTGGAAATTGCGGATGCATTGGTGATCATTTTCCAATGTTCCTTAGATTCAGGATCAGTTACTGAGGATTGGCAAATGGCTAATATTATCCCACTTTTTAAGAAAGGAGGGAGGGAGGAAACAGAGAACTATCGCCCTGTTAGCCTAACATCAGTAGTGGGGAAGATGCTAGAGTCCATTATTAAAGATGAAATAGCGGCATATCTTGATGGCAGTGATAGGATTGGGCCGTGCCAGTATGGATTTACCAAAGGCAAATCATGCTTGACTAATCTATTGGAGTTTTTCGAGGATGTAACCAGGAAGATAGACGCGGGAGATCCAGTGGATGTGGTGTACCTTGACTTTCAGAAGGCATTCGATAGGAGATTGGTGGGTAAAATCAGAGCTCATGGCATTGTGGGGAGGATATTGACATGGATAGAAAACTGGTTGGCAGATAGAAGGCAAAGGGTAGCAGCGAATGGGTGTTTCTCGGAATGGCAGGTGGTGGCTAGTGGGGTGCCACAGGGCTCGGTATTGGGACCACAGCTGTTTAAGATTTACATCAGTGATTTAGAGGAACGCATTGTGAATAACATCAGCAAGTTTGCTGATGATACTAAGCTGGGTGGCAGTGTGACATGTGATGAGGATGTTAGGAGAATTCAAGGTGACTTGGATAGGCTGGGTGAGTGGGCAGAAACTTGGCAGATGGCGTTTAATGTGAATAAGTGTGAGGTTATTCACTTTGGGAGCAAGAACAGGAAGGCAGATTATTATCTGAATGGTGTGGAGTTAGGTAAGGGAGAAATACAAAGAGATCTAGGAGTACTTGTTCATCAGTCTCTGAAGGTGAATGAGCAAGTGAAGCAGGCAGTGAAGAAGGCTAATGGAATATTGGCCTTTATTACAAAGGGAATGGAGTACAAGAGCAAGGAAATCCTTTTGCATTTGCACAGGGCCCTGGTGAGACCACACCTGGAGTATTGCGTGCAGTTTTGGTCTCCAGGGTTAAGGAAGGACATCCTGGCTGTGGAGGAGGTGCAGCGTAGGTTCACTAGGTTAATTCCTGGGATGTCCGGACCGTTTTACGCAGAGAGGTTAGAGAGACTGGGCTTGTACACGCTGGAATTAAGGAGATTGAGGGGGGATCTGATTGAGACATATAAGATTATTAAGGGATTGGACAAGATAGAGGCAGGAAATATGTTCCAGATGCTGGAAGAATCCAGTACCAGAGGGCATGGTTTAAGAATAAGGGGTAGGTCATTTAGGACAGGGTTGAGGAGGAACTTCTTCTCCCAGAGAGTTGTGGAAGTGTGGAACCAATTCTCTGGATGCTTTCAAGAAGGAGCTAGATAGGTATCTTATGGATAGGGGAATCAAGGGTTATGGGGACAAGGCAGGAACTGGGTATTGATAGTAG
This sequence comes from Mobula birostris, assembly GCF_030028105.1. Lineage (NCBI taxonomy): Eukaryota > Metazoa > Chordata > Chondrichthyes > Myliobatiformes > Myliobatidae > Mobula > Mobula birostris. The sequence goes on along the minus strand of NC_092370.1, from coordinate 89,601,522 downwards.
ATGATCAGCCATGATCTCAGAATGGCAGTGCAGGCTCGAAGGGCTGAATGGTCTTCTTCTGTACCTATTGTCTATTGTCATGGGAGGCTAATCCAGAAGATTAAGAATGCATGGGCTCCATGGTGAATTGGCTGTTTGGATTCAGAACTGGCTTGCACACTGACAGCGAGTGTAGTGTTTGAAAGTACTTATTCGAGCTGGAGGTCCGTAATTTATGGAGTTCCACAGGGATCTGTTCTGGGACCTCTGCTATTTGTGATGTATAGTATATAAATGACCTGGATGAAAATGTAGATAGGTTAGTAAGTTTGTAGATGATGCCAAGAATGGTGGAGTTGTGGATAATGCAGAAGACTGGCAAGGTATACAGTGCAATATAGATTAGTTACAGATATGGTCAGAGAAATGGCAGATAGAGTTTAACCCAGATAAGTGTGAAGTGTTACACCTTGGTAGGACAAATGCAAGGAGCGAGTACGCTGTTAAGGGCATGGCCCTTAACAATGTTGCTGAGCAGAGAGATCTTGGAATCCAAGTTCATAGCTCCTTGAAAGTGGCAACACAGGTTGATGTTGGTTAAAAAGGCTTATGGAATGCTTGCTTTCAATAATTGAGGCATTGAGTTCAAAAGTCAAGAGGCATCTTTATAGAACTCTGGTTAGGCCACATCTGGAGTATTGCATACAGTTCTGGTTGCTCCACTATAGGAAGGATGTTGAGGCTTTGCAGAAGGTGCAGGAGAGGTTTACTAGGATCATCATCATCATCAGGTGCCATGCCCAGTGTGAGCTTTGGCTGCCATGGACCACACACTCCTGTTTCGGGTCAAGTGGATCAAATCATTGGTATTCATTTCCAGTTCTCTGACTGCTGTCTCCATCATCATTTGTATTTGTCTTTGTCTTCCTCTTGCTTTCTTCCCTTCAATCTTTCCTATAATTATCGTGCATTCTAACTCCTCTTTCCTAATCACATGTCCAATAAAGTTACGTTGCCTTTTCATGATCTCATACATTATTTCTCTTTTTTGTGTTTGCGCTGTTCATGACATCCTCATTAGATATTTGTTTTGTCCATGATATTCTTTGCATCCTCCTCAAAAACCACATCTCTGCTGCTTCAATTCATTTCCTTATGTTACTAGATATTTTCCAGCATTCTGAGCCGTATAACGTAACTGGATAAACGTAACATTTCAGTACTCTGAGGCGGGTTGTCATGCCTAGTTTAGTATTGGTCAGTATACTCTTCATTCTTGTAAAGGTGTCTTTTGCCATCCCTATTCTTCTTTTGATGTCCATGTCGCACCTGCCATCTGATGTCACCCAGATTCCTAAGTAGCAAAAGTTCTGTACTTGTTTTATGTCTTCCCCATTCATTCTCAGCCTGCAGATAGGATTCTCCTTCTTTTTGGATATCACCATACATTCTGTCTTTTTGCAATTGACAGATAGACCCATTTTTGCACTTTCTTCAACAATTATATCAATTAAGTTTTGTAGTTCTTCCTCCGTACTTGCAATTAACAGTGTCATCCGCATATCTGAAATTATTGATGTTTTCACCGCCATCTTTGATTCCCAAGATGCCTCTTATTTTTTGTAATATTGTTTCACTGTACACATTAAATAAATCAGGGGAGAAAACACACCCTTGTCTAACGACTCTCTTGATTTTCATACACTGACTCACTTCTCCATCTATTCTTACAGCAGCAGTTTGTTCGTAGTACAGATTTCTGATTTGGTGGATGTCTTTCGAATCTAGATCTAGAGTTTTCTGTAATATTTCAAATAACTTATTGTGTTTCACTTTATCAAATGCTTTTGTGTAGTCGATAAAACAAACAAACAGTTCTTTTTGCACTTGAATAGCTCGTTCTGATAGTATCCTTAACATCAATATTGTGTTTCTTGTACCTTTGTCTTTCGCAAAACCACTTTCTTCTTTACCTGTTTCAGCTTGTATCTTACTTTTAGCTCTTGTCATCAAAATTCTTGGAAGTATCTTGGTAATATGACTCATTAAACTTATGGTCCTGTGTAATTCACATTCTATTGTTCCAGCTTTCTTAGGAAGAGTGATAAATACTGATTTTTTTTTCATCTCTTTTGGTATTAATCCAGTCTCATAAATGTCATTGATTAAATCAGTAATTTTTTCAATTCCATAATCTCCAAGGGCGGTAATTTGTTCTATTACCAATTCATCAGGACCTGCTGCCTTTCCTTTCTTCATCTTATTTGTTACATTATGAACTTCAGATTTTAAAATACTTGGCCCTTTAATGTTTTTCTTAATTTCTGGTTTTTCACCTCAATTGTCTTCAAACAATTCCTGAATATACTCAGTCCATCTGTTCATAATCTCATCTTTTTCCATGATAATGGTACCGTCCTTTGCTTTCAAACATCCATCTGCAGAACAGAGGAGCTTTTTACCAGTGATATTCTTGATTTGTTGATGTAACCTTTTTGGATCAGTCATAGGGATTCTTTCTATTTGCTCACATTCCTGGTTTAACCATTCTTCTTTAGCTTTTTGACATAAGATTTTAACTTTTTTATCTAAGGACTTATATTCTCTTGGAAACAACAGGAATTCTGCAGATGCTGGAAATTCAAGCAACACACATCAAAGTTGCTGGTGAACGCAGCAGGCCAGGCGGCATCTGTAGGAAGAGGTGCAGTCGACGTTTCAGGCCGAGACCCTTCGTCAGAACTAACTGAAGGCTCAGTTAGTCCTGACGAAGGGTCTCGGCCTGAAACGTCGACTGCACCTCTTCCTACAGATACTGCCTGGCCTGCTGCGTTCACCAGCAACTTTGATGTGTATATTCTCTTGGATTTGCTTATCTGACTCACGAGGATACTGCCTAGTTTAGAGAACATGTGCTTTCATTAGAGGCTGGACAAACTTGGGTTGTTTTCTCTCGAGCAGCAGAGGCTGCAGAGAGATCCAATAGGGGTTTATAAGATTATGAGAGGCATAGACAGAATAGACAGGGAGTATTCTTTTTCCAGGGTAGAAATTTTTAATATGAGAGGGCATGCAATAAAGGTGCGAGGGATAAGTTCAAAGGGGATGTGAGGGGTGCCTGGAATACGCTGCCTGGTGTGGCGGTGGAGGCAAATACATCACAGGCTTTTAAGAGATGTTTAGATAGGCACGTGTATATGAGAAAGATGAAGGGATATGGACATTGTGTAGGTAGGAGGGATTAGTGTTTTTGATTTTAAAATTTTATTTTTAGCTAGTTCGGCACAAGATTGTGGGCCGAAGGGCCTGTTCCTGCGTTGTACTGTTCTATGTTCTACATAAAGGTGCATACACTAGGATGCTCTTTATTGACTACAGCTTGGCATTCAAAACCATCATCTCCTCAAAACTAATCAATAAGCTTCAGTCCTTGACCTCAATACCTCCTTGTGCGTTTGGATCCTCTACTTCCTCACTTACAGATCCCAGTCACTATGGATTGGTAACATCTCCTCCTCGATCTCCATTAGCATAGGTGCTTAGCCCTCTGCTCTACTCGCTTTACACGTATGACTTTGTGGCTAAGCACTGCTCCAATGCCATATTCAAGTTTGTTGACGACACCACTGTTGTAAGCTGAATCAAAGATGGTGATGAATCAGCATTTCGCAGGGAGATTGAAAATCTGGCTGAGTGGTGCTATAACAACAACCTTTTATTCAATGTCAGCAAGACCAAGGGGCTGATTATTGACTTCAGAAGGAAGAAACCAGAGGTCCATGAGCCAGTTCTCAGCGATGGTTCAGAGCTGGAGAGGATCAGCAACTTAAATTCCTCGATTATGAAGAAAGGATGGCAGCACCTCTGCTTAGGAGTTTGCGAAGATTCAGCATGACATCGAAAACTCTGACAAACTTCTATAGGTGTGTGGTATGAGTACACTGACTGCATCACCATCTGGTTTTGTGGGGGGTGGGGGGGGCTACTGCACAGGATTGAAGTAAGCTGCAGAGAGTTTGTAAACTTAGTCAGACCCATCATGGGCACTAGCCTCCGTAGTATCCAGGTGATCTTCAGGGAACGATGTCTCGAGAAGGCAGTATCCATCATTCAGGACCCCCATCACCCAGGTCATGCCTTGTTCCCATTGCTCCCATACAGAAGCCTGAAGGCGCACACGTAATGATTCAGCTACAGCTTCTTCCCCTCTGCCATCTGGTTTCTGAGTGGACATTGAACCCATGAACACTACCTCACTTGCTCTTTATTTCTATTTTAGCACTACTTATTTAATTTGACTATTTAATATATGTACTTACTGTAATAATGGATTTTCTATTATTATGTATTGCAAAGACAACAAACTTCACGACTTATGCTGGTGATATTAAACTTGATTCTGATCCTGATTGTGGATGTGGCACAGTCCATCACGGGTGAAGCCCTCCCCACCATTGAGCACATCTAAATGAAGTGTTGTTGCAGCAAAGCAGCATCCATCGTCAGAGACCGCCACCACCCAGGACATGCTGTCACTGCTTAATTCAGGAAGGAGGTGCAGGAGCCTCAGAACTCACACCATCAGGTTCAGGAACAGTTATTATCCCTCAACCATCAGGTTCTTGATCCAGAAGGGATAGCTTCACTTGACTTCACTTGCCCCATCATTGAAATATCCTCATAACATAGGGACTCACTTTCAAGGACTCGTCATCTCATATTCTCGATATTTATTGCTTTTTTAGTTATTATTAGTGTTTCTTTATTTTTGTATTTGCACAGTTTGTTGTCTTTCGCATACTGGCTGAATGCCCAAGCTGGTGCACCTGCTTCATTGATTCTACTATGGTTTTAATTTTTATGTGGATTTTTTGATTATACCCACAAGAAGATGAATCTCAGGCTTGTATATGGTGGCGCAGACAGTATGTACTTTGATAATAAATTTACCTCAAACTTTAAAATTAAGCCCATTATCCTTGCTGAATTCCCTGACATCATCTCCCCTGTAAGTTTAATATTCAATGTAAGTTTAATTGGGCCAGTCCCATAAATACCACGGGTGTTAAGGTAGGCCTCCTTGCCATACTTGGCAAACTTCAAGTTAGGATTGTGTTAGCATATTTGTTTCCATGCAGGAATGCAGCTCCAAATATCCTGAAGTAGTCATATCACTATGCAGCAAGGAAATGGGCCGCTCAATCCATCAATTTCAGTCCAAGCGAAAGGCCCTCATCAATGTATGGCCCTGGGCCTGTATTCACTGGAATTCTGAAGAATGAGGGGTGACCTCACTGAAACCTATGGAATGGTGCAAGGCCTTGATAGAGTATATGAGGAGAAGATGTTTCCCAAGGTGGGAGAGTTAAAGATCAGAGGACTTTATAGAGTCCAGAATAGAGGGGTGTCCTTTTAGAACGGAGATGAGGAGGAATTTCTTTAGCCGGAGAGTGGTGAATATGTGGATTTTTTTGCCACAGACAGCTGTGGAGGCCAAATCTTTCTGTCTATTTAAGGCAGAGGTTCATAGATTCTTGATTGGTCAGGGCATGAAGGGATACGGGGAGAAAGCAGGAGATTGAGGAAATTAGAATCAGCCATGATGAATTGGCAGCACAGACTTGATGGGCCAAATAACCAGATTCTGCTCCTGTATCTTATGGTCTTATAGTCTTATAGAATATGGAACAGTACAGCACAGGGTCTGACCCTTCTGCCCACAATGTTGTGCTGAATTTATTGAATAAACAAATGGCTAACTAAATTAATCGCTACACAACGTTCATCTCCGTCCATTTCCCTCACATTCACGTGCCTGTCTAGCACCCTTAAAAATCCCTAATGTACTTGCCTCTACCACCACCCCAGGTGGTGCATTCCAGGCAAACAATTTACTCCTCAATCTCCTTTGGACTTACTCCTGTTCACTTTAAATGCATGCCCTCTGGCATTAGACAGTTTAGCCCTTGAAGCACAATACTGCCTGTCTATCCAACCTCCCTTCCCCTCTTCCTTCTTCTATTCCCCACTTGGCCTCTTACCTTTTCTCTTCACCTCACTTATCTATCAACTCCCTCTGGTGCCCCTCCTCTTCCTTTTTTCTCATGGTCTGTTCTCCTTTGTTATCAGATTCTTTCTTCTCCAGCCCTTTATCTTTCCACCCACCTGGCCTCACCTATCACCGTCCAGCTCGTTCTCCTTCCTCTCCTCTCACTTTTTTATTCTGGTGTCTTTCCCCTTCCCTTCCAGTTCTGAGGAAGGGTATTGGCCTGAAACATTGGTGTTTGTCCAACGCCTGTTATAGCACATGCCTTCTAACCAGGTTTACAACCTTTTCTGCACTTTTTCCCAAGCCTTAACATCCTTCCTATAATGGGGTTACCAGAGTTGTATGCAATACTCCAGATGTGGCTTAACTAGAGTTCTATAAAGCTGCAACATAACTTCTTGACTTTTTAACTCAGTGCTTTGACGAATAAAGGCATGTGCCTTCTTAATCACCCTATCAACCTTTTGGGAAACTGCAAATCTCGTTGGGAGTAGGTCACTGTTTGAAGTAACAAGTGACAGAGACATCTTTCAGGGCAGGAGCCTATTTGAAAACTGCGTGTCTCCTCAGGACTGAGTCACTGTTTGAAGTAGTGAGTGAGAGAGCGACGTCTACCAGGGTGGGAGCCATTTAAAATCTGCATGTCTTGTTGGGAGTGAGTCCTGCTTGAAGTAGTGAGTGGGAGAGCAACATCTTGCAGGGTGGCAGCCATTTGAAAACTGCAAGTCTAGCTGTGAGTCAGTCATTGTTTGAAAGAAGTTGGAAGTGGAGCTGCCACTGTTGGAGTGGGTTAATGTCAGAGTGGTCCAGCTTTAGCTCAACAGGCTTAAGCTAGAGAAGGTTAGGACAAGCACAGATGAGGCTCTAAGTGAGTTTCCAGTATGATTTTTTTCCTGTTAGTACATAACTAGTGCACTGAAAGTAGGTCCAGAGTTAGTGGTATGCTCCTTGTTTGAGATGTGGGAAATTTGGGAATCCAGTCTCCCAGATAACTACATATGCATTAAATACACCGAGCTGCAGCTCCTTAAAGGCTGCGTTAAGGGACTGCGTTAAAGGCTGCGTTAAGGGCAGCCTGATGACCTGTGGCTCATGAGGAGGTGAAAGATGGGAGCTACAGGGAAGGAGTCACCCCTAAGTCGCAGGATGCAGGTTCTTGGGTGACTGTCAGGAGAGGGAAAGGGAATAGACAGCCAGTGCAAAGTACCCTGTGGTTGTTCTCCTCAATAATAAGTATACTGCTTTGGATTCTGTTGGTGAGGGGGCGGGGGGGGGGTGTTGGTGACCTACCAGGGAGGAGCTGCAGTGGTCAGTACTCTGGCCCTGTGGCTCAGAAGGGAATAGTGGGGAGGAAGGGAGCTGAAGTGATAGCAGATTCATTGAAGAGGGAACAGAAAGGAGCTTCTGTGGATGACAACGAGATCCTTGGACGGGTTGTTGCTCCCTAGATGTCAGAGTCAGGAATATCTTAGATTGAGTTCACAGCATTTTTAAGTGGGAGGGTGAGCAGCCAGAGTTCATGGTCCACGTCGGTACCAATGTCATGGGGAGGATGGGTGATGGAGTGAGTTTGGGGAGTTAGATGACAGGATCTCCAGAGCTGTGATCTCAGGTTTCCTACCCACGCCACATGCTAGTGAGGCCAGAAATAAGATCATTCCATTTAACACATGGCTAAGGAGTTGGTGCAGGAGGGAGGGCTTCAGATTTTTGCATTGTTGGGCTCTCTTCCAGGAAGGTGTGACCTGTACAGAAGGGACAGTTTGCACCTGAACTGAAGGAGGACTAACATACTAGTGGGAAGGTTTGCTAGTGGTGCACATGGGTTTAAGCTAGAGTTGCAGGGACATGGGAACTAGAGTGTCTGAACATATAGTAGAATAGTATAGAGAAAGATGCTGTTAAGCCTACATTTAAGGTCAAGAGTCACAAGGCTGAGCACGGTAGGTCTAATGTTCTGAATTGTGTATATTTCAATGCAAAGAGTATTGTAGGAAGGGCAAATGAGCTTAGGGAATGGATCAGCATGTGGAATTATGACATTGTAGCCATTAGTGAGACTTGGTTGCAGGAGGGGCAGGACTGGGAGCTCAATGTTCCAGGGTTCCATTGTCTTAGATGTGATAGAGCGGGATTGATTAAAGGGGGAGGTGTTACTAGTCAGGGAAATTGTCACAACAGTGCTCAGTCAGGCTGGACTGGAAAGCTTGTCTAGTGAGGGTTTATGAGTAGAACTGAGGAATAAGAAATGTATGACCACATTAATAGGCTTTTTTTTTAGATTATGAGTACACTCAGACCTCATTTATTGTCATTTAGAAATTCATGCATTAAAAATGGTACAGTGTTCCTCCGGTATGATATCACAGAAACACAAGACAGACCAAGACTAAAACTGACAAAACCACATAATTATAACATATAGTTACAACAATGCAAAGCAATACCGTAATTTGATAATAGCAGACCATGGGCATGGTAAAAAGAAAAGTCTCAAAGTCCCGATAGCCCCAACATCTCACGCAGATGGTAGAAGGAAGAAACTCTCCCTGCCATGAGCTTCCAGCGCCGCAAACTTGCTGATGCAGCATCTGGTAGCACCCGACCACAGTCCGACTCTGAGTCCGTCCGAAAACTTCGAGCCTCTGACCAGCCCTCCGACACTGAGCACTGAGCACTGAGCACCATCTCTGCTGAGCACTTTGACCCCGGCCCCGGCCGCCATGCAACAGGCAAAGCTGAGGATTCGGGGCTTTCCCCTCTGGAGATTTCAGATCACACAATAGCAACGACAGCGAAGCAGGCATTTCAGAAGTTTCACCAGATGTTCCTCCGTGCTCTCACGTCTGCCTCCATCAAATCAGAATTGTGCATGGCATCCTACTTGACAGATTACAGATATTCATTACCGGCGAGGCCGCGCGCGCTATATGTTATAGAGCATCCAACAGTCCTCAGGAATTAGAGGAGCAAATTTATAGAGAGATTGCTGACTGTTGCAAGAAACATAAGATTGTGATAGTAGGTGATTTTAACTTTCCACGTATTGACTGAGACCCCCATGCTGTAAAAGGGTAAAATAGGAAAGAATTTGTCAAATGTGTTCAGGAAAGTTTCCTTATGCAGTACATAGAAGTCCCAATGAGAGAGTGTGACACTAGATCTCCTGTTAGGGAATGTGACAGGGCAGGTGACAGAAGTTTGTCTAGGATAAGTTTGCATCTAGTGATCATAATGCCATCAGTTTCAATGTAATTATGGAAAAGCATAGGTCTGGTCCTCTGGTTGAGATTCTAAATTAGAGAAAGGCCAGTTTTGGTCGTATCAGGAAGGATGGGATAGGTTGTTTTCTGGCTAAGGTGTACTTGATAAGTGGGAGGCCTTCCAAAGTAAAATATTGAGAGCACACATTTTGTTTGTTCCTGTTAGAATAAAAGGCAAGGATAGCAGGTTTATGGAACCTTGGTTTTCAAGAGATGTTGAGGCCCTGTTTAAGAAAAAGGAGGTGCATCACCGGTATAGGCAGGCAGGAACAAATGAGATGCTTGTAACAAGTGCAAGGGAATTGTGAGGAAACACAAGAAGACATGAAATTGCTCTAGCAGACAAGATAAAGGAGAATCCTAAGAGCTTCTACAGATATATTAAAAGCAAAGGATAGCAAGGGACAAAATTGGTCCTCTGGAAAATCAGAATGGTCATCTAAGCATGGTGCTGAAAGAGATGGGGGAGAAGTTAAGTTGATTTTTCTGAACCTGTGTTTATTTGGGAAATGGATACAGAGTTTATAGATGTGAGGAATGCAGCAACAAGATCATGGACTATATGTAAATTACAGAGGAGGTGCTTGCTGTCTTGAGGTAAATTAGATTAGATTATGAGGACACTCAGTCCTCATTTATTGTCATTTAGAAATGCATGCATTAAGAAATGATACAATGTTCTTCCAGAGTGATATTACAAAAAATCGGGACAAACCAAAGACTAACACTGACAAAACCACATAATTATAACATGAAAGATGAAGTAGTAAATTGGATTAGACATTGGCTTCATGGAAGAAGTCAGAAAGTAGTTGTAGATGGTTGCCTCTCTGACTGGAGGTCTGTGATTAGTGGTGTGCTGCAGGGATCGGTGCTGGGTCTGTTGTTGTTTGTCATCTACTGTGTATCAAAGATCTGGATGATAATATGGTAAACTGGATTAGCAATTTGCAAATAACACCAAGATTAGGAGTGCAATGGATAGCGAGGAAGACTATCAAAGTTTGCAGTGGAAACTGGACCTGCTGAAAAATGTGTTGAAAAATGGCAGATGGAATTTAATGCAGACAAGTGTGAGGGTTTGCACTTTGGGAGGACAAACCAGGGTAGATCTTACATGGTGAGAGGTAGGTACTGAGGAGTGTGGTAGAGCAAAGGGATCTGGGAATACAGGTCCATAATTCATTGAAAGTGGTGTCACAGGTAAATAGGGTCACAAAGAAAGCTTTTGGCACATTTGCGTTCATAAATCAAAGTATTGAGTACAGGAGATGGGATGTTATGTTGAAGTTATGAAATATGTTCCTAAAGCCTAAGTTGGAGTATTGTGTGCTGATTTGGTCACCTACCTGCAGGAAAGATGTCAATAAGATTGAAAGAGCACAGAAAAAATTAACAAGGATGTTGCTGGGACTTGAGGACCTGAGTTATAGGGTAAGGTTGAATAGGTTAGGACTTTATTTGCTAGAACATAGAAGATTGAGAGGAGGTTTGATGGAGGTATACAAAATTATGAATGGTATAGAAATGGTAAATAAAAGCAGGTTTTCTCCTCTGAGGTTGGATGAGACTAGAACTAGAGATTATGGGTTAAGAGTGAAAGGTGAAATGTTTAAGGGGAAGATGAAGGGGAGCTTCTTCACTCAGAAGGTGGTGGGAATATGGAACAAGCTGCCAGTGCAAGTGGTGGATGTTTATTGGATTTCAACATTTAAGAGAAATTTGGATAGGTACATGGATGAGTGGGAAATGGAGGGCTGTGGTCCATGGAGGGAACGTTGATGGGACTTGGCAGATTAATTTGTCTGGGACAGACTAGATGAGCCAAAGGGCCTGTTTCTGTGTTGTAGTGTTTTATGACAATAACCTGTGTTGCCTCTTTCAATGAGCAATGAACTTGGACCCCAAGCTCCCTCTGCTCGTCAACACTGTTAAGGATTTTGCCCTTAACAGTCTACTGTCTCTTTATATATAAACGGCCAGGGTGCAACATTTTACATTTGGCTGGGTTAAACTCCACTACCATTTCTCTGCCAATATACACAATTAATCTATATCTTAGTTGTATTCTTTGCAAATCTTCTCTGCTGTCCACATCACCACCAATCTTTATATCATCTGTAAACTTACTAACCCACCCATGTACATTTTCATCCATGTCATTTATGTACATCATAAACAGAAGAGATCCCCTGCAGAACACCACTAATCATTATTCTACAATCAAATAAATGATTCCAAGTAACTGAGCGCCCTCAGCCTCAGCCTGCTGTCACTAAAGCCGAACCATTCTAACACTGTCCCACTCCAACAATGGCTGCTCTGCTCATACCTCACTTCTTTTTATTGGTGTTTACCAAGAACCTAATTATCAATTATGACTGAAGGCTGCTGAAAAGTCCCAAAAGGCCCCAAGCTCTTTTTAAACCTCATGGCGCCTCTCTGACATGTGAGTACTTATGATAATTGAATGCCACTGAAAAATCCTGAATAAGCCCTGGGCTCTTGTCAAACCTTGCACCAACTCTCCCACAAATGAGTGCTTGTGATGTTTAGGATTCACTGAAAGGGATAAAGGATGAAATTGCATTATCTAGTAGGGAGGCTGTTCTAACCAAGGTATCAAAGACAATCTCTGATGATGTGTTTTAATTTGTCGATGGATGGCAGTACTTTGCTTGCAGCAACGTAAAGAGCATGGCATTACCCTCATCAAATAGACCTGCTGCAATAAATTACAGGATGCATGAATCTTCAAGCATCCTCCTCCCTTGAAAGCTGTCGGGTTTCCCCCAGTTAGAAATTTCAGTAAAAATCATGCCATACTTCACAGGAAAAGGAATACCAGATATCACGGTTTCCTGCAATGCTGACATATTGGTGAAATCCCTATGCTTCCAGGTTCAGGAAGGCGAACAAGATAATTAACTTTACAGCATCGACACAGGGTTACTGAAAATACTGCGGAAGGTTCCAATGCATCATAACGCCTAGATATCATAAAGCCTTGATATTATATTGATAGATATGGCTACTTGTTTTCTTTGGGATGCGCTACTCACAGTCAGTCTTCATATTCACCTTGGGCATCTTCTTGCCACTTGTTCGCAGTCCCAGGTAAAAGCATAAACCCTGCATCTGTTGTAGTTATTCTTATTGCTGTTTTATTTTAACCTGCTACTAATACAATGTACAATGCAACCACAAAGTGAGTGAGCATACTTAAAAATCATCTAATCTCACTACAATACACTTGGCTTCTGTCTTTTTTTCCTGATAGTGCCAATGTGATGACTGATAGATCATCTTTTGGAACTATTTATTATTAAGAATGGCCCAATTTATACTGTTTGCCTTCTACTGGTAGATACCCAATGGAAACCTTTAAAGGAAGGAAGTTCAGATCAATGATAAATTGATAGATTATCAAATCTGAGGTACAGTTTTCTCAATTTTAGCTGCAACAATTGGGAGGAGGTACTGAAAGATACTTCTTCACAAAGGATGAGAGGCAATAATTGATGAAAAATATTCTGCTGGCTGACCACACACATTTGCTGATTGTGATTTAACAACTGTGTTGTCACCATAATTATAATGTAAAATTTATAAATAAAATAAATTTACGATGAAATAGCCCAAATAAAACAAAATCCCATCTATGTGCTCAGAGATAGTTTACATAATATGCACTTGTAGTTGGGAGGGAGATTTGTACAAATCTATCAATTATATTTCTATGCAGGAATGCTGGTGGAGGGGTCAGGGTGGGGTTGTCTCTGACAGGTACAACAGGTAAATATAGGGAAAAGTTATCACTTCCAATTACCCACTAGCTGCTGTCTCCACATTCCACCTACCTGTATCTGCCTCTCACCCCCATCCTTACCTGGATCTAGTTACAGTCAGCTCTACCCCTCCTCTCACTCCTGATTCAGGGTCTCTACAAAAAACATTGATTATCCTTTTGCATCTACAGATGCAGCTCAACTCACTGAGTTCTTCCTGCAATTTTGCCTTTTATTGCAGATTCCTGCATCTGTAATTTCTTGTGTCCTTATTCAGTGGATTCTGGTTAACTGGTCCTTCGGTTAATCAGAGCAAACACTTATTTGAGACAACTCTTAAAGAACAAAAATTAGAGAATAGAGCCGGGATTCATTTATTTGGGACAAGAGACTTTCCGAATAGTTTCTAACTAGTGTCAGTTGCGTGCTCTTGTGTGGCCATTAGATACTACACCATGCTTAGGGCGAACTGTTTTTAAGCAGCATCAGTTATGTGTATTTGTGTTCAAAAACAGTGATTTCTGTCACTGATAGTTAAGCAGTAAGACAATTTAGAATTGTTTTGCTCATTGTGGTTTCCTGTATTAGGGCATGGAAATGCCAGAAATGAGCGGGAGTGAAAAGGAAACAATTTCCCTACTTCAACAAGTTAGGAACTATGAAAAATTTGAAGGTGTCAATAATTATCTTGAATGTTACAATGAAAATGAAGATATGCAGGATTGAATTGTCAAGAACATTGTGTGAAGGCAGTCCATTATTTTCACTAGATGTCTGTGCTAATTTACTTCATTTACAGTCAATCAAAAGAACACAGTAACATGTTCTCTGCTTGACATGTGTGAAACTTGAGTGGGAGAGTTTGTAAAGTGGAAAAGCCATTGCACTGGGACAGTTCCATTCTCTCGACCTCAGAAGTCCAGGTCCAGCGGTACGAATAATCATCACAAACTGGGGGGGGGGGGCGGGCTTTCTTGGTTGCCGTGGATAACCGTGACTTTTTGTATGGTTTATCATGTCCTTCACTCTTCATGAAGTGTTGCAGTATCGCCTTCTTGGCCATTGGATCTCACTTTTGATCTCATCCGCCCAGTCTGCTGGAGCTGACTTCACAGAGAAGTCCCTATTTTACTGGGGTATGAGGCCTGCCAGCTACCCTCACCTGGTTTAGCCCACCTTTTGAAGCGGTGTATCAGGGTGTGTCTGCTGTCACGTGTGAACAGCTACTTGGAACCACACTTTGGTGGGGACCAAAGGTGAGTGAGCTGCCCCAGAATGGACGTGACAAACTATTTCACCAAAGATGCTACCCCTCCCTGGACATCCCATATAATGGAGGAATTCCTCTGTCAATAACTAATAGGAACTAATACACAGTTTTATAATACTGTAGAAGCATTGGCAGTTCTAATTTTCTGTGTATTTTATTCAAATACATAATTTATTATTCAGTTAAACAGTACTTTGTTTTTTTTTATACCTTTTAACTATTTCCATGAAATCTCAGCTAATTGGAGCAGCCACTTAATTGGGCCAAAATGTACTGGTCCTGATGTGTCTGAATTAACTGGAATCCATTGTATTTTGTTTTCTTATATGGCAGCACCTTAAAACTCTTTGTTAAGAAAGTGGGCTGTGATTTCATTTTGCAGTTTTATTCAATGCAGATTAACATTATTCACTCCTACAAAGAGCCCATTAGCCGCTTCTAAAACTTGAAATAATTCATGACATTACATTATTTGGTATTTCATTGGATTAATACTGAGGCCATAATGCATCTTTTAAAATAAGCAGGTGTTTTCTCTCAACATGATACTGTGTGCATTTAAGAACAATTGTCAAGTACCTCAATTTAATTTGAAACTTTTTATATAAGGCAATAATAAACAGACAACTGTGTAAATCAAAATATGTTTAAACCACATTATAATGATTTAGTTATAATCTTATTGCTCAAATGCACTTTTGAAAAATGTGATTTTTAGAATATACATCAAGCATGTACAAAAAATTAATTATGCAAGAGGTTAAGAATACACTAGTAGAAACATCTGGTGCCTTAGAATATAAATAATGCCAAACCTACTTCTAGATTTTCAATAAGGCAACTGAAATCAAGTGCCACACAACATCCAGAGCAGAAACATTACTATTTTTATAGAAATTGGACAATTTTTACTCGTATCCTTATAAGAAAAAATAAAATGAAGAAGTAGTATTTTCAAAACTACCATACTTAACAAGTTTCTTTTTTCTTGCCATCATTTGTTTTTACAGCTCTAGAGTTTGCATGTTGAAACTTCTGATTTTAAATATACAAGTAATTTCTCAATTTTCTATTTAAAATTACCCTCCAGAGTTACCCAAAATACAGTCATCAGGAGGAGAATGCTGCAGATGACGTTACTTGGCAAACTATGTACATTTTTTACAGTGCGAGCTGGATAAAATCTTCCATCGTAATAAAGTGCTGTTACTGTGTGCAGTAGATGCTACTCGTTCCATGCCTGCAATTGACTGGAGGGAGTTCAAAGTGGAAAATTCATACTGACACCTTCAACAGAGGAACAGTATTTAGCCATTGAAGGGTGCCAAGTAAATAAACTGTCTGAATGAAGAAAGAAACTCTATTTACTGAGTTTTCCATTGAAGCCACAGACTGTGCTTAGCTGAAGACGTGCATAACCATGCAAATAAACAGTACTATTACAGCACCTGTAGAATGGTGATATCTCGCTGATCCATTGTTGGACTTTTTGCTTTGATTGCTACCATCCAATCCATCTACAGATACAGCACATTGGACTAAAGGAGCTTGATAAGATGTAGCCCTTTTCTCTGGTCTGTCTGGACTGGATCCATCACTAGGTCTCTGTCCATTGAAGAGCAGGTATCGACCTTTAGTATCCTGCTCCATCTTAAAGAGTTCGTATTCTGTATGGGGAAGACCTATCCCCAGGGCCACACAGCCATTGGTGTGTGTAACGTCTTGCTCTACTCCAATGTGCCATGATCCCTCAGCCCCACACGCATTGCCGCTAAAAACGTTCAAGAGTGATGCAGTAGCTGCGTCCATTGGAGTCACCTTCATGTGGTTCACTGAAACAAGATTTTAAATGGTTATGATGAACATTTACTATTGAACAATATCCCTCCATATTCACACCTGCCCATGTTACATTAGCTGGCAACTCTTCTCAGTGAAGACTTTTCAAATATGTGTTTTTGTGCTCATCAAAATACGGGATTTTAAGTAAGAATTGAAATTCTTTCCTTTACAGGCTGACTCAGTAATGAACATCTGACCTATAGACACCCCATACTTGTGATCAAGATCTTTTCATATCATTAACTTCAAAAATCTCATGTACATTCAATATTATGAATAGAAAACCTACTTTTCCCACACTCTACTTTTAGTAATTTTTCTTTCTTATCAGTCTTATGTGTTTTTGATGCCATTTCTTGCAAAATGTTGAGGTGTGGTTACCTTACAGAGTGATTTTTGTATATTGTTGACATACAGATGACCATCAAACATTTATATAAATGGAACCCATTCCTTACTGGGCTGCATTGAGTCAGCCTCAAGGAATACTATGATTCAGTTTTTGATTAAAATTTTATAGGCAACATCCTAATAATGGCAGTGAAGTGAGAATGCTTTAAATAGGAGGTTTCTCCCCCTCAGGAATGTACGTCCTTGTTCTACATGCAAAGGTCAAAGCAAATGATATTCTGCAGATGGCCAGGAATAAAGGACAGCAGAATGCCTGTCTTTTCAAGCACAGAATGAGCAAACATCTTGTTTTGCTTTTAGAAATATATTGCACTACAGGTAAATTTACGTTGTTAGATTGTGCATTCCTTAGCATTCCTGTGTGCAGACACTCATCAACTATTAAGACAATGACTGACACAGAACAAACTCAAAAGTTGGGAGATGAAATAACACATCTCGGGAGTGCATTAAGAACGTAAAACTTAACAATGCCAAATATAAAAATGGTGTCTTGCACAATTGGACACAAAATGATTTTTTCACTGTAAGTAGGAAAATGGATAAGTTAGTAGTAAAGAATATAAAAACCGCAAATACTGGAAATCTCAAATACAAACAGAGTGCTGAAAAAACAGCTGCTAAATCCATATCTCTGGACAGAGAAACAGTTAATGTTTCACCCAGTAATATTTCATCTCTCTCTCTCTCTTCCTTTCTTTCTTTTCAAGAGGAAGAACCCTGAACTCCCAGCCTCATCACTGTCCAGAAACCTGGGACAGTCCAAACATTCTTCTGAAAGATGTAACTTGGCTGGAACCATGCCTCCATGTTAAGACTAAGCACTTAAGGTCCTGCCCAATACTGGGAATGTTGTGATTGTCTACGTTCAGATAAAACAACAGTTGGCTAGCTGGGATGAATGTCCATGGAGTCTCGGTTTTCCTCTTCACCACAATCTTTTCATTACCTTGTTCAAGGATTCTATCAGAATTCCTCGTGATCTTGATTTTCCATTCAGGCCATCTCAAAAGATATCAATGGGTCCACCTTATTGATGTGTGGATATGGCATCAGCCTTTACAGAGATAGGTGTACTTTTATAAATCTCAGATATTTTCATGATCATCATTAGCTACACTTGTTATTTTACTCCTTTGATTTTTAGAATACCCTCTGCAATGGTTGGATATGAAGTCAAGATACAAAGCCAGTAACAACCAAACCACTCTGCTCCTGAATCCAGCAGAGTGGACCGTTCACCAATTTATAGAACCCAACCTATTTTGAATTGATTTTATGACAGATGGGAAACCAGTTAACTTGTAAAGTGGTAAAAATAAAAAAAACTTAAATCAAAATCTTGGAGGGTATTACTGAGACCTGCTGTTTTGTCTTTTTTCTTAAGTTCATGCAAAGACAGAGGCAAGAGAGCAATAGATGTCTGAAGTAAGTAACCCTGTCTTGGCTGACCTCTATCATCAGTTCAGGACTTTTACGGCCTTGTGTTTGCACATTATGAAGCAATTTAATTCACCAGATTTAGTTTCCTTAATCAAAAAAAATTGTTGCTAGTTATTCAGTTCTGCCTTGATATTTTTAAGTTATTTTAACCAGATCATAGCTGTTTTAATGAAAGATGGAGCAAATAATAACTACATCAAATTGTATATCAAGGATGGAATGGTGACAGCTGTGTCATGAATGGGGGTTCAATGGAATCCATCAATTTCACAGAGCTATCCAGCACAGCAGCAGGCTCTGCGGCCTAGCAGGTACAACCCGACCATCAACATTCATCAATACTAATCCATTCACCAGCACTTGATCCAAAGCCATCCATTCAAATGACAGCTCAAGTGCTTGTCTCAAACAGTTCTTAAGTATAATGAGAGTAGCTGCTTCAAATTACCTTTGAACACAAATTCTGTTCCTCCCATTACTTTTGTAGATGGAATTCCATGGCTGTATCGGCCTTTGGCATAGATGGTGAAAGTTGGGTGCTTGCACACGGGGTCTGAGAAATGATAATAATGTCCTTCCCATGTGTTGTTGTTGTCATGAAATATGAAGTGACGGGTGAGAAAGAGCACCTCAGGTCGCACCTCACAACGCTGACTCACCCAGTGGCCGTGTAGTCCCACAGGCAGGTCTGCCTTTTGGGGTAAGATAGGAGGGTGAAACTCATCTGATCGGTAAATTATGCGACAGGCCACACAGGTATGGTCGTGGTTCTGAGACAAGAGAGAAGCAGAAATGTCAGGCTGCACATTGCGGAACTGAATTATGTATATATTAAATTTCTGTGCACAAATGCAAACAGAAAAATCTGGTAATTTTGAAATAAATCTAAATAAAAAAGAGGGTAGTTAATACTATCCTTGAGACAAATATTGATTGTTTACTATTTGATAAATGCAGATGTTTTATTTCAACGGAATAGCTTTAGTTCATATATATCACATCCTGACAACAGTTCTCTGATATTTTCCAGTAAAAATACAGATAAGACAAGGTTTTTGTTTACTGGGTAGCCTGGGTGTCTACAGAGTATTTGTCCATCAGCTTGTCTTGCTGTAAGAATATACACATTTCAATTTAATCATAGACCCCATGTTTCATAGATGACAGAAGACCATTTGACCAATCAAAATTCTTGCTCTTGTAGCAATCCCAACCATTCTATTCATCCACCCATATCCCTGCAACTTATTCTCTCTCACATGCCACTCTGAATCTGTTGCTGCTCACTTACACCGGGGATAATATACAATAACCAAACTACCTACCAACCAGCTCAAATTTAGGATGGGTGCGTAAAGCAGAGCAGCCTGGGAAATGCATATGGTCTCATAGATAACTTGCAAACTCTATACAGGCAGCATGTTAATTACTGTGCTGCCCTAATGACACTAATGATCTAACAGGGGTTTCCAACCATTTTTATGCCATGGACCCCTACTATTAACCAATGGGTCCATAGACCCCAGGTTGGGAGCCCTGATAGGACAAAAACAAAGGCACAGTATAAAAGCAAAGTAGTCCAATTACAGGAAGCTTGAAATATGGGTATTGGTTTTGATTTATTATTGTCACATGTACCAAGGTTCATACAGCTTGAATACAGTGCATTGCGCAAGAAAAATGTAAAACAATAACAATACAGAATAAAGTGAAAAAGCTGCAGAGAAAGTGCAGTGCACTCAACAATAAAGTGCAAGATTATATTGAGGTTGATTGTGAGGCTAAGAGTCTATCTTATCATACAAGAGGTGTGTTCAAGAGTCAGATAACAGCGGGAGAGAAGCTGTCCTTGAGCCTGGTGGTATGTGCTTTCAGGCTTTTGTATCTATTGCCTGATGGGAGAGAGAAAACATTGGACAAACTTGGGTTCTTTTCTCTGGTCCAATGGAGGCTGTGGGGTGATCTAATAAATGTTTATAATATTATGATATTATAATATAATATGATGCATCGACAAGCAGGAAGGCAGAGGGGGTGGCATTGCTCTGTTCAAAAAATTTAAAACCAAATCATTAGAAAGAGGTGATATAGGGTCGGATGGTGTTGAA
This sequence comes from Mobula birostris, assembly GCF_030028105.1. Classification (NCBI taxonomy): domain Eukaryota; kingdom Metazoa; phylum Chordata; class Chondrichthyes; order Myliobatiformes; family Myliobatidae; genus Mobula; species Mobula birostris. The sequence continues at coordinate 89,581,369 of NC_092370.1, read as the reverse complement.
TCATTGTAGGTAGAGCTAAGGAACAGCAAGGGTAAATAGACCCTGATGGGAGTTGTATACAGACCCCAAAGTAGTTGTAAGGATGTGGCCTACAAATAACAAAGGGAGATAGAAAATGCATGCCAGAAGGGCAATATTACATTAGTCAAGGGGGACTTCAATATGTAGGTAGATGAGAAAATCAGGTTGGTGCTGAATTACAGGAGGGGGAGTTTCTAGAGTACCTACGAGAAGGCTTTTTAGAGCAGCTCATAGTTGAACCCACTGGAGGATCAGCTATTATGGATTGGCTATTCTGCAATGAACCAGAATTGATGAGAGCTTAAGGTAAAAGCACCCTTAGGAGAAAGTGATCATAATATGATCAAATTCATCCTGAAATCTGAGAAGGAGAAGCTAAAGTCTGATGTATTTACAATGCAGTAAAGGGGTTTACAGAGGCATGAGAAAGGAGTTGGCCAGAATTGATTGGTAAAGAATGCTGGCAGGGATGTCAGCAGAGTAGCAATGGTTGGAATTGCTGGAAGCAATTTGAAAGGCACAGGATATATACATCCCAAAGAGGAAGAAGTATTCTAAGGGCAAGATGACACAATCGTGACTAACGAGAGAAGTCAAAGCCTACATAAAAGCCAAAGAGAGGGCATATGATAGAACAAAAATTACCGAGAAGTTAGAGGATGGGAAAGTTTTTAAAAACCAACAAAAGGCAACCAAGAAAGTTGGATAAAGATGGATATGAAAGTAAGCTAGCCAATATTATTAAAGAGGATGCCAAAAGTTTCTTCAAATACATAAAGTGTAAAAGAGAGGCAAGAGTGGATATTGGATTGCTGAAATATGATGCTGGAGAGGTAGTAATGGTGGACAATGAAATGGCAGATGAATTGGATAAGTATTTTGCATCATCTTCACTGTGGAAGACACTATCAGTATGGTAGAAGTTCCAGCTATTAGGGGAATGAAGTGTGTGAAGTTACCATAAGTAGACAGAAGGTTCTTGGGAAACGGAAAGGTCTGAAGGTAGATAAGTCACCTGGACCGGATGGTGTACACCCCAGAGAAATGTGGCTGGAGAGATCATGGAGGCATTAGTAGTGATCTTTGAAAAATCACTAAATGGTTCCGGAAAACTGGATAATTGCAAATGTCACTCTACTCATCAAGAAGGGAGAGAGGCAGAAGAAAGGAAACTATAGGGCAGTTAGTCTGACCTCAGTGGCTGGGAAGATGTTGGAGTTGATCATTAAGGATGTGCTCTCAGGGTACTTGGAGGCACATGATAAAATAGACCATAGTCAGCACGGTTTCCTCAAGGGAAAACCTTGCCTGACATATCTGTTGGAATTCTTTGAAGAAATAACAAGCAGGATAGACACAAGCAACACTCACAATCCAAAATGTCGACTATACTTTTTTCCATAGATGCTGCCTGGCCTGTAGAGTTCCTCCAGCATTTTTTGTGTGTTGCTTGGATTTCCAGCATCTGCAGATTTTCTCTTGTTTGTGAGCAGGATAGACAAGGGAGAATCGGACAATGTTGTGTATTTGGATTATTAGAAGGCCTTTGACAAGGTGCCACACATGAAGCTGCTTAACAAGCTATGAACCCATTGCATTACAGGAAAGATTCTAGAATAGATAAAGCAGGAGGCAAAGACTGGGAATGAAAGGATCCTTTTCTGGCTGCTGCTGGTGACTAGTGGTGTTCCACAGGGGTCTGTGTTGGGACTGATTCTTTGTAAGTTATATGTCAATGATTTAGATGATGGAATTGATGGCTTTGTTGCAAAGTTTGCGGACAATATGAAGATAGGTGGAGGGGCAGGTAGTTTTGAGGAACTAGAGGGGATACAGTACTTAGACAGATTAGGAGAATGGGCAAAGAAATGGCAGATGGAATACAGCGTTGGGAAGTGTATGGTCATGCACTTTGGTAAAAGAAATGAAAGGGTTGACTATTTTGTAAATGGAGAGAAAATACAAAAAACCGAGATGCAAAGGGACTTGGGAGTCCTTGAGCAGGATTCCCTAAAGGTTAATTTGCAGGTTGAGTCTGTGGCGAGGAAAGTAAATATAATGTTAGCACTCATTTCAAGAGCACAAGAATATAAAAGCAAGGATGTAATGTTGAAAGTTTATAAAGCACTGGTGAGGCCTCACTTGGAGTATTGTGAATGGGTTTGCGCACCTTATCTTAGAGAGGATGTTCTAAAAATGGAGAAGGTTCAAAGGAGGTTCATAAAAATGATTCCAGGATTAAACAGCTTGTCATATAAAGACTGTTTGATGGCTCTGGGCTATATTCACTAGAATTCAGAAGAATGAGGGGTGATCTCATTGAGACCTATCGAATGGTGCAAGGCCTTGATAGAGTGGATGTAGAGAGGATGTTTCCTATGGTGGGAGGGTCTAAGACCAGAGGACACAGCCTCAGAATAGAGGGGCGTCCTTTTAGAACATAGTTGAGGATAAATTTCTGTAGCCAGAAAGTGGTAAATCTGTGGAATTCTTTGCCTCAGGTAGCTATGGAGGATGTCTTTATGTATATTTAAGGCAGGGGTTGATAGATTCTTGTTTGGTCAGGGCATGAAGGGATAGGGGATAAGGCAGGAGATTGGGGCAGAGAGAAAAATTAGATCAGCCATGATGAAATGGCAGAACAGATGTGATGGGCCAAATGGCCTAATTCTAATTACTGTCTTATGAAAGGCATAGCCAGAATCTTTGTCCCAAGGCTGAAGTGTCTAAAAGCAAAGGGCATATATTTAAGGTGAGAGGGGGCAGTTTCAAAGGAGATGTGTATGGGGCAAATAGTGTTTTTACACCAAGTGGTGGGTGCCTGGAATGCACTGCCAAAGTTTGTACTGGAGGTAGATATGATGTTTTTAAGAGGTTCTTAGATAGATGAATATGCAGGGAATGGTGGGATAGAGACCATGTGCAAGCAAGAGTATTTAGTGTAATTAGGTGTCATTACCTTAGTTAGTTGGGCACAAGATTAAGGACTGGGGGGCCTGTTCCTGTGCGGTGCTCTTCTATGTTCTACGTCTAATGGCAGCTGGTCAGGCTCCTTCCCGAGCTCATCAGCTGTCAACGCCACCATTGAACGTTACAGATAATTAAAAACGTTGAAGCCAATGTTCCTCATTCATTTTTACATATCAGGTTTAACTTGGAACAGGCCCAGTGCAGCTTGTGAGCTGGAAAACCTGCCGAAGTCTATACTGACCCATGACCAGACCACATATGTAATGAATAAGGATCAAGTTTATTATCACTGACAATGTCATGACATTTGTTGTTTTGTTGCAGCAGTGCAGCACAAGACCTCAGAATTACTATCATTTACAATAAAAAAAATACATAGTGCACAAAATAAATGGTAAGTTAATGTTCATGAGTTCATGGACTGTTCAGAAATCTGCTGGTAGAGGGGAAAAAGCTGTTCCTAAAATACTGAATGTAGATCTTCAGGCTCCTGTACCACCTTCCTGATGTTAGTAATGACAAGCGGGCATGCCCCAGAATGTGAGGATCCTTAATGGCGGATACCGCCGTCCTGAGGCACTGCCATTTGAAGGTGTTCTTGATGGTGGGGAGGCTTACGCCCGTGACGGAGCTGGCTGAGATTACAAGCTTCTGCAGCCTCTGCGATCCTGTGCATTGGAGCCTCTGTTGCAGATGGTGGTGTGACACATCATAATGTTCTCTACTGTACATCTGTGGAATTTTACTAGTATCTTGGTGACATACCAAATCTCCTCAAACTCCTAATGAAGCACAGCTGCTGGCGTGCCTTCCTCATGACCGCCACAATGTGTAGGTCCCAGGGCAGCTCCTCTGAGATGTAATGCAGGAAAAGTTGGCAGGACGGGCGACAGCTCGGAAGATTGCGCCCATGCTTGAAACTGGGCTTCCCTTTAGGAAACGTGGGTGACACCCAGCATTAATTCTCGCATTGCAGAGGAAGACCCTTGGAAATCTGATTGTCCCTCGCCAATTGGAGCCATGATGTTTCCTCAGATACCTTACAAGCAAAGTTAAATACCAATGCAAAAAAAAAATTCCATCTGTTTTAATCTAATGATTCAAATTATCAGTTGAGGCTTTTCACTTAACAAAAGCTGACTTTGCTTAGAAATGTATCGCTGCTGATTGAACCAAACATATGAATGTGGGAGGCAGCTGTGTGAACCTGCCTCCAAAATTAATTTCTATTGAAATCTTTCTCAGCCTACGTACTAAGTGCCACTGCCTGGTTGGATGAATTTGGAGGCAAGTATAACAAACCTAGATGCTATTGAATCACCACCCAACCTCTTCACCCTTCTCCCCCACCCCCAATCTCCGATGTTAATAGACTGTGGGAAACAGCAAGAATCACTGGCTTTGAAGAGTTCTTTTCTTATCTAAGTTAAAGCCTTTTTCTTGGGCACTTATGTTTATAAGAAACATTTTATCACAGGGTCTGCAGTAAACTGGATCTGGGAATGTTAGCATTCCATGTCCATAAGTCACTCTGCTAAAGACCAGACTGACTAATGGCAGAACTTCAAAGTTGTGTGCCGGCAAATGTCAAAAGATTCACATGAGAATTTATGATGTCAGCTATACTTAATGCTCATCCTTTGATTAATTCAGGATTTCCCAAAAGTTTTACTCTTTCTTTATCCAGGTCATTTTCTTTCTATCAGTGAACTGATTGATAATTCAAGCTTATTTCTGAACTTCATTGCACAATGCCCAGTCCTCTGGCAGTTCACCAGATTCTTCTGTGAACGGAACAAAATAAAAATACAAGTAGTGCCACAAAGTCCAGGTTCTTTCACTCAATGAACACAAAGGTGAAAATTTTTACCCCCTAATGCCAGCCTTGTTTGGACCCTAGTATGAGAGCATCTCTAACAAGGCCAGAGTTTATTTCTCACCCTATTTGCTTAGTGAGGGTGCTGGTAGAGGTCACCCTGAATCCTGCAGTTCTGATGAGGCTACTTCCTCGTTATTAATGAAAACACTCAATTCTGGAAGCACTCAACAGGTTAGGTGACACCTGTGGAAAGAGAAAGAGTATTGATATTTCAGGTTGGAGATTCTTTGCTGAAATGACAGTTCTTCAACTTGAAGCCATAGCTCTTCTTTCACAGATGCTGCTTGACCTCCAGCTTTTTCTGTTTTTAGGTCGTCAAGTTTATTGCCATTTCGACCATAAGCTACTGGTACAGTACACAGTAAAAATGAAACAACGTTCATCCAGGACCCTAGTACTACATGAAACAGCACAAAACTACACTAGACTGTGTGAGACAGCACAAGGCTACACTAGACTACGTAAAACAACATAAAAACTGCACTAGACTACAGACCTGCACAGGACTACATAAAGTGCACAAAACAGTGCAGGGCAGTACAATAATTAATAAACAAGACAATAGGCACAGTAGAGGACAAATTACAATATAATAATAAATGATGTAGATGTCAGTCTAGACTCTGAGTATTGAGGAATCTGATGGCTTGGGGGAAGAAACTGTTGCACAGTCTGGTCATGAGAGCCCAGATGCTTTGCTACCTTTTGCCAGATGCCAGAAGGAGGAAGAGTTTGTATGAGGGGTGTATGGGGTCCTTCACAATACTGTTAGCTTTGTGGGTGCAGCGTGTGGTGTAAATGTCGGTAATGGCGGGAAGAGAGACCCCGATGATCTTCTTAGCTGACCTCACTATCCGCTGCAGGGTCTTGTGATCTGAAACAGTGCAATTCCTGAACCAGGCCATGATGCAGCTGCTCAGGATGCTCTCAATACAACCTCTGTAGAACGTGGTGAGGATGGGGGTGTGGGAGATGGACTTTTCTCAGCCTTCGCATAAAGTAGAAGAGACACTGCTGGGCTTTCTTTGCTATGGAGCTGGTGTTGAGGGACCAGGTGAGATTCTCCACCAGGTGAATACCAAGAAATTTGGTGCTCTTAACGATCTCAATAGAGGAGATGTCAATGTTCAGCAGAGAGTGGTCGCTCCATGCTCTCCTGAAGGCAACAACCATCTCTTTTGTTTTGTTCACATTCAGAGACAGGTTGTTGGCTCTGCACCAGTCCATTAGCCGTTGCACCTTCTCTCTGTATGCTGACTCATCGTTCTTGCTGATGAGACCCACCACGGTCGTGTCATCGGTGAACTTGATGATGTGGTTCGAGCTGTGTGTTGCAGCACAGTCGTGGGTCAGCAGAGTGAACAGCAGTGGACTGAGCACACAGCCCTGGGGGGGGCCCCCCGGGCTCAGTGTGGTGGTGTTGGAGATGCCGCTCCCGATCCGGACTGACTGAGGTTTCCCAGTCAGGAAGTCTAGGATCCAGCTGCAGAGGGAGGTGTTTAGGCCCATAGACACAGCTTTCCAATCAGTTTCTGAGGAATGATTGTGTTGAATGCTGAACTGAAGTCTATGAACAGCATTCGAACATACGTGTCTTTTTTGTCCAGGTGGGTGAGGGCCAGGTGTAGGGTACTGGCGATGGCATCGACTGTTGAGCAGTTGGGACGATAAGCGAACTGCAGGGGGTCCAGTGAGGGGGGCAGCAGGGTTTTGATGTGCCTCATGACGAGCCTCTCAAAACACTTCATGATGATGGATGTGAGTGCAATGGGATGGTAGTTATTGAGGCAGGACACTGAAGACTTCTTCGGCATGGGGATGATGGTGACGGCCTTGAAGCACGTTGGAACGACGGCGCTGCTCAGGGAGATGTTGACGATGTCAGTGAGAACATCTGCCAGCTGGTCTGCACATCCCCTGAGCACTCTGCCAGGAATATTGTCTGGTCCAGCAGCCTTCCGTGGGTTGACCCTGCATAGAGTTTTCCTCACATTGGCCACGGTAAGACACAGCACCTGGTCGTTTGGAGGAGGGGTGGTCTTCCTTGCTGCCACGTCATTTTCCGCCTCAAAACGAGCGTAGAAGCTGTTCAACGTATCTGGGAGGGAGGAATCACCAGCACAGTCAGGTGATGTAGTCCTGTAGTTGGTGATATCCTGAATGCCCTTCGACATGCGCCACGTGTCTCCACTGTCCTGGAAGTGGTTGTGGATTCACTGGGTGTGTGCACGCTTTGCCTCTCTGATGGCCCGGGACAGCTTGGCCCTCGCTGTTGTTAGGGCTGCCTTGTCGCCTGCTCTGAAGGTGGAGTCACGGGTCCTCAGCAGCGCACGCACCTCCATGGTCATCCATGGCTTCTGGTTAGCGCGCATAGTGATGGTCTTGGCCACGGTGACATCATCAATGCACTTGCTGATGTAGCTCATCACTGACGCCGTGTACTCCTCTAAGTTGGTAGAGTTGCCATCGGTTGCAGCCTCCCTGAACATGTGCCAGTCAGTGTGCTCAAAGCAGCCTTGAAGAGCAGAGATGGCTCCTGCTGGCCAGGTTTTCACCCGCTTCTGAGCTGGTCTGGAGCATCTGATGAGCGGTCTGTATGCTGGGATTAGCATAACAGAGATGTGGTCTGAGTACCCGAGGTGGGGGCAGGGCTTTGCCCGGTACACGTCGGGAATGTTTGTGTAAAAAGGTCCAACGCGTTCTCCCCTCTCGTCGCAAAGTCCACATACTGATGGAATCTGGGAAGCACTGACTTAAGGTTCGCGTGGTTAAAATTTCCGGTGACAATAAACAGTCCAGCAGTTCACAAATAGCCCCAAACATTTCACCGAGCATCTCCTTAGCATTAGCGCTGGGGGGAATGTACACACCAACTACAAGGACAGTGGTGAATTCCTGTGTTAAATAAAATGGTCTGCATCTAACAGTCACAAACTCCACTGGCGATGAGCAGTAACTAGAGACCAGCACAGAGTTCTTGCACCATTCTGTGTTGATGTAAATACACACGCCCCCACCACAAGTCTTACTGCAGGGAGTTGCATCTCTGTCAGCCTGAAACAAAGCGAGTTCGGCTAGCTGAATGGCGGTGTCCGGAACTCTGTCGCTAAGCCACATTTCGTGAAATTGAAAGCGCAGCAGACTCTGAACTCTCGCCGAGTAGTCTGCTGGAGTTGGATGTAGTCCAACTTATTGTCCAGGGAGCGGACATTGGAGAACAGGATGGACGGGAGAGCTGGCCGGCTAGGGTGTGTTTTTAGCCTAGCATGGACCCCTGCCCGCTTGCTGTGCTTCCGCTTCCTCGCACACCACTTACGACATCCCCACCCCGGCCACCGACATCAGGCGACACCGAGGACTGTAGGCTTGGTCCCCGAAGCAGGCCGAGGTCGCATAGCTTCTCCAGCAGATGCTCGTGAAGGTTTGTTGTTGGGCAATTTCTGTACCGTAGCAGTGTCTGGCAATGGTGGATATGAACACCGGTTGCTCCATTGTCCATGTGCAAATTAAAAAAAAATTGTGCCTTAGTTAATAAATAAACAAATAAATAAATAAAAGTAACACCAGGTCCAGAGAGGCTGTTGCTGCCGCCTGCTCGCTGCCTCATTATTTCAGATCTTTGGCATCTGTAGTGCCAGAAAGTACTGGTGTTGGACAAGGAATCCCAGAACGCAGTCAAGGTGTCGATGAAGGAACAGCAATATTATTACAAGTCCAGATGGTGTGTATGACTACAAGAGAGACGCACACATTATCTGTTGCTCCTGCCCTTCTAGGTGGGGAAGATCATGGGTCTGGAAGAATAAGGAAAGCAATGGATTTTGTTGATGATACACATTATAGCCAGGTAGGGTGGTGTGGGAGTGAACATTGTGCAAGACGAGTGAGTGAATGGAGAGGGACAGTAGTGTAAGCAGTAGAGCTTCTGCCTCATATCTCTAGTGATCCCAGGTTCAATCCGCACTCTGGTAGTGTTTATGTGGAATTCACCATTGTCCTTGTGACTATGTGTGCTCTACCCCCTCGCCCCCACACATCGCAAAGACTTGTGGGTTGGGAGAGGAACTAGTCATTTAAATTGTTCCTAATGTATAGGTAAGTGGTTGAATCTTGGGGAATCAATTAGAATCTGGTGGGAATAAAGGATTCATACAGGATTAATATAAATGGACGCTTGAATTCAATGTGCCAAAAGGCTGTATGGATGACTATATGAATTAGGAACAGGAATTGATCTCTCAAATCCTATGTTTGCCATTTAATGAACTCATGATTTATCTGATTATAATCTAAGGTCCACATTCCTGTAAACCATGATAATATTTCATCCTTGCTTTAAAAACAATCTATGTAACACTGCTTTAAAATATCTAAAGGCATTTGTATCCTCAGAGTTTCTTTTCTCGAGCAAAACTGTCAAATACCAGAGGGCATAGCTTGCAGGTGAGAGAGGAAGGTTTAAGGGAGATAAGCAGGCAAGTTCTTTTACACAAAGCAAAGTAATAATAGTAGTAGTAATGCCACATTCAGGCTTGCTGATGACACCACTGTCATCGGCCGAAGCAAAGGTAGTGACAAATCTGCATGTGGGGGGAGATTGAAAATCTGGATGAGTGGTGCCACAACAACAACCTCTCAGACAATGTCAGCAAGACCAAAGAGCTGATTATTGACTTCAGGAGGAGGAAACCGGAGGTCCAGGAGCCAGTCCTCATCAGGGGATCAGAGGTGGAGGGAGTCAGCAACTTTAAATTCCTTGGTGTTATTATTTCAGAGGACCAGTCTTGGACCCAGCATGTTAGGTCAATTACGAAGAAAGCAAGGTAGTACCTCTACCTCCTTAGAAGTTTGTGAAGATTTGGCATGACATCTAAAACTTTGACAAACTTTTTCAGATATGTGGTGGACAGTATAGTGCGTGGGTGCATCGCCGTCTCGTATGGAAACACCATTACCCTTGAATGGAAAAGCCTACAAAAAAAACAGTGGATACAGCCCAGCACGTCACGAGTAAAGCCCTCCCAACCATTGAGCACATCTGCATGGAGCACTGTTGCATGAAAGCAGCAACCATCAGCAGGGACTCTCTCTACCAAGGTCATGCTCTCTTCTCACTGCTGCCATCAGGAGGAAAGTACAGAAACCTTAGGACCCACACCACCAGATTCAAGAACAGTTATACTACCCCTCAACGATCAGGCTTTTGAACCAGAGGGGATAACTTCTCTCAGGCTATGTCCACACTACGCCGGATAATTTTGAAAACACCAGTTTTGAGTAAAAATGACAGGCGTACACACTAAGTGTTTTTCAAAATATCTCTGTCTACACTAACACAGATATTTGGGGAATCTCCTCTACTGGGCACGCGCAGGACACACAGAAAACAAGCGAAGAGGAATCGGTATACTTAGTGCACATTTGTCCAGTTACAGAGTAGAAAAACTTAAAAGGAATTGCTCTTGGCTCTCGCGCAGGAGGACTTAAAAGTAAAAAAAAACAAATACTGGAGCGTATGGAGGCAACCGACAGGGAGTTCATGATCCGGCTGACGACGAACATTGAAAAACTGACTAACTCTGTTGCATTAATAAAGCACCTTGTTAAATGTATAAAACATGTCTGCATCAGTGTTATCTTGTATTTCCATACAATGTTACATTAGGCTGTTACACATCTATTTTCAGAGAAGTACTTGCATAAGTAGGTAAACCACCTTCTAACAAGCAAGGACAGAAAACAGGGCAAAGTGAGTATACTTATTTATTCAGTAAGCTATGGGTCAAAGTATTTGGTGAGTACATTTCTAACTCTTCTGGCTTCAGTCTTGTTGCTGTCTGTTCTGAAATTGTTAGGTTCTGTGAAGCGCTGAATCAAATATCGCTGTGATGATTGTACGCTCTAGTATCGATTGTTTGGCGACAATATAGTAATAATAAGGAGAAAACAATGAAATGTCGCGCTGCCGCCATCTGTTCCAGCACGTCATGACAGTGGTTTTAAAAAGCTCCGGTTACGATGTCCACACTGCAACGGATATTAGGCATTTTCAGATTTATTCACTCTGGAGACAGTTTTTGAAAATCTCCATTTTTGGGGGCTGAAAATGCCATTTCAGTGTGGATGGAGGGTCAAAACGAAGAGAAAAAGCTTCGTTTTCAAAATTATCCGGCGTAGTGTGGATGTAGCCTCAATTTCACTCGCCCCATCACTGAACTATTCCCACAACCTATGGACTCACTTTCAAAGACTCTTCGTCTCATGTTCTTGATATTCATTGTTTATTTATTTATTATTATTCTTTCTATTTAGTATTTGCACAGTTTGTTGTCTTTTGCACGTTGGTTGCTTGGCTGACTAGTTGGTGCGGTCTTTCATTGAATCTATTATAATTCTTGGATTTACTGAGTATGCTGGCAAGAAAATGAATCTCAGGGCTGTGTATGGTGACATATGTACTTTGGTAATAAATTTACTTTGTGAATTTTGAAGTGGCTGGAATGCGCTGTCATGGATGGTGTAGGAAACAGAGATGATAGAGGTGTTTAACCAGACACATGAACATGAAGGAAAGGCAGGGATATGGATGATGTGCAGGTAGGTGGGATTAGTTTCATTCAATATTGCAGTCAGTGCAGACACTGTGGAATGAAGGGCCTGTTCCATGTCCTAAATTCCTAAATCACATCTCATTTCTATTTTAGCAACAACTTATTTTTAAATACTTACTCTTCATTCTGGCCATCCTCACAATATAAACCACCCTCTCTAGAATGACCCTGTTAAGCCCACTTGGGATCTCATGTGAGTAAATGAAGTCTCTTTACTTTTCTAAATTCTGCTGCTACAAGCCTAGCCATTATTGGTCAACCCTACTTCTCCAGGTGTTTGTCCCTTAGAACCACTTCCAAAGTATTAATATCCTTCTTTAAATAAATGGAACAATATTAAACCCAGTGCTCCTGAAGTGGTCTTATCAATGCACTATATAACTGAAGCTTAATCTTATTTTTGTGTTAATTTCCTCTAGCAATAAATAATAACATTTTGTTAGCTTTCCTCACTGCTTTCCGTAGCCTTTTGCAAATTATGCACCAGGACCCCAATGCCTCTGCATCTCTGAATTCTGCATTCTCTCATCACTTAGATAATATGCTGTTTTACTTTATAACTTATTTTTAAATTTTCATTTGGAATTTCACTTCTATACAAGTTCAGCTGTTGAAAATATGTGGTTTGGTAGCTTCTCTAAGATAACAGGGAGGAATGTTAAATGAAGATATTAGTTTTGGTCTCCCAATCCTTCGCACAGCATAATTTCAAAGCCACTTCTTCATATCTCTTGTAAGTAGAATTAAGAGCCATCACTGTTCACTTTGATGCGTTCACAATATCCTTCATGTACTGATATCCACATTCTTGTTCTTATTTATTTAGGCCTGGTGTGGAACTTTATCTCTTCAAAGCATCAGCGTTTCCTCTTTGATGTCTATGCTTTCCCTTAATTCTTAACTCCTCTGTATGTGAAGAGTATTGTTATATTTGGACAAGCTTCTGGGACACAGCTTGTCTACGGCATAGCGACTAGTCTATGCTTTCCTTAACTCTTAACTCCCCCCCATATGTGAAAAGTATTATTATTTTTGGAAAAGTTTCTGGGATACTGCTTGTCTACTAGAGCAGAGTTGTGCTTTGTTTGTGGGGAGTGTTATACCTTCTGTGCCATATCTATAAAAATATCTCTGAGCTGGCATAGACTTGATAGGCCAGATGTATACATAGCATATACATTACATATGGAAATATGGAACTTTGCTGCTTGTCCAGTTACCCAGCTCGTTATTGCATGTCTTTACATAGCAGTAAAGTTAAATGTAAATTTATTATCAAGGTACATATATGCCATCATATACAACCCTGAGATTCATTTTCTTGCCAGCATACTCAATAAATCCATAAATAGAATAATAACTATAACAGGATCAATGTAAGGCCACACAAATTTAGGCATTGAATCAGTATGCAAAGGACTACAAAGTGCAAACACAAAAAGAAAGAATAATAATAAATAAGCAATAAATATCGACACCATGAGAAAGAAAAGTCCTTCAAAGTGAGTTGGCAGGTTGTAGGAACATTTCAGTGATGGGGCAAGTAAAGTTGAGTGAAGTTATCCTCTTTGGATAACACCAACATTCCTATAGTCCTGATCGATAAGTTATGGAACCCGGGCCTCTGTACCTCCCTCTGCAATTGGATCCTAACTTTGTAACTGGAAGACCACAATCTATGTGTAGTAATATCTCCTTGCTGACGGTCAACACTGGTGCACCTCAGGGGTGTGTGCTTAGCCCACTGCTCTACTCTCTCTATACCCATGACTGTGTGGCTAAGCATAGCTCAAGTGCCATCTATAAATTTGCTGATGATACAACCATTATTCGCAGTATCTCAGATGGAAATGAGAGGGCATATGGGAGCGAGACATATCAGCTAGTTGAGTGGTGTCACAGCAATGACCTTGCACTCAGAGTCAGCAAGATCAAAGAGCTGATTGTGGACTTCAGGAGGGGGAAGACGAGGGAACACAAACCAATCCTCTCAGAGGGATCAGAAATGGAGAGGGTGAGCAATTTCAAGGTCCTGGGTGTTAAGATCTCTGAGGATGTAACCTGGTCCCAACAGATCAATTCAGCTATAAAGAAGGCAAGACAGTGGCTAACAACAGGAATTCTGCAGATGCTGGAAATTCAAGCAACACACATCAAAGTTGCTGGTGAACGCAGCAGGCCAGGCAGCATTTGTAGGAAGAGGTGCAGTCGACGTTTCAGGCCGAGACCCTTCGTCAGGACTAACTGAAGGAAGAGTGAGTAAGGGATTTGAAAGTTGGGGGGGGAGGGGGAGATCCAAAATGATAGGAGAAGACAGGAGGGGGAGGGATAGAGCCAAGAGCTGGACAGGTGATAGGCAAAAGGGGATACGAGAGGATCATGGGACAGGAGGTCCGGGAAGAAAGAAAAAGGGGGGGGGGGACCCAGAGGATGGGCAAGAGGTATATTCAGAGGGACAGAGGGAGAAAAAGGAGAGTGAGAGAAAGAATGTGTGCATAAAAATGAGTAACAGATGGGGTACGAGGGGGAGGTGGGGCCTTAGCGGAAGTTAGAGAAGTCGATGTTCATGCCATCAGGTTGGAGGCTACCCAGACGGAATATAAGGTGTTGTTCCTCCAACCTGAGTGTGGCTTCATCTTTACAGTAGAGGAGGCCGTGGATGGACATGTCAGAATGGGAATGGGATGTGGAATTAAAATGTGTGGCCACTGGGAGATCCTGCTTTCTCTGGCGGACAGAGCGTAGATGTTCAGCAAAGCGGTCTCCCAGTCTGTGTCGGGTCTCGCCAATATATAAAAGGCCACATCGGGAGCACCGGACCCAGTATATCACCCCAGTCGACTCACAGGTGAAGTATTGCCTCACCTGGAAGGGCTGTTTGGGGCCCTGAATGGTGGTAAGGGAGGAAGTGTAAGGGCATGTGTAGCACTTGTTCTGCTTACATGGATAAGTGCCAGGAGGGAGATCAGTGGGGAGGGATGGGGGGAACGAATGGACAAGGGAGTTGTGTAGGGAGTGATCCCTGCGGAATGCAGGGGGGGGGGGGAGGGAAAGATGTGCTTAGTGGTGGGATCCCGTTGGAGGTGGCGGAAGTTACGGAGAATAATATGTTGGACCCGGAGGCTGGTGGGGTGGTAGGTGAGGATCAGGGGAACCCTATTCCTAGTGGGGTGGCGGGAGGATGGAGTGAGAACAACTGTACGTGAAATGGGGGAGATGCGTTTAAGAGCAGAGTTAATGGTGGAGGAAGGGAAGCCCCTTTCTTTAAAAAATGAAGACATCTCCCTCGTCCTAGAATGAAAAGCCTCATCCTGAGAGCAGATGCAGCAGAGACGGAGGAATTGCGAGAAGGGGATGGCGTTTTTGCAAGAGACAGGGTGAGAAGAGGAATAGTCCAGATAGCTGTGAGAGTCAGTAGGTTTATAGTAGACATCAGTGGAAAAGACAGTGGCTAAATTTAATGAGGAGTTTGAAGACATTTGGTTTGTCACTTCAGACACTTGAAAACTTCTACAGAAGTACCATGGAGAGCATTCTGACAGGCTGCATCACTGTCTGGTATGGGGAGGGGCGGTTACTGCACAGGATTGAAAGAAGCTACAGAAAGTTGTAAAATTAGTCAGCTCCATCTTGGGTACTAGCTTCTGTAGTATTCAAGGCAGTGGCGTCCATCATTAAGGACCCACATCACCCAGGACATGCCCTCTTCTCATTGTTCCCGTCAGTACGAAAACTTGAGGCACACACTCAGAAATTCCCCAATGCCATCTGATTCCTAAATGGACATGGAACCCACCAATGCTACCTCACTTTTAAAAAACTATTATTTCTGTTTTTGCACTATTTAACTACTTTATATTATATATATAGTCATAGTCATACTTTATTGATCTCGGGGGAAATTGGTTTTCGTTACAGTTGCACCATAAATAATAAATAGTAATAGAACCATAAATAGTTAAATAGTAATATGTAAATTATGTCAGTAAATTATGAAATAAATCCAGGACCAGCCTATCGGCTCAGGGTGTCTGACCCTCCAAGGGAGGAGTTGTAAAGTTTGATGGCCACAGGCAGGAATGACTTCCTATGATGCTCTGTGCTGCATCTTGGAGGAATGAGTCTCTGGCTGAATGTACTCCTGTGCCCACCCAGTACATTATGTAGTGGATGGGAGACATTGACCAAGATGGCATGCAACTTGGACAGCATCCTCTTTTCAGACACCACCGTGAGAGAGTCCAGTTCCATCCCCACAACATCACTGGCCTTACGAATAAGTTTGTTGATTCTGTTGGTGTCTGCTACCCTCAGCCTGCTGCCCCAGCACACAACAGCAAACATGATCGCACTGGCCACCACAGACTCGTAGAACATCCTCAGCATCGTCTGGCAGATGTTAAAGGACCTCAGTCTCCTCAGGAAATAGAGACGGCTCTGACCCTTCTTGTAGACAGCCTCAGTGTTCTTAGACCAGTCCAGCTTATTGTCATTTCATATCCCTAGGTATTTGTAATCCTCCACCATGTCCACACTGACCCCCTGGATGGAAACAGGGGTCACCGGTCCCTTAGCTCTCCTCAGGTCTACCACCAGCTCCTTAGTCTTTTTCACATTAAGCTGCAGATAATTCTGCTCACACCATGTGACAAAATTTCCTACAGTAGCCCTGTACTCAACCCCATCTCCCTTGTTGATGCATCCAACTATGGCAGAGTCATCCGAAAACTTCTGAAGATGACAAGACTCTGTGCAGTAGTTGAAATCCGAGGTGTAAATGGTGAAGAGAAAGGGAGACAAGACAGTCCCCTGTGGAGCCCCAGTGCTGCTGATCACTCTGTCGGACACACTGTTGCAAGCACATGTACTGTGGTCTGCCAGTCAGGTAATCAAGAATCCATGACACCAGGGAAGCATCCACCTGCATCGCTGTCAGCTTCTCCCCCAGCAGAGCAGGGCGGATGGTGTTGAATGCACTGGAGAAGTCAAAAAACATGACCCTCACAGTGCTCGCTGGCTTGTCCAGGTGGACGTGGACACGGTTCAGCAGGAAGACAATGGCATCCTCAACTCCTAGTCGGGACTGGTAGGCGAACACACACATATATATATATATATATATATATATATATATATATATATATATATACACACACACATACATTTACTGCAACTTAATTTACTTATTTATTTTTCTATATTTTTCATGTATTGCATTGTACTGCTGCCACTAAATTAACAAATTTCGCAACATATGCCGGTGATATTAAATCTGATTCTGATTCTAGTCCAAGAGCCTGATGATTGAGGAGTAGTAACTGTTTCTGAACCTGGTGGTGTGAATCCTCAGCCTCCTGTACCTCTTCCTGATGGCAGCATCGGGAGGAGAGCTTGAACTGGATGGTGGGATCCCTGATGATGGATGCTGCTTTCATGTAGCAGCACTCTGTGAAAATGTGCTCAATGGTGAGGAGGGCTTTACCTGTGATGGACTGCCATATCCACAACTCTTTGTAGGATTTCCCATTGAAGAGCATTGGTGTTTCCATACCAGGCTGTAATGCAGCCAGTCAATATACTCTCTACTACACATTTATAGAAGTTATTCAAAGTTTTAGATGTTAATCAAATCTTTGCAAACTCATAAAGAAGTAGAGATGCTGTCATGCTTTCTTCATAATTGCATTAATGCGCTGAGTCCAGGACTGGTCCTCTGAAAGGATAACCTCGAAGAATTTATAGTTTCTAACCCTCTCCACCTCTGATCCTGTGACGAGGTCTGGTTCATGTACCTCAGATTTCCAAGCTGTTGAGGTTGTTTCATGATGCTTATAACTTGTGGCCTTGAAATACAATTTCTATTGTTGTGATCAATGGGCTGCATATTGAGATGTAGTACTGGGGAGAATGCATCATATGTAAAAAATACTTGCAGCAAATTTGCAATTGCTTTATTTTCATTCAGAAATGATCATTTGTGCAATTTGCTCCGGGTAAAGTCCAAATGGGACTGCCTACCCCTGCAAAAGAAATGGGCATTCAGTGATCCAGGTTTTGGGCTCATAGGGTTGACTATTTTTCTAAGTGGAGAGAAAATTCGAAAAACTGAGGTGCAAAGGGACTTCAAAGTCCTCGTTCGGGATTCCCTAAAGGTTAATTTGCAGGCTGAATCTGTGGTGAAGAAGGCAAATGCAATATTAGCTATCATTTCAAGAGGACTAGAATATAAAAGCAAGAGCGTAATGTTGAAAGTTTATAAAGCACTGGTGAGGCCTCACTTGGGAGTATTGTGAACAGGTTTGGACACCTTATCTTAGAAAGGATGTGTTAAAACTAGAGAGGCTTTGAAGGAAGTTCATGAAAATGATTCCAGGATTGAATGGCTTGTCATTTGAAGAGCTTTTAATGGCTCTGGGCCTGTATATACTAGAATTCAGGAGAATGAAGGGTGACCTCATTGAAACCTTTTGAATGGTGAAAGGCCTTGATAGAGTGGATGTGGAGAGGATGGTGGGAGTCCAAGACCAGAGGACACAGCCTCATAATAGAGGGGTTTCCTTTGAGAACGGAGATGAGGAGGAATTTCTTTAGCCAGAGAGTGGTAAATCCATGGAATTCTTTAACAAAAACAGCTGTGGAGGCCAAGTTTTTATGTATATTTAAGGCAGAGGTTGATAGATTCTTAATGGGGTCAGGGCATGAAGGGATACAGGGGTGAGGCAGGAGACTGGGGCTGAGAGGAAAATTGGATCAGCCATGATGAAATGGTGGAGCAGACTTGATGGTCTAATTCTGCTCCTTCATCTTCTGGTCTTATGGTTGCTTTCAGAGTAACTGTTCTCCAGTATATTCTTCTGCAGCGAACATGTAAATGGGAAGGATGAATCATTTTTGGGCATAGTTCCACAACCATTACCCTCTCCTACTAAACCTTCTTTAAGTGTGAAATTCAATGTTCTGTTCCACAGTGGAGAGGGACGGGTTTGAGTGGAGAAATGGCACATGTTTAATTCTGTCCTGACCGGATATCTGTAAGCATACATTTTCCATGGAGGTAATTAGACAATGCTTAGGAATGAGATGTCTAGTTATTTTCTAATACAAAATCCACAGCTTTGAAGTGTATCCAACTTAGAAGATAATGACAAGCGACCCGTGTATGTTTTCACTGCCAGGGACTTACCGAACAGATGATACATGGAGTCACCACATTCTGTTCTCTGATGTTAGTGGAATCAACTAGCTCATTGAAAAGATCTGAGCTTCTCATTCAATGTTTTGCTCATTATGACTCATAGAATGAATGGCTTTATGGAGGAGAAAATTTCCAATGATCACAAAGCATTTATACCATATGTATTTGTTCTGCTGAATTTGAAAATACCCGTTGCCATGGGGATAGCCTTTGTTTGAATTTTAAACAGAATGACTACAGGCAATGTGAATGCAGTACACCTGTTCACAGAGTGGAAAGAACCTACTTCCTTGAAAGCACTCATAATGTTTCATTTCCAATCTCTGGCCAACATCGGGGAGCTCGGATCTAATTAATGCCATGTCATGTTGATGCTGTTTTCAGATCAAACTTCTACAGTTTTAGGGGCTTTGTAAAACTTATCAGCATTGCAACCATTTATAGAGTCCTTATTCTAGAGTCATATTCCATGGAAACAAGCCCTTCAGCACACACTATTGCCACGATGGTTATCCATAAAACAGAAACAAACAAAGAAAGCAGCTCCAAAAGTGCAAGGAATTGTAGGAAGTTGTAAATAGAACCCACTCAATCACATAAACAAGGCTGCCCTCCATTTACTCCATCTAAACTACTTATGTATTGGGAAAACAGCCAACATAATTAAGGACCCTTTCCCACCCTGACCATTCCCTCTTCTACCCTCTCCTGTTGGGCAGTAGATACAAAATCCTGAAAGCACGAGCCGCTATCCTCAAGGACAGCTTCCATCCTGTTGTTATCAGACTCTTGAATGAACCTTTCATATGTTAGAAGGTGAAACCTTGATCTCCCTTCTACCTCTTCGTGATCCTTGCGCCTGCTTTGCGCTTTCTCTGTGTAAGGGTTTCTTCTTTTATGTTACTGCTAAGGTGAATAAAATGGCTTCTCTGTACTGTTAACTGCTGAGACAGTGGTTCTCTATAGCAGTATGTTTGGGTTATAATTATTGATAATGGGACTTGTATTCATTTGCTAACCAATTGGGATAAGTGTTATTCTTTCTGTCTGTGTGAAAGCTGTTAGTTTGCGCGGGCTATGGTGAGAAGGCGCGAAGAGGATGAAGAGAGAAGACGTGGCTTGAGGAGACAGTTACCGGACCCACTGGGCCTGGGCTCGGGGCGGGAGCCCAGGGGTCGACAACGAGCGAAGGAGGATCAGTGACAGGGAATCCGTGAGCTCCAACGTTTGTGCACTGGACATGTTTATGAGATTATTGGCACCTTTTATTCGTTTTCCTTTTCTTTTGTTTCTCTACTAACCCCATACTTAAATATAAAATCTTACTCGTTTAACCGTACATTGTGGACTGAATGTTATTTCAGGGTACTAATGTTACACAGGGGACACAACACACAGCATCCACCCAAACTTGATTACCCAGTTTGGCGGGGCCGAAGGCTGCTCTCCCCAGATGGAAGTGAGCTGAGCGAGCCTGAGGCTTATCAGGGGGCTACATCTGTAACAGCAACCTAACAGTCTGTATTCTGATTTATTTTAGAATCACAATGTATGGCATAAGTAGTCTGGATGGCACACAAAGCAAAGCCTTTTCACTGCATTTTGCTATACGCGGCAATAGTAGACAAATACCAGATTCTGAAAAGCAGTTCTGAGGACTGTGTAACATATAAACATTGGACGTTTGACTGGGAGTTCCAAAGAGAAAGGGCAATGTTTAAAAGCTCTGTCACCAAAGGTGGGGCAAAGGGTGCATCTGTCTAGATCTAGGAAAATTAAGCATGCAAGGAAGGGGTAAGAAGAGGTGGGACAAGGCTCCTTATTAAATATCCATAATAGGTCTCAAACTGAACAGCTTATTAGGCTGTGCTGTGCTGTGTGTCTAAGGTCACATATACGTATGTTATTCTGGGCAATGTAAGGGTAGCAGTTTCCATAAAGGACATGAATGAAGCAAATGGGCTTTGCACACCCACCTTTTAACTCCAGATTTAATTACATGAATTAAAATTCCCAGCTGTAGTGTAGGGTTCTAAGCTTACCTCTCTGGATCATCATTAGATATTTAGTATACTAATTTTATTGTAATGCTACCCTTCTGGGAGATCAAAGGGTTGATTGTTAATTGTAAATTAGTGTTTCAACTTCAGAACACTTCAGTAGATTATTTGTTGTCAAGGTGATTGTCAGTGAACAATTATACATATAACAGATAATTAGAAACAAGCTAGTCAGCCCAGGAGATCTCTGTCCCTCACCCAGACTGCCTGTAGATGACACCAGACCCTTAACAATGTGGTTGATTCTTATGTATTCTCTGAAATGGCTCTATTAGCCTCTCATTTTAAAAGACAGGCAATAAATGTCTGCTCGCATCCTATAAATTAATTATCACTCCCTTTAAAATAAGGACAAGGCAACTGCATTGGGACATGGAGCTTTGCTAAGGAAATCTCTTGGGGTCTTTAGTGTGTTAAAACATCATGTAGTGTCGTTAACTTGCTGGACTTCAATCAAGATAAAAGGCTTTGTATTAGTTTGAGATTCTACACTGGAATTGGAAGTCAGATGGCAGGAACATAATGTTTGAGTTTGCAGGAAATCCATAGGCCAAATCAAATATTCGTTATAGAGGTTCAAAGCAGAATTCTTGCTCAGTTGTTGCATGTATAACTGACCTCGACAGAAAGAATCCATAGATGTACTCGTCTCTTTATGTATCACACATTTCTAACAAGAGAAATATTAATGAGGAATCCCATATACTGTATTTCCCCAGTCTATTCAGCTATTCCCAAACAAACCCAGATTCAGCTTGATTATATGCCAGGCAAGGAAATTAGAATTTTCCTGTTCTGAAACAAAAGATGCTAAATATGCCCAGCAGGGCAGGCAGCATCTGTGGAGAAGGAAATGGAGTTCACATCTGAGATCCATGACCCTTCATCAGAACTGGATAGGTAAGAAAGCAAGCATACTTTAAGTTGCAGAGAGGGCGAGGGTGGAGGGAACAGAGGGATGCACAGGATAAGGCACTAAGTTACAATTGCTTTGAGAACGCAAACACGAGGAATTCTGCAGATGCTGGAAATTCAAGCAACACACATCAAAGTTGCTGGTGAACGCAGCAGGCCAGGCAGCATCTCTAGGAAGAGGTACAGTCGACGTTTCAGGCCGAGACCCTTTGTCAGGACTAACTAACCTCCCCCTCCCACTTTTATATCTCTTACTAGCTCATTCTTCAGTTAGTCTTGACGAAGGGTCTCGGCCTGAAACGTCAACTGTACCTCTTCCTAGAGATGCTGCCTGGCCTGCTGCGTTCACCAGCAACTTTGATGTGTGTTGCTTTGAAAACATTTCGTTAGGGGGCAGAAGAGATAAAAGCAACAAATTGATACAGAAGGTTACAGCCATGAAGAATGAGAAATAAAAATTCAAAAAGATGACCCTTTAAAACTTAGATGAGGAGGAATGTCTTTAGCCTGAGGGTAGTGAATCTGTGGAATTCATTGCCACAGAAGGATGTGGAGTCCAAGTCATTGGCTGTACTTACAGAGGCAGAGATTGATAGCTTCTTTTCTGGGAAGACTGTGAAGGGTTACAAGAAGATGGCGGAGAATGGGGCTGAAAAAAAATTAGCCATGATTGAATAGCAGTTCAGACTTAATGGGCTAAATCGCCTATTCCTGGTCCTCCATCTATAGCAGGCAAGAAAAAGTTTGCCTGAAATTGTTACATTCAAAATTGGATCCTGAAGGTATCAACATGCCCAGCTGAGAGTTGAGTTGTTGCTTCCCAAGTTCATGCTGGGCATTGCCACAGCCTCAACATAGGAGGCTGAAGAGAGGTCAGAGCAGAGGTAAGTGACAGAAGACTGGAAGCCCAATGCCACCTCTGGGGACCAAAAGGGAATGTCTAGTAAGTAAGTCAGCTACTCTGCTCACTCCAGGACCACTGAATGCAATACGTTTCTCCATAGACATCTTCCTCTTTCATTGTTCTGAGGGGACTGGCTGGTCCACTCACTCATCTCCACGCAGCACCTACCCCTCCAATTGCATATTGCGTTACACTGTGGCCTCCCCTGCACTGAAGGGCAGAGTGTGAATTCGATTACTACTTTGTAGAGTACCACTGTTTAGTCTGTGAAATTGGTCCTGGGCTTCCAGTCACCCATTTGAACTCCCTATTTGACCTTCTACAGTTTTAAGTGGTATCCAATATCAGTTCAAGGACCGCACATTATCTTCTATCTGGGCATGTTACAACGCTCATAAAAATTGCTGGTGAACGCAACAGGCCAGGCAGCATCTCTAGGAAGAGGTACAGTTGACATTTCGGGCCGAGACCCTTTGTCAGGACTAATTGAAAGAAGAGATAGTAAGAGATTTGAAAGTGGGAGGGGGAGGAAATCTCTTACTATCTTTTCTTTCAGTTAGTCCTGACGAAGGGTCTCGGCCTGAAACGTCGACCGTACCTCTTCCTAGAGATGCTGCCTGGCCTGCTGCGTTCACCAGCAACTTTGATGTGTGTTGCTTGAAATTCCAGCATCTGCAGAATTCTTCGTGTTTGCATGTTACAACGTTTGAGACTTAACAATAAATTTAACCATTTCAGATAACTACACTTTTCCTTGTCATCACAGTTGTGGCTGTGCTATTCTGCATCACTGATTACATCAACTTCTGTGTGGACTGCAATGTTCCAACAAGAACTGTCCTTTGTTATTCAAATAACAAGCCACGGGTAACAAAGGACATTAAGGACATCCTGAACGCTAAAAAGAGGGCGTTTAGAGATGGAAATAGGGAGGAGCTGAGGGCAATATAGAGGGACCTGAAAGCCAGGATCAGGGAGGCTAAAGACAGGTACAGGAGGAAGCTTGAGTGGAAACTCCAGCAGAACAACATGAGAGAGGTCTGGAGGGGGATAAGGACCATCACTGGGTTCCGGCAAACTAGCAACAGAGGAGCTGAAGGCAGTGTGGTCAGGGCCAACAAACTTAACCTGTTCTTTAACAGATTTGACATTGTGGCCCCTGCCCATCCCCCACGAGTCATCTGTTGTCGGCCCCCAACCAACACATATTCCACTCTCCCCTCCTACCCCTCCTCACAGTCCCCCATCCTGCTCTCATGACTATATCCCTTCCCCACACGAAACCACCACAGTGGGCTTCACAGCTGAACAGGTGAGAAGACAGCTGAAATGTCTCAACCCAAGCAAGGCTGCAGGACCGGATGGTGTCAGTACCAGGGTGCTCAAAGCCTGTGCCCCTCAGCTATGTAGAGTACTTCGCCATGTCTTCAACCTGAGCCTGAGGCTCTGGAGGGTTCCTGTGCTGTTGAAGACGTCCTGCCTCATCCCTGTGCCGAAGACACCGCGCCCCAGTGGCCTCAATGACTACAGACTGGTGGCATTGACCTCCCACATCATGAAGACCCTGGAGCTGCTCCGGCCTATGGTCAGGCCACACTTAGATCCCTTCCAGTTCGCCTACCAGCCCCAACTAGGAGTTGAGGATGCCATCGTCTACCTGTTGAACCGTGTCTACGCCCACCTGGACAAGCCAGCGAGCACTGTGAGGGTCATGTTTTTTGACCTCTCCAGTGCGTTCAACACCATCCACCCTGCTCTGCTGGGGGAGAAGCTGACAGTGATGCGGGTGGATGCTTCCCTGGTATCATGGATTCTTGATTACCTGACTGGCAGACCACAGTACGTGTGCTTGCAACACTGTGTGTCGGACAGAGTGATCAGCAGCACTGGGGCTCCATAGGGGACTGTCTTGTCTCCCTTTCTCTTCACCATTTACACCTCGGACTTCAACTACTGCACAGAGTCTTGTCATCTTCAGAAGTTTTTTGATGACCCTGCCACCGTTGGATGCATCAGCAGGGGAGATGTGGCTGAGTACAGGGCTACGGTAGGAAACTTTGTCACATGGTGTGAGCAGAATTATCTGCAGCTTAATGTGAAAAAGACTAAGGAGCTGGTGGTAGACCTGAGGAGAGCTAAGGTACTGGTGACCCCTGTTTCCATCCAGGGGGTCAGTGTGGACATGGTGGAGGATTACAAATACCTGGGGATACGAATGGACAATAAACTGGACTGGTCAAAGAACACTGAGGCTGTCTACAAGAAGGGTCAGAGCCGTCTCTATTTCCTGAGGAGACTGAGGTCCTTTAACATCTGCCGGACGATGCTGAGGATGTTCTACGAGTCTGTGGTGGCCAGTGCGATCGTGTTTGCTGTTGTGTGCTGGGGCAGCAGGCTGAGGGTAGCAGACACCAACAGAATCAACAAACTCATTCGTAAGGCCAGTGATGTTGTGGGGATGGAACTGGACTCTCTCACAGTGGTGTCTGAAAGGAGGATGCTGTCTAAGTTGCATGCCATCTTGGTCAATGTCTCCCATCCACTACATAATGTACTGGTTGGGCACAGGAGTACATTCAGCCAGAGACTCATTCCACCGAGATGCAACACAGAGCGTCATAGGAAGTCATTCCTGCCTGTGGCCATCAAACTTTACAACTCCTCCCTTGGAGGTTCAGACACCCTGAGCCAATAGGCTGGTCCTGGACTTATTTCCTGGCATAATTTACATATTACTATTTAATTATTTATGGTGCAACTGTAACGAAAAGTAATTTCCCCGGGGTCAATAAAGTATGACTATGACTATGACTATGTTATTTTTCCTCTTCTGTCTGTTCTGTTTATAAGTGTAATGTTACAACATTGGTCTACATCCAGTCACACACATTCTTCCTGCTGCCTCCCTTTCCTTCTCTGTAAATTAAAACATGCTTGCTGTTTTCCTTTCCAGTTCTGATGAATGATCTTTGACTTGTAATGTTGTCTCTGTTTTTCCCCACATTGATGCCTGATCCGAGTGTTTCTTTTACTTCCTATTTCTATTTTTTATAATTTCCAGCATCTGCAGTTTTTTGCTCCAACTTTCTTGCTCTATATGTCTCACGTAATGGATTTTTCCAATTCAATTATAGATTACAGGTGCCCCTGGAAATATCAGTAGCATCGAGATGCAGAAGGAGATCTGTGTTCTTGAAAGGCTGGAGTACTTGTGGTACGGCTGCTCTCACAGTACCATTTAGGCAGGTAGTTCCAGGATTTGACCCAGTGATGATTAGGGACCAGCAATACATTCCTAGGCAGGATAGAGTGTGATTGTGAGGTGGTGGTCTTCCCATGTACCTGCTGTCCTTACTGTAGGTGCTGGGAATCATGGGTCTGGGAGGTGCTTTCTGAGATGTTAATCTGGCCACAATTACAATTTACTGCTGTCCTTCGGCACCTGACATCTTAAAGGATTATTAGCATGGAAACTGACTAGCAAATGTCGAAATGCTTATTCATGTCAGCAGCAGAAATCCTTTGACTCATTTAACTGGTGATAGAATCTACATGATTAATGCTGCTGAACTTTAGTTAATATTTGCCTAATATGATCCTTAAACCACAATGCCTGTATTGAAGTAAAAGACTGGCACCACCTAACTGTTTAAGAATGGAAAAGTGAGTAAGGAATGTCCTTGTAGTGGAATGCTATACCCTGGGCCAAGACAGGCAAAGTTGGAAATGGAAAGATTCCTGATAATTCATTAGATTTATTTAATTGGCAACATTCGATGCATTATAAGGAAGCTAGAACTTACTGAAATAAATCAGAGACATTACAGTATTAACTAAGCACAAATCATTTGCACAAACACATCAGCTTTTGCCATATATTGAATATTTGGTCAGGGCAACAAATGGAATGTGCAGATGGAGCTGGGCGGTGATGGTGCCGGAAGGAGTATAAAGCAGAGAGGTCTGCAGCTACCTTTGAAAATACAGAAGATGCCTGACATGTGAAGGAAAGCTCAGTTCATGGAGACAGTCACTTTGTACTGGTGGATAAGACTGACTCATAATAGAACACCCACATTTTGTTACTGATTTTCTATTTTCCCCCACACCCTGCACTCCCTCAAATCCTTCCACCTCTTGTCCTCTTCATTTCCTGCCGTCCCCCACCCCCGCCTCCTCTCTCACTCCACTTCTGCCATGACCTCATGCTAATGAACGCCCGACACTTACCTCATGGTAATGCCATATTATAGCGTTCCAAATCTTCGCTCTGACTAATATTTAAAACTGAAGAAAAACGACTAAGGAAGCTAAATTTTCATGATGTATTTTGGAATCACTTTGAGACAGATTTATTTCTATCTTAGAGAGCTGGTTTCCAGCATTACCTGCTTTGAATGTTACCAGGAAGCGAGGTTTACCTTAGCATCCTGCAGTGGGGGCTGATAGCTGGAGGGTCGGCTGTACATCCTCTGCGACCAGTTAGTGTGGATGTCCCCCAGGAACAACTCTTGCACCACTTGCTCGGGATTGTGGTGGAGGTGCTGCTTTTCCACCCGAAGGAGCTGCAGTTCATGCATGGCGAAATTCAGAGCTCGGAAACAATCGCAGCCACCTTCCTCACCCTCCAGGTCATATCGCACGTTGGGCTCCCACGTCTTCTGTCCTGGCAAGAAACCCGGGCACGACCTGTTCAACCTCTGGCTCAGTTCCTCCGCCTTCTCTTTACTATGGCAGATGACCTGGACCCTGTGCAGATGGTAGTCTGCTTCGGTTGCCCCCCGAATGATCCAGGAAGCCTGGCGCAGTCGGAGATTTCCCATGATCACCAGTGTGTAGGTCGGTTGCGTACAGTGATTGTCTCCGTAATTAAACTGATAAGCTTTGAAGGTATTATTGGAGTAAAATCTGTAGGATCTGGTAATGAATTCAGGGCCAGGCCTTACCTCACAGCTGTAGAGAGAGATATTAATTAGCTTCACAATAAAGCTATAATATTTGATTTTGCAACACTAACATAGCTTTTTCCAATCTTTACAGCATGGGATATTTAGATAAAAGTTAGTAAGAAGTCACAAAAATCCTTTATCGGTGCCGTTCACATATACTCTGTTCTTATATCGTTACTTTCCAGCAAACAATCACCTGTTTGAGATGGTGGAAGTTCTGGAGAATTATGTGGTGGATGCGGAGGTTGTTGGGTTGGGTAGGTTAGGAAAAGAGGAGCCCTATCCCTGATAGGCTGGCAGGAGGATGGGGTAAGAGCAGACATGCATGAAATGGAAGAGTTGTGGTTGAGAGCAGCATCGATGGTGGAGGAAGGAAAACTTCTTTCTTTGAAGAAGGAGGACATCTCCTTCATTCTGGAATGAAAGGCCTCATCCTGAGAGCAAATGTGGAGGAAGTGAGAGAAGGGGATGTCGTTTTTACAAGTAACATAGTCCAGGTAGCTGTGAGAGTCTGTGGGTTTATAATAGACATCAGTAGATAAGCTGTCTCCAGAGATGGAGACAGTGAGATGAAAAAGTAGAGGGAGGTGTCAGAAATGGACCAGGTAAATTTGAGGGCAGGGTGAACATTGGAGGCAAAGTTAATGTAGTCGATGAGCTCTGCATGGATGCAGGAAACAGCACCAATGCAGTCATTGATGTAGCATAGGAAGAGTAGGCGATGGACACCAGTGTAGGCTTGGAACATAGACTGTTCCACGTAGCTCACAAAAAGGCAGGCATAGCTGCATAGGGGACCCAAGCGAGTGCCCATAGCTACACCTTTTGTTTGAAGGAAGTGGGAGGAGTCAAAGGAGAAATTATTAAGAGTGAGGACAAGTTCTGCTAGACAGTGGAGAGTGGTGGTGGAGGGGGACTGATTGGGTCTGGTGTCCAGAAAGAAATGGAGAGCTTTGAGGCCTTCCTCATGGAGATAGAGATATATACTGACCGGACATCCATAGTCTCCTTTATTTTCCTGTAGTGAAACATTCTAAGTTTTCTCTTTCCATAGTTCTAGGGTCACCTATTAGGTGCCTCAATTCTATTTCAATAACTCAAGTCATCACAGATTTACACAAGAACATTTTAATTGTTTCAATCAGAATTTCTGGATGCAACTTGTGGTCTGTTCGGAGGACTGTCAAGTTTATTAAGCTTTCTAACATTTTATGTAATTTATTATAATCTGCTTGGATATGGTTGACAAACCCACAGATGTCCCCAATGTGGTCATCAGTCAGTAAGGTTCTTCTAAACAAAGTGTCGCCCCATTGTAAAATTGCAACAGCCACTTTGCACACATCAGATTCCCACAAGCACCAAAAGCACCAGATGATCTGTTTTATTTCCAGTAGGGTTGACAGAGAACTTGTATTAAGCAGAACACCAGAGCTAACTCTCCAGTGTTTCAAAATGGTGCCTTGAGCTCATTCATCTACAAATACGTTTGATGCAAAATGTTGTTTCTGAGCATCGATAGTTTATATTTGTCTGCATTAAACTTGACTTTTGATTTTGCTTCCCACCTGCATATTTTACCAAATAAATTCTACACCCCCTCAGCAGTCCCTTCTGTCTCTTAATGGGTGGTGTTATGTAGCAAGGAGACTGACTTCTGTACTTGTACTTACTCAGGGAATTCTTTGTGTACTAGTAAAGTTGTCAATTGTACAGTTCGTTTCATTTTATTGATAACTGAAAATACCAGGGAACACAGAAAAGGGCAAACGCTATTGAAAGAACTTTTTTTATGTGGCCTTTATAAACATTTTCTTTCTCCATGAATTTGTAACTCTGCTGAGATAGGTCAGGGAGGAATTTGGTGACGGACAATTAAATGGTCCCACAAAGAAATAATTGACAGTTACTTCAACAGAAAGTATTTGGACTTATACTGTTAGAGTAGGATTTTAGTAAAAAATAAATAATAAGACATGCATTGACCAATCCAAAGCACCTCAAAGCCTGTGAATAATTTGTGTACACAGAATTGAAGTGCAATGAACGTAGTAGTCAATTTGCACACACTAATTACTTGAAAATGGCAAATCTGATAATATTGGCGTACTGTATAGCTACTGTATAATATGGGACTACTTTATGTTGTAGGGACACATCGTTGCATGCGCTATTCAGACTGCTGAATGGATCCTGACCCGGATCTGGGCCGTACCCCCCAAATATCTGGACCTGCCTCTCGTTTTTTTTTTGCACTACCTTACTTCCTATTTTTCTATTTTCTATTTATGATTTATAATTTAAATTTTTAATATTTACTAATTTTTACTATTTTTAATATATTTAATATTAAGTATTTGTAATCCAAGGAGTGGAAAGCGCAGAATCAAATATCGCTGTGATGATTGTACATTCTAGTATCAATTGTTTGGTGACAATAAAGTATAAAGTATTAGGCACGTATTGAGCATGCACTATTAGGCAAGTATTGATCTGTACGTGTGTGTTCAGTTCAGTTTCAGTCAGTAAAGAACCCTGTTAACTTAGCTCCCGTCTCCAGCGTTTTTATTTATAGCTTTATTGTGTAACCCGGCCATATACACAACAATTGGCATTGGCTAAGAGACAAATATTAACCAGGATATCTCACCCTCCATCTTCAAAATAGCAACTGGATATTTTATGTTCACCTGAGAGAGGAGACAAGTCCTTGCCTTAACAATTCAAATGAAGAAGGTGCAGTGCCTCCACAGCTTATGAATGCCTGGCTTTGTACAGCCTGTACACATACAGGTAAGCAAGCGTTTGAAAGACCAGCCGCTGTGGGGCTGCAGGCATCTTCTACCATGTAGGAAATTGGTGCAAGATCATGTTTCTGACTTGGGAACTCTTTGTGTTAATAAACATTTCTCACGAAGAGAGCCTTGCCCTAACTTGCAGTCGGCCTAGATTGCCAACAGAGAGCTGCCAGTCTAGATTTTTTGAGAGATGTCTGAAGAGATTTTAACTTAAAAAGCTTCTGAGTCAAGAGGGTTAAATCTGGCACAAACAACATAAATTCAGGTACAGGTAGCTTTGTATAACCTGAGCTGCACGATAAATAGTGAGTGATCCCATCAACTGAACATCCGTATAATGCTGGCCAGGTTCTAAGCTATTCTGAATTATTCTAAATTGGATGAAAGACTACGTGTCCAAATCAACAAGTTTGAAAGAATTAGTGCAAAATCTTCAAAAGCAGCATGTAATCTTAAGACTTAATTGACTGTAAAGGGTAAGAAAAACAGATGCTCAGCAGCTTAAGAGTATTGTAAATAAAGGAATAAGGAATATTAAAGGCAACATTTTGAGGGGATGCTAAAAGAGAGAGATACAATATATTTAGATATTTACAGGACCAGTGGAGGAAGTAATTGATGATAGAGATAATGAACAGTGCTTGGGGACAAGATTATGTTTTTGTTAATCCTCTAGAAATAAAATGGATCGTGAATGGAAAAGGACCACAATATTCATTCACTTAGTAGAAATACTTGATCATCAGATTTTCATATAAACATTATCAACTAGGGCTGTAATTGGTGTTTACTCACCTTGTGGAGACCCAGTGGCTCTCCACTTGGGGTGGCATTTGTACAGTGATCCTAGCTCCATTGTACAGGTGCTTTAACATATGGTGACATTGAAAATCTTTGCTAAACTTCCCAAGGATCTTCTCAATGGGTCTGTTGAGCACTTCCTCCGAGTAGTGTAAAGCTGAAGCATCATACAGTCCTGGAAAGAAACACAATACAATAGATCACAGAAGTGAACCCAGGATGAACATGGCAAATACCAACTTCTTGATTGAATTCTTTAACACACACTCCATGGGGAATCATGAGAGGAGATTCCAGGAATCAATTCAAGTTTACAAATTTAATAAAGAATGCCACAAGCTATTCACAAATAGAATGATTTGGTGCCATAATCTTCTTAATCTGGCCAATTTTCAAGATCTTCAGTTTCAAGTTGTATAAGATCCATTTTTTTTTACTCTAAACTGCTAGACTTTTAAAACGTGTTTAGAAATAAGAAAATAAGAAAAGATCATGATTGACCTTTTACCCCAGTAATACTTTCCTGCAGTTACTCATCTGTGCTGTAACCTTGTGGACTAGTCTATCATGCAGGACCTTGTCAAATGTCTTACTAGTAGAGACATCTCCCACCCTCCCTTCCTCATTCTTAGTTATCTCCCCAGAGAACTCAATCCCATTAGTAAGACATATATCCTTAATATCTTGCTTCATATAGGAGTTGGAAATTTAAAAAATGTATTAAAAGCTATAAAATTAAAATTCTGCTAGTTAGGTATATTCTTAAGAAAAATCTCTTTAGTTGACTCAATAAGCACTATAACAAAACTGATGCAAATATGAAATAAAAACAGAAAATACTGAAAATGCTCAACAAACCAGGCAGTTACTGTGAAAAAAAGAGAAACAGAGTTAACATTTCTGGTCCAATATGCTGGTTAGTCTGCTGAGTTTTATGTAACCTTTTATATATTATCTTTGCTTAGACATGAGCGTTGTTTGCAAGATCAGCATTTATTATCCACCCCTAATAACCCTTGGGAGAGTGATGGAACCACTGCATTCCTGACCCGATGACAAAGGACTGGCGATGGGATGCAGTTCACAGATTGATCTGCAGGTGGCAGCATTCCCATGAAGTCAAGTCAAGTCAAGTCACTTTTTATTGTCATTCTGAATATAACTGCTGGTACAGTACACAGTAAAAACGAGACAACGTTTTTCAGGACCATGGTGCTACATGAACAATACAAAACTACACTGAACTACGTAAAACAACACAAAACTACACTAGACTGCAGTCCTATCCAGGACTGCATAAAGTGCACAAAACAGTCCAGGCATTACAATAAATAATAAACAAGACAATAGGCACAGTAGGGGGCAGTAAGTTGGTGTCCGTCTAGACTCTGGGTATTGAGGAGTCTGATGGCTTGGGGGAAGAAACTGTTACATAGTCTGGTTGTGGGAGCCCGAGTACTTCGTTGCCTTTTGCCAGATGACAGGAGGGAGAAGAGTTTGTCTGAGGGGTGCGTGGGGTCCTTCATAATGCTGTTTGCTTTACGAATGCAGCGTGTGGTGTAAATGTCTGTAATGGCGGGAAGAGAGACCCCGATGATCTCAGCTGACTTCACTATCTGCTGCAGGGTCTTGCGATCAGAGATGGTGCAATTTCTGAACCAGGTCGTGATGCAGCTGCTCAGGATGATCTCAAACAAACTCTGTAGAATGTGGTGAGGATGGGGGAAGTGGGGGAGATGGACTTTTCTCAGCCTTCGCAGAAAGTAGAGACGCTGCTGGGCTTTCTTTGCTATGGAGCTGGTGTTGAGGGACCAGGTGAGATTCTCCGCCAGGTGAACACCAAGAAATTTGGTGCTCTTAACGATCTCTACGGAGTCGTCGTCGATGTTCAGTGGAGAGTGGTCTCTCTGTACTCTCTTGAAGTCAACAACTATCTCTTTTGTTTTGTTCACATTCAGAGACAGGTTGTTGGCTCTGCACCAGTCCATTAGCCGTTGCACCTCCTCTCTGTATGCTGACTCATCATTCTTGCTGATGAGACCCACCATGGTCATGTCATCGGCGAACTTGATGATGTGGTTCGAGCTGTGTGTTGCAGCACAGTCGTGGGTCAGCAGAGTGAACAGCAGTGGACTGAGCACACAGCCCTGCGGGGGGGGGGGGGGCCGTGCTCAGTGTGATGGTATTGGAGATGCTACTTCCAATCCGGACTGACTGAGGTCTCCCAGACAGGAAGCCTAGGATCCAGTTGCAGAGGGAGGAGTTCAGGCCAATTAGACTCAGCTTTCCAATCAGTTTCTGAGGAATGATTGTGTTGAATGCTGAACTGAAGTCTATGAACAGCATTCGAACGTATGTGTCTTTTTTGTCCAGGTGGGTTAGGGCCAGGTGGAGGGTGGTGGCGAAGGCGTCATCTGTTGAGCGGTTGGGATGGTGCGCGAACCGCAGGGGGTCCATTGAGGGGGGCAGCAGGGTCTTGATGTGCCTCATGACGAGCCTCTCGAAACACTTCATGATGATGGGTGTGAATACAACAGGACGGTAGTCGTTGAGGCAGGACACTGAAGACTTCTTCGGCATGGGGACGATGGTGGCGGCCTTGAAGCATGTAGGAATGACGGCGCTGCTCAGGGAGATGTTGAAAATGTCAGTGAGAATCTCTGCTAGCTGATCTGCACATCCTCTAAGCACTCTGCCAGGAATATTGTCTGGTCCAGCAGCCTTTCTTTTGTTAAGCCTGCACAGGGTTCTCCTCACATCGGCCACAGTAAGACACAGTATCTGGTTGTTTGGAGGAGGGGTGGTCTTCCTCACCGCCACGTCATTTTCTGCCTCAAAATGAGCATAGATGTTGTTCAACGCATCTTGGAGAGAGGCATCACCAGCACAGTCAGGTGATGTTGTCTTGTAGTTGGTGATGTCCTGAATGCCCTCCCACATGCGCCGCCTATCGCCACTGTCCTGGAAGTGGTTGTGGATTCACTGGGCATGTGCACGCTTTGCCTCTCTGATGGCCCGGGACAGTTTGGCTCTCGCTGTTGTTAGGGCTGCCTTGTCGCCTGCTCTGAAGGTGGAGTCACAGGTCCTCAGCAGCGCACGCACCTCCATGGTCATCCATGGCTTCTGGTTAGCGCGCATAGTGATGGTCTTGGCCACAGTGACATCATCAATGCACTTGCTGATGTAGCTCGTCACTGACGCCGTGTACTCCTCTAAGTTGGTAAAGTTGCCATCGGTTGCAGCCTCCCTGAACATGTGCCAGTCAGTGTGCTCAAAGCAGTCTTGAAGAGCAGAGATGGCTCCTGCTGGCCAGGTTTTCACCTGCTTCTGAGCTGGTCTGGAGCGTCTGACGAGCGGTCTGTATGCTGGGATTAGCATAACAGAGATGTGGTCTGAGTAACCGAGGTGGGGGCAGGGCTTCGCCCGGTACGCGTCGGGAATGTTTGTGTAAACAAGGTCCAGCGCGTTCTCCCCTCTCGCTGCAAAATCCACATACTGATGGAATTTGGGGAGCACTGACTGAAGGTTCATGTGGTTAAAATCTCTGGCGACAATAAACAGTCCATCAGGGTGTGCATTCTGCAGTTCGCTAATAGCCCCATACAGTTCGCAGAAGCTGTTCCTCTTGACCTTGTTGGTGGAAGAGCTGGGTTCAGTGTTGTGGGAGAAGCTTGGGCAAGTTACAGCAGTGCATCTTGTATATGGCACACACTGCAATCACTTTGCACCGGCAGTGACGGAAGTAATTGTTTGGTGTGATTGATGGGTTTGACAATCAGTGAGCTGCTTTATCCTGAAAGGTGGTGAGGACCTCAAAAAGAGAAACTGCTTGGGTTACATCAAATGGGATATCACAGTATCCCCCAATCACAATGAGCCTGGGAATGGAATTAATTTTTGATAGCTTAATTAACCACCTATTTCCACAATCCAGGACATGCCCTTCTCTCATTAGTGCCATCAGGGAAGAGGTGCAGGAGCCTGAAGACACACACCCCAATGTTTTAGGAGCATCTTCTTCCTGTCTGCCATCAGAATTCTGAAAGCTACCTTACGATTCTACTCTTATTTTACACTACCTATTTATTTATTATATACTTCTTAAATTAGCATAGTTTCTTTATGTCTTGCACTGTACTGCTGCTGCAACACAACAAATTTCATGACAAACGTCAGTGATAATAAGCCTGATTCTGGTTCTAGTAGCACAATTGCCTTCATCTGAGCTCAGAAAGGAAATGCTTTCTCCCCAGATGAACTTGCCTGTTGCTTCTTTTCTAAGTTACCATTGAAAGCACCCTGATAACTGATATCAGTCTCAATGCCTAACCTAATTATCCTCAGCTGACCTTTCCCCCAAACACCTCTGCAACACTGCCTGGCTAGTTCCTTAATGACCTACTTAACTGATTGCTTTCATTCTTCCCACAGGGAAATACTTGCCCCTAATCATTTCCTCAATATGGTAACATTCTGACCACTTTACACTACAACGGTTGGTCCAAGGACTGAATAGTTGAAGCAAGATAGCTGTTCCTGAAGCTGGTGGTGTGGAACGTTAAGCTTCTGTACCTCCTGCCTGATGGTAGCTGTGAGAAGATGGCATGACCCAGAAGGTGTGGATCATTGACGATGGATGTATCCCTCAATCACAGTAGGAAGAATTAACCTAACAACTTGCATGCCATTGGGCTGTGGGGGGAAAG
Organism: Mobula birostris; assembly: GCF_030028105.1. Taxonomy (NCBI): domain Eukaryota; kingdom Metazoa; phylum Chordata; class Chondrichthyes; order Myliobatiformes; family Myliobatidae; genus Mobula; species Mobula birostris. The sequence continues at coordinate 89,545,560 of NC_092370.1, read as the reverse complement.
CAAGGCACTTGGTGGAATTGGAATTGGAATTAGTTTATTCTCGTCACATGTACCGAGATACAGAGAAAAGCTTGTCTGGCATATTGTTTTACAGATCAGATCATTACACAGTGCATCGAAATACAACAAGGTAAAACAATAAGAATACAGAATAAAGTGTAACAGCTACAGAGGAAGTGCCACCAAACAATAAGGTGCAATATCATAATGAGATAGTTGTGAGGTCAAGATTCCAACTCATCATACTAGGGAACTGTTCAATAGTCTTATAACAGTAGGGAGAAGCTGTCCTCGAGCCTAGATCTACATTCTTTCACAAGCAAGAGAAAATACGCAGATGCGGAAGCCAAAGCAATACACATCAAATGCTGGAGGAACTCAGCAGGCCAGGCAGCACCTATGGAAAAGTCGACGTTTTGAGAAGGGTCTCGGCCCAAAACATTGACCATTTATTCTCTTTCCATAGATGCTGCCTGGCCTGCTGAATTCCCCAAGTCTCTTTAGTCTCTTGTGGTCCCAAACAGAGCAGTTGCAGACCAGCCATGATGCACCTAGGTAGGTGCTTTCTATGGTCAATCACTGGTAAGGAGTGGTAATACTCGAAAGGGATGTGCCAAATTTGTTTGGCCTCCTGGGGAAGTAGAGGCATTGGCGAACTGTCACAGACAAAGGGAGGGACGTGCAAACTCCACACAGATAATGCCTGCGATCTGGATCGAACCTGGAATGCTGGATCTGTGAGGCAGAACCTCTACCAGCTGTGTCACTGCTGCCTAAATGTGTCAAATGCATATGTCAGGACCTGGAGCGAGAATCAAGCAGCAGGAGCAGCTCAGTGGGTTCGGCAGCATCTCCGGAGGCATTATTGCAAGTTGAGATAATGAATCAGGATTCTTGATGGACTTTATTATTACACAAGTGTTTCAGCACAAGGGCGGATTGACTGAGAGGTTAAAATTGACCGCACTGACAGTGGCAAGGTCCTACTCACTTATTACAGCAGCTAGATTAAGATTACTTCAACTGTGTGATTTAAGTGAAGAAAAGAAAAAGGATTATAAATTTTTAACTGTTTGGAGATGCTCTGCGGCAGCAATGTGGCAATGCCTAATTTTGCAATAATATGTGCTGCCGTGTTTTCTGACAGCATGTAGTGAAATAATCTCAGCAGAATTTCACTCCAAATCCTGCCATACAATGGCTGTTCTGTTCAAGTCAAGTTATTTGATTGTGCGGGTTACTGGTGCATCACTGATGCCGTGGCACTTATTCTGAGCCAGCCAAGAAAAACTGGAGTATAATGGAAGGCAATTAACATTAACCCTTCATAGGCCACAGCGTTTCAAAGCAGTAGTGTAACTTGAGGCAGAAGTGCAAAATAATAAACTCCTTTTTTTCCAAATTCAACTACATAAATGATGTACAACATATTATAAATTGCATCCTACCCACAGGCTTGTCATCCAATTGAAACTAGCTGGTTGCCAGGTGAAGAAGTGAAGATAAAAACCCCCACAATGATTAAACAGGTCACTCAGGAATTTCCTCCATTGCTCCAATATGTTTAATGAAACTGAAGGGACAGGACCCCTCTGTCTCTGCCTCATTGATAGTGAAGGCCAGAGGGAAGAAGGTGATATCTGGTGGGCTGGGGCAGCAAGAGTCAAGCTGAATGATTTTCCGGTTCAAGAGGTTGAAATAATTTCCGCTGCTTTCCATTTGCCTGATCATTTCCTGACAGAGACATTCAAAGGCTTTTAGGAATTGTCGGGCTGATGCTTGAATTCTTGATCTCTCAACCTACCCTGTTATGGTCTTGCATTTCAGCTGTTTACCTGCACTGCACTTTGTAGCTACAATATTATATTTTGTTTTCTTTTTCAACCCTACACAGGACTTTATCCTTTTCCCTCGTCTGGCACAGTTAACGTTGAGAAAATTGATATTATTCTTGCTTCAATCACTAACACTGAGTTCCACAACCTTTGAGGCAATGATGTCTTTTCTGCTTTTTGCTCTAAGCCCCTTTTGGATCTGCTTGCTAAGTCTAGATTCTGAACAAGCAGAACCCCTCAGCTTCAATCAACCCTATCCCAACTATTCAGCATTTTAAACACGTGACAAATAGCCTTATGTTAAAGAGAACTAGCCTCATATTTCAATGTTGTTACTGAGTTATAAAGTTTAAGCAAAAAACAAGAGAAAATCTGCAGATGCTGGAAATCCGAGCAATACACAAAATGCTGGAGGAATTCACCAGGCCAGGCAGCATCTACGGAAAAGAGTACAGTTGAGGTTTCGGGCCAAGATGTCTACTGAACTCTTTTCCATAGATGCTGCCTGGCCTGCTGAGTTCCTCCAGCATTTAATGTATGTTCCTTTTTAACCAATTTATTGCTTATTTATTATTATTATTACTTTCTTTTTGTATTTGCACACTGGTTGTCTGCCCTATTGGTGGAGTCTTTCATTGATTTTATTATGGTTATTGGATTTACTGAGTATGCCTGCAAGAAAATGAATCTCACTGTTGTACTTTGATAATAAATTTAGCCCACCATGTCTATCCTGATATTTAAAGTACCCACTTCGACTAATTCAATTTGCCAGCACTTGCTTGTTTATTATGCCTTGCCAATTCGAGTGTTGTGAGTTTCAGTGCTGACAACCACACCCTGGGTTAAGCAATTATTTCTCAGCCTGCCTCATTTGTATCCTCTAGTTTTAGACCACTCATTAATGGAGTTATTTTTGTTTTCCTGATTACATTTGCTCACATTAGGCATCATCTTATTTATTCGTAGTGCCTTTATAACCTCAATAGCCCTCCACCAGTACTGAGTCTGATCCTGCTAAGAGTACTGTTGGCAAACGGTCTCAGTCTGAAACATCGACTGTACTTTTTTTCCCCCATAGATACTAACTGGTTTGCTGAGGTCCTCCACCATTTTGGATTTCCAGCATCTGCAGATTTTCTTTTGTTTGTGATTACAGTACTCTTGGCTCAAGTCTTGTACAAATTCATTGTTACATTTTGAACATAAGACTTTCCTGCTGGTAACGATGTCTTTAATGCTTTAATAGGAGTTCTCGAGTCAACATGCAAATTAACCTGATGCAATTATCAGAGGAATAAGAACCAAAGAATCTCTTTGGGCTGAGGGTGCAGGAGACATTTTAACTCATTAACTCAACATTAAAAGAAAATGCTAATGATACTCAGCAGGTTGGGTAGCAGCTGCTGGGTTTGTGGTTTGAGCATGTCATCAGAAATGAAAAAGTCATCGCCTAAAACTTTTAACTTCTTCCCTTCTCTTCAGATCTGCTGCTTTACTGAATATTTCTAGCATTCCATCAGGATTTCCAGCATCTTTGGTTGAATATAATTCTGATACTGAGGTGCCAAAAGGTGATATAGCCCTTAGTAATATTTACTCTGAGGCTTTGTAAACTGGGTCTTCAGCCCTTTGGTATCATAGTAATTCTCCCACTGCAGTGTTTCATACAATCCATAATGGGAACAAGGCAAGTCTTATCCTCAGTAATAATAATGTACCTCCACTCCCAAATGAAGAGGCCATCAACTAGATTGGTATTCAAACATGCAACAACAGCTCCAATATTCAATAAATAAGCCTATCAAACGATGAGTCATTTAGAAATTAATCAAATCTCCTGTTAATGAAGTAGCATGCAAACTGGGGTTCTATAGAGGGGTGGGAAGGACAGGTTCAGGACAAAAGCTGATGTTATTTGGGTTTATAAATTATTGCGTGATAATATGTTTATTTAGTTGAAAGCTATTAATCTCAATATGACTCATTGGAACTACTCTCACTGCTAGATTACTTTCAGTGAAGCTCAATTACATTGAATGAATCCTGAAAAAACTGCTTCTAAGTTCCTACCCACCTTCCACTCATTAGCTCTGTAATTGTTTGCAACTGCTCAATGCATTCGTTGAGATACGGTTAAAGTGCGAGTTTACCAATGCTGAACTTGCAGTCACAAGGTGGAGCATAGAGCAAAGTGAAATGAAATTCCCTGGAGACAGTAATCTCACACAGCTTTAGTTTGACATGCATGGGTTGTAAGTTCAGTGTAGCAGCAAACCGACTTATAAAGAGAATTAGAGGATCCACTAGAGCCTTGAGCAAAACTGAAACTTGCTTCACCTCACCTAAAATAATTGGAGAGAAGTGGCTGTCGGCTCTCTGCTTCTAAATATGATTGATGGGTATACGGGTTGTGGAAGTGTGAATTCTCTCTGGTGTATATGTGTCAGCTAGACTGAACTTATGTTAAACTGCAAGCATCAATTTCACATTTATTAAAAGGATTATCAAATATTTTATTCATAACCATGAAGGCAGTTGGCACAGAAGGAAATCATTCAGCTCTGTGTTTAGTTGCACTTTGATGGAATGATCCAAGACTAATTTCACTTCCCTGGCTCTCCCAGCAAAACATTCTGCCTCAGTATTTATCCTCTTCCCTAATGATTTCTGTCACAACCAACCTCCCACTGGTAGAGTATTGCAACAGCCCAAATAAAGACATCTCCCTCTTCCCTTTAGCAACACTGTTTTTGTGATGACTGCTTCATTGCTCCCTCCAGAGACAGAGAAAGAGGAATTATAGAGAGAGCATTATTTTGCTGAGTCTCAGTGCCTGAGGATTCTAATTCACCTGAAGTAATAACATGCATTGACAGTATTTACACTCAAGTATTTGATCAATTTTTGCTGTTTTGTTGGCATTTCCATGAAGTGCTTTGGGATTAACTTTTACTCAAAGTGTGCAACATAGAGCCTTAGAAAAATACAGTAGGAACCAGGCCCTTCAGCCCACCAAGTCCATGCTGACCATCAACCATCCACTTATGTAAAGCAATTCCATTCTTATTGTCTTCCCATCTCCTTCAACTCCCAGCAGGGTCTACCGCGATCTTACATACCAGGGATGTTTCACAGAGGCCAATTTATTTACTTTGGGATGTGGCTGAAAACACGAGTATCCAGAGGAGATCTCTGCGGACACAGACATCACTAAAGGCCACAATAGAACCCAGCTTCATCAGTGACTCTACCAGCTCTGATATTGCGCTGTCCAATATACATTTGAATTGTAGCAGAAGTTGTGAAAGCAAAGATCTGTGCTTGTGTTAAGGTGATATTCCCCGAATGGTGGATGTCAGTGGATGATCTGGATATGTGGAGCAGAAGACATGGCTGGGGACAGAATGGAGCCTGGCAGCATTAAGCACATATCACAACAGATGGCTCGAACCCATAAAAAAGCATCAGTATAGAGTCTCCCATCCCAATTCTTCTGAGGAGATACAAAAGAATGCAGATACTGGAAACTGGAGCAATCTACTCAGCAGGTCAGGTGAATTCTCTGGGATGAAAGTAACTGTCAACATCCCGGTTTGAAACCCCGCATTAGGACTTTGCTCCCATTTCTTCCATGGGCTAAACACCTTAGCAGAGATCACACACATTCTAAACCCCTATCTCATCATTCCCTCTCCTCAGTACTACCATCAGGGAGAAGGTGCAGGAACTCGAAGAGACACTCAATATTTTAAAAACAGTTTCTTCCCTCGGCATTCAGATTTCTGAATGGTCCATGGATGTTACCTTGCTATTCCTCTCTGCACCGTTTATTATTTTTTCATTGAAAGTTATGGTATTTAGTTATACCTACACTGTACTGCTGCTGCAAAACAACACATTTCTCGACGTATGTCAGTGATAGTAAACCTGATTCTGATTCTCAGGAGGCAACACCACGTACACACAGTCCTACTCTATTTTCACTCCATTCTCAAATTAAATCCACCCAAGACAGGAACAAATGGGGAGAAATGTAGGATGGAGTTAGAAGTGAGGGGTCTGGGAGATTGGTAACGGTGGATCAGTGCACTAGAGTCAGGTTTATATTAAAAAAAGATGCACTTATTTATGGAGATGGAGCAGGTCCCAGGAAATCTGTTCTGGCATTAGTCCAACTTCCTGATATCTGGTCAGGGACACCAGTGCACAAATAATCTGTCTAGGGACAAACAGCAGGGGACTGCCAACTGAACTGAAGACCTAATTAAAATTCAAGTGGTGGAGTTTACGAGAAACTGTTCATTGTTTTCCTTGCACAGCTAATATCATCTCACTGAAAGCCTTCTCATTTGCATCCATGTCAGAGATGATTATTCAATGAACTATTTTGCGCACTTGTGTACAATAACGTCAGTTCAATTTTACATAGAATCTAGGACAGGGATAGGCCACGGTGTTAGCGCCGAACATGATGTCAAATTAAGCTAAATCTGTCCTGCCTGCATATACTCCATATCCATATCTATCTGAAAGCAACTTAAAGCTATTATCCTATCTGTTTCCACCACTAACCCGGCAGCCCGTTCCAGGCACATGATAAAAAAAACTTATCCTGCACATCTTTAAACTTTCCACTGGGTGTTGGATTTACTTCGAATCATTAAAGGTACAGGACTGTTGCGTGGGATGCCTCGCCGCACCTTGCTCTTGGACCGAACGAACCAAGTCGGAAACTCTGCATTCTTTTCATCAACCTCAAGGTACAACGCTAGGTCGAGAGAGAGAGAGAGAAAGATGATTTATCATATCAAACAGATGAGGTCTGAACCTCAGTGATTCGCAGCTCCGGGCCGCTAATATCCCAGTAGAACTTTCAGTGCCCTGCATTGAAATCTGTCGTGTTTAGAGGGTTGTCTTTCATGGATGCCGCGGCGCTTGATTAAGTGAACGAAAGAGGCACGATATTGATAATCGGCCGCTGGGTAAAGTTACGGTGCGGTTTAACCAACAGATCTCCAACTTTTAAATTGCTAAATAAAATGTCGACTGTTTAGAACCTGCGCCTCAACATATTTAAATACATTTAAAAATAACTTCAGAAACAGGGTTATTACCACTGATATATGTCGTGAAATTTGCTAGTTGCCGCAGCACCGTGCAAGACATAAAATACTGTAAGTTACAGCAACAATAATAAACCTACAAATAAATAAATAATGCGTAAGAGTACTTCCTGAGTAACTTCATTTCAGCAGGGATTCGGAAAGGTAACATAAACTATATTTCTTTCAGAAACAAAGTCCCCGCACCAATGACCTTCACATTTATCCATGAATTTATTGACCTGCTCCTCGCCACTTGCCTGTCCAGCTTTGATGTTCAGCGCCGAGCTTTCCAATCAGCGCCCGCCGTGCGATCCTGACGATTGGGCCGGGCGCACTGAAACTCGCGGGTACTAATTCTAAGAGGAATGGTCCGTGAAGAAAGCACACGGGCCATTTGCCAAACGCGGTCACCACTTAGAACTACAACCACCTGTGATACAGCATTTCACTGAGAACTCTCAGCATCCCAATGCCACTGAATCCAATCGCACGTGGACAGAATATATAATCAAACCCTCAACGAATTATTATGATGAGGTTATTACAGCATTTTAAAAGAGTGTGCACCCGAAACGCCAACTGTCCACTCCCCTCATAAATCCTGCCAAGTTCCTCCAACAGCTTGCATCTTTTTGGGAAAAAAAGACAGGTGTCCTGTTGCACGGTCTTGACCCTGATTGCTGACGAATCCTTTACCCCCACAGATGCTGCTCGACCCGCTGAGTTCCTCCAGCATTTTGTTGCTCCAGATTCCAGCATCTGTAGTCTCTTGTTATCAACAGGTTTATTAATGTCGATGCACAGTGTTGAGCCATAAGTTTATATCTATGTGTGTAAACGCATTACACACACACACACACACACACACACACACACACACACACACACAGACGCGCGCGCCCGCGCGCGCGCACACGTCGGAGATTGATGGATAACTCACCAGGAAAAAATAGCGTCAGCACCAGGTAAGAGAAGACTGGTTTCAGGAGGTGTAAAGCCACCATTTCCCTTCGGACGCACACCGCAAACTCTGCCGAAACTCTTTCCACCCAACAGATTCAGTTCACGAATCAAGGCCCCGCTTTGAACCGCCTTGAGACAGACTCGTGAAGAGCAAGTTCAGTTCGCATCGGCGTGTGAAGCTAGCAGGCACCCAAGAAGAGGAAGAGAGAGTGGCTTATTCGTGACTTTCCCCTTCCCTTCTGCCCCCTTCCGCAGGCTGAATTTTAGCTTGTTTACTGCGATGATCACTTTCCAGTGGCGGCGCAGTTAAAAGTCCGCGCGAGTTCGTTGAGATAAGACTGTGCGGATGTTCAAAAGAAACAAGAGACGTTTCTGAGAAACTTTCTGTGTGTGATGCAGGATGATTAAAAACTCGCCCCACCCCCTTTGCTTTCTACAAAAGTGTCCTCGTTAAAGCACCACTTGCAGAGACACCGGGAGCCGTGCGAATTCTCCGCGGGCTCGCTGCTACACTCTGCTCAGCTGCCCAGAGTTTGTCAGCGAGTATGTCTGTCGTGGTGCGGGAGGCCTCTCTGTTCCCCAGCGCATCAACACTGGCTGAGGGTCGGGAGGTGGAGACTCGCTGCTTCTTCAGTGCCGCTTCAAAGAGATGCGTTTATGGCCCTCATTCCGGCGTCTCAGGAACAAATAAGAGTGTTCTTTTATTGGTTTTTAAGAGCTTCCAACCTCTGTCGGTACAGAGGAAGATCACGACCACGCCCCTCCCAAAACGTCCCCTCTAGGTACTTCTTGATAAATGAACCATCTCTTCAAAGCAAGTTTTCGCTTTAGATGGGGAAGGGAAATTAGTTTACAAGTCGCTGCCTTATACTTGCTCAGACAGCAGATTAAACTTGCTACTTTAACACATTCCGAATAAAACGAACAATGATCTGTTCACCTGATACTAAATTGCAGCGGCAAACTTACACTGATATCATTATATTTATTGTTCTCTGCGTTGGTATCAGCTTCATATCAACAATAAATGTCATGGTTCACGGAGCTAATAAACTCATCTGCGGCGTCTTTAACCGGCAACAACATGCGTCTCCAATCAATGAGCAGGAATGTACAAATTAATAAGAGGATGGCTACTAAAAGCTTGGCTAAAGAGGTTTAAAGAGTATCTTCAAGGAGCCGTGGTTGGAGGGAGCCCCAAAAACTTGGCAAGGAGCCAGTGGTAGAGCAATTATAACCATGATCAGGTCAGATTCAGAGGAGCAGATTTCAGTCAGGGTTGCAGGTCAGGGAGAGACAAGGAGGGGGTTGACAAGGACAGAGTTTTACAAGGGAGGCATTGTGTATTGGGGAGCCAGAGTACATGATTATAACTTCTTAGAGGATCAGATATAATAAAATGATTTCAGTTTAGTCTGTTAATACAATCCTTATTATCAACATGAGCATGAAAGACTGGATGGCACTGGTGTGCAAGGGTCAATTTCACCTGGTGTGATTTAGGACATAGTTATTCTGCTGCTGTTGATGGTCACCCATGAAGGTCAAAGTTCAAAATAAATTTACTATCAAAATATCACCATGAGATTCATTTTATTGTGGGCATTCTCAGCAATTCAAATAATGGAATCAAGGAAAGGCCTCAGCAGCTGTGCATAAACCAGTGTGCAAAAGGCAAGAAATTGCAAACACAAAAAGAAAGACATAATAACAATAAGTAAGCAATAAGTATTGAGAATATGAGATGAAGAGTCCTTGGGAACATTTTCAGTGATCCAGTGAGTGAAGATATCCCCTTCGGTTCCTGATGGTTGAAGCGTAATACAGTACTTACCCATAAGTGTTTTAATGGAAAACCCAGCATCATACAGGAGCCCATTCCTAATCTGACTCTAATCATACCTAACCAGGGGCAGCTAGTAGAGCCAGTCCCTTCCCACTTCAGTGACCCTGACTCAGCTCTGAGCATGGGTGCTGTCTGTGTGGTGCTTGCACGTTCTGTCTGTGACAGCACGGGCTTGCACTGGGTGCTGGGGTTTCCTTTCACGTCCAAAGCAAGTCCTGGTTGGAAGTTAATTGCCGCGGGTGTGAGGGCAAGAAAAGGAATCTGCAGTGCGTTGACGTGAATGTGGGGAGAATATGAATGGGGATTGAGGTGAATGGTTGGTTGGTGGACAATGTAGTCTCATTGAGCCAAAGGTTCGGTTTCAATGCTGTATCCCTCTGTAACTCCATGACTCTAAAAGCAGGGAATGAGGACCTTTGTTCTATGAAGCATCCTTACATTGGTTTGATTTATAATCTACCAAGTTAATTGCAAAGCTGCTGTACAAAGTTTCTGGAGCACATTGGAATATTCATTGCTTGGATACACAAGACGCATGTCAAGTCCATCAGGAGCTCCATCTGATGATGAATCATTTGCTGGGTGTGGGGATCCTGTCTGACATTAGGTATTGCCAAAGGAAATTTGTCCCAGGATCTCTCAGACCAGTGTTGTGGTGCTTTGTCTTTGGAGCTGCAGAGTAAACATACACTTGTAGAGCCCTTCACGTCCTCCAAACATACTTCGACTTCATTTATACCTTTGCATTGTCTCTAAGGCATGGTTGGTACTGGAGTTAAGTGTCTACCATTAAAGATTTAGATATTTTCTATTACTGGTCCTTCGCGTCCATCTAAGTCTGACACAATGGATCTGACTGACAGTCTTTTTCGGAAACTGCGCTAACAATTTTCAGGTGGTTTCTCAGGCCTTGGTGCTTAAAGCATAAAGTCGTAAAGTCATATAGCACAGAACCAGGCCATTCAGCCTATCATATCTATACAGACCATCAAGTACCCATCTGTACTAATCCCATCATCCAGCACTTGGTCTGTAGCCTTTTAATTCCCTGGCAATTCAAATATTCGTCTGGATGCTTGTTAAATGTTGTGAGAGTCTCTGCTCCCACAACCCTCTCAAGACGTGCACTACAAACTGCAGCCACTCTCTGGGTGAAAAAAAATCTTCTTTAATTCTGTTGTAAATTTGTTACTCCTTACAGATTCAGAGTCGGATTAGTTTACACCAGAGTGAAATGAAATTCCTTGCTTGCATGAAGTTCGGAGAGAAAGCAGGACGGATGGTAATAATAAATTAACAATAACCCCAGCAATGAGCACAAGAACATCAGAACGATGCAAATCTGAAGTAATGCTGAAAAAAATGTAAAAATAACAATAATGAAATAATAAAGGGTACCGACACTGTCCTCTGCCATGGGAAAAAGTTTTCCAGGACCTACCCCATTCTTAAGAATCCTCTTCAAGATTTCAAATCCCTTCATACTCCGAACCCCCTTTTTAAAACCTGCTCCAGTTTGAAATCACTGTGAAATAGCCGTATCTCTCTTGTTCTGGGCAGAGAATATTGATATTAACTGCTCTACATATATAGGCTGTGCCCTATGAAGAGAGCTCTGAAAATTTTGATGAGCTCAAAAAAAAATCAGTATCAAAATGTAACTGTTATATTTGAAGTAAGTGGATTATAATTCATTAAACTACAAATTTTTCAATTTGTTTTATTTTTCATGCAGCTTATTGATGGTTTTCATTTTCTGCCACAATCTTAAGAGTTCCTTTCTTTATTTAGCAGCTTTTTTACAGATTAAAATTGAAAATGGTCTTTTATCAAAGGATCAGTGAAAACTATGTTTTGTTTCCATGCTAGCTTGCTGTCTGGGAACATTCTTTAAAGTGGTTGACTGCTCAGTGAGTTTGAGGACATCTCTGGTGTTGGGTGCCAGGGATCCTGTTGAACATATGTCTGATGCAATTAGAAGCGAGTAAAGAGAATTTCACATTGCAGATCTTTGTGGGAAGCTTCCTTTGGGAGCTGTTGCTTAAACTCTTTACGGTCCTGTTTAAAGGAGTTCACTTGGCATTGATTAACTATCCTTTTATATGACACTCCAGCACAGGATCAAAATGTGATTGATAAGTTTGTGGCCTAAGGTAGAAGGAGTCAATTTTAGAAAACCTAGCACATTTATTTTTCAACATAGTCCCCTCCTACATGTACACACTTAGTCCAGCGATCGTGGAGCATACGGATCCCTCCTTTGTAGAAGTGGTCCACAGCAGGGGTGATTGATAAGTTCGAGACCTAAGGTAGAAGGAGATGAGTTATTAACTTCAAACTTTCTGCATTATCACTCAAAGAGTTGAACTACACGTGCATGTAACAAGAGCATCTTGGACCTCCAGGTGGCCCACAGCAGGGGTGATTGATAAGTTCGTGGCCTAAGGTAGAAGGTGATGAGTTATAGAGCTGTTGTTACATGAGCGTGCAGTTCAACTCTTTGAGCGAAAATGCAGAAATTTTGAAGTTTCTCCTTATCTCCTTCTACTTTAGGCCACAAACTTATCAATCATCCCTGCTGTGGACCACTTCTGGAGGTCCAAGACACCGACTTCTATAAAGAAAGGATCCGTATGCTCCATAACTGCTGGACTAGGTGTGTAAATGTAGGAAAAATAAATGTGCTAGGTTTTCTAAAATGGACTCCTTCTACCTTAGGCCACAAACTTATCAATCAGCCCTCATAGCTATAAAAAGCTGTGGAATATCCTGAGACCACAAAAAAGCTACACTTCAGGTATAAGCTAGAACACCACATATCAGTTCTCACTGATGGGTTAGAAATGGGGAGCGGTAGCCGCTTCAAATCCCAGGGAGTTAGCATCCCAGGCGACCTGACCTGGGTCTGGAACATTCATGCAATCATGAAGAAGGCATGCTATTGTCTCTGTTTACTGAGAACCTTCAGGAGAATTGGCATGTTATCAAATTCTCTAATAGATTCTGCAGATGAACTGCTGAAACTATCCTGACTGGTTGCAACATGGCCTGGTATGGCAATTCTAATACATAGGAACCCGGGAGGCTGCAGAAAGTAGTGGACTCAACCCATTCCTTTACAGGCATAGCCCTCTTCACCACTGAAAACAACCACAGCAGGCAATGCCCTCAAGAAGGTGGCATCTATCACCAAGGAATCCTACTCCCAGTGTTGCTGCTACCATCAGGCAGGAAGTACAAAACTCTGAAACCTCACAGCACTAGGTTCAGGAACAGCTACTTTTCTATCACCACCTGTTTCTTGAACTGACCTGCATAACCCTGGCCTACCTTAGAAATGGAATCCTACGAACTGCCTCTTACACTAACATGGACTGCCTCTGATTGTGTCGTTTTGCACTAAGGTCTTGGTTTTCAGTTTTTTTCCTTCACTATCATAAAGGACGCTCGTCACCCAGGACGTGCTCCCTTCTTACTGCTACCATCAGGGAGGAGGTAGTGCAGCCTGAAGACACGGTCTCAACATTTTAGGAACAGCTTCTTCCCCTCTGCCATCAGATTTATGAATCAACAATGAACCAACCTATGACACTACCTCACCACTTTTGCACCCTTTTTGCACTATTTAATTTAATTTAATTTAATTTAATTTAATTTTTAAAATATGTATATTTCTTAGTGTAATTTATAGTACTTTTTACGTATTGCATTGTTCTGCTGCTGCAAAGCAACACATTTCACAACATATGCCAGTGATGTTAAACCTGACGGATTCTGGTTCATTTATAATTTATGTTCTGTGTGCTGTCTGAATCTAAGTGCCTGTGATGCCACGGCAAACAAGCTTTTCATTGTCTCTGTGTCTCATCGTACTTTTGCACACATGACAACATATGCTCAGCAGCCACTTTATTAGGCACAAGTGTACAACTGCTTGTTAATGCAAATATCTAATCAGCCAATTATGTGGCAGCAACTCAATGCATTAAAGCATTCAGTCATGGTCAAGGGGTTCGGTTGTTGTTGGACCAAACATCAGAATGGGGAAGAAATGTGATCGAAGTGACTTTGACCATGAAATGTTTGTTGCAAGAGGGGGTGGCTTTGGTATTTTAGAAACTCCTGATCTCCAGGGATTTTCATGCATACCAGTCACTAGAGTTTACAGGGGATGGTGAAAGAAACGAAAATAATCTAGTGAGCTGTAATTCTGCGAGCAAAACTACCATGTAAATGAGAGAGGTCAGAAGAGAATGGCCAGACTGGTTCAAGCTGACAGGAAGAAGACAGTAACTCAATTAACCATGTGTTACAACAGTGGTGTGCAGAAGAGCCTCTCTGAATGCATGACCTTCACGCGGATGGCCTACAGCAGCAGAGGACCACGGATACTCCTAATAAAGTGACTACTGTGCGTACTGACCCTGAGCTGACTATTTAACAGCCAGTTACTCATATCGGTGCTGTCCGGGGCGTCAGCACTGGACTGCGAGGCGAGTGGCCCTGGGTTCAAATTTGCATGCTTTCCATTCATGCTGGGTTGAGCATTGAGCTAGCAACTTGGCCTCATAAAAACAAACAGACAATATGCTAAAGAAACAACAAGGTGCACCAGAAAGTATAGAGAGGTGAACATAATGTATTTCATATCGATAAATGTTTTAACATATTCTAATAGAAGAGATAGGCACACAAGGTGAAAGGTGGAAATTCTATTAATCCTGCTTTATCCATCCTGGATGCAATTACTCAAATGAATTCTACTCAAATCGAGAGTGGAACAACCTTTGAATACTCTTTAGCCATGTTCTCAGTTTTACTTGCACAATTTGTCTTTTGCACATTGATTGTTTGTTAGTCTTTGTTTATAAATAACTTTTCTTAAATTCTATAGTGTTTCTTTATTTTCCTGTAAATAACTTCAAGAAAATGAATGTCAAGGTACTGTATGGTAAAGTGCATGCACTTGGATAATAAATTTACTTTGCCTTTGACTTTGAACTACCTGCCCCCATAATATTGCTGTCATTAAAAAAAAACACTTGCATCAGTTTTATAAACATCACTCTCCAAAATTACAGCTTTTGTTTAATTCGCTTTTCCAAACAGACACTACTTTCCTCATCAGTCACATCAAGGGCTACCTCCGAGATATGATGCAAACTTTAGAATAGGAGGTTGAAGAAAGCTACAGGAAGGCGAGCCGCTGCCTCAGATCCCCCGCTGACCTGGGTTCGGCCCTAAGCCCTGGTGCTGCCAGTCTGGAGTTTGTATCTTCTCCCTGGGGGTGCATGGCCTTGCCCTGGGTGCTGCTGTTTCATCCCACATCCGAAAAGCATGAAGGTTGATGGGTTAATTGGTCAGTGTAAATTGCTGCTAGTTGGAATGAGTGATCGAATCTGGGAGGCTGGGCATTACTGGGATATAGGAGAATAAAAAGGGACAGCATTGAATAACAGTGTACGGGTTCAAGTTTTTTGTCATAGACATACAGTACATACACAGGGTATAAATGTGATGTTAATGAGCTTCTTGCTGCAACAGCAGAGTACAAACATAAGTTAACATAAACTTAATTTAACAGTAATTATACTTAATTTAGAATTAGTGTATTGGGTTCTGGATGGTTGGCACAAGCTCAGTGGCTCACACAGCCTGTTTGCGTTCAGTATTTCTTGATGATTAGTCTGTGACTAATTGAAATTCCTCTTTTTGATCATTTAACTGAAAAGGCCCGTTGGAGATACAGAGTAAAGAGAGAGGAGCTAACCGATTCTTATCAAAATAATGAGAAGGGTCGGGTAATTCATGCATGGGAATGGTAATCAGCTGAATTTCTTTCAGTAGAACAGTGAATTGACCTATTCAAGTTACCTTACTATTCATTTGTTGACATCTTTAAGTATCGAGCACATTTGACATCAAATGAAAACTCCAGGCAACGCTTGCAAGTTGGAACGAACAATCTGAAAAAGATGGACATGTTGTTAATGTATGAACGAAAATGACACATTCATATTTTAGGCATATTCCCAGTATCTTCTCATTCCACTTCAGATTTCAAGGACTTACTATGTTCTATTTATTTGAGATAAATAGGACTTCCTCACAGAACTAAGGAAGGAATTGTCTACAATTTACAATCTTTTAACACTTAAACTGTATTAATAGTAATTATTCTGATTTTTTTTTCTGCTTGAATGATTTCACTGTAAGTGACTGCTGGTTAAGGCTTTTCTTTTTGTGCATCACAGTGATACAACTAGTGGAGATGTTGCTTCAGTGCCTCAGTGCTACAGAACCAGTGTTAGTCCTGACCTGTGCCCTGTTGGCATGTAATTTGCTAACAGTACTTTTGGACAGGAGGTACAGAAGCCTGAAGTCTGACTGAGGTCGATCAGTCATCAATTTAGAGTGCTCATATGGTGATCCCATCACCAAAGAGAGTCGGAAGAAGGATGTCACATTAAGGTGATGTCCTCTACTCTCCCACCTCCACTGCTCAACACATTAATCAAAACCCACAATGACGGCCTGGAAAATACCAGTCACCTTCTCTATCCTGAGAGCCATTCCTCAGCTGGGTAGACATAGACAATGAAAGCCATTACTACATCCAGTGCACTAATATAACCTTTAGACAACCAAGAGAAAGAATTTCAAAGACGAGGAGCTCAGATTTCACACTATGGTCCTAGTGTACTAAGGAGCAACGACCCCTCTACAGTCGATACCAAGGCAATGGAGGAGAGGCCATGCAAATCCTCCCTATCTTTCGGCAGGATAGGCAAATGTGTCCACACGTTTCAGGCCAACATCCCAGCATTGAAACTTGATCACACTGAAATACTTCCAATAAGCAGGCTACATCATTAGTAGAATCAGGAACCAGATGCGCTAATCTGGAGCTTGATTCATTGCTCATTGTTTCGTACTTCATACTGTCCTTATGACAAATTATAAGGTTTTTCAGCCCATTGAGCCTATGCCAGATCTCAGAGCCATCCCATCAATCCTGGTCTCCCTCTTATTTCCCACCAACCCATTTTCTTCCACATGTCCAATTACTCCCTATGATTGTCTAGCTACTCACTCACATATAATACCAATTAACCAACCAGCATGACTTTGGGATGAGGGAAGAAACCAGGTCAGTTGGAAGGCTCCTATGTGGTCCCAAGGTAATTGTGAAAACTCCACGGCACGTAGATCTTCAGAGGTCATGGTAAGAGGTTTCCAGAAGGACAGAGAAAATGCTTTAAGGATTTCTCAAATCTTTTTGATTGAAATATAGCAAACTGAGTGACTCAAAGGAATCCCTGGTCCATCACTGCTCAGAATGGAGAAAGAAAATCCAGACCCGAAAACTTGAATTCAGAGCCCAAGAACCAACAATGGAAATAGTGCACAGTGTCCTAAACACCTACCCATCCCATGAAGCAGCACCTATTGTACCTAGATGAAACTTGGACCCACTGTGCCAGCTGCCAGTAGGGCAATCCCCACTCATGTTGTTGTAGCTCTGCAGCTTTGTCTCTCTCCCTCTCTCACACACACACATGCACGTGTGCATATACACATGCACACACATGGGAACATCTGCATGCACACGTACATATGTTCCTCACCTCCCTTTGGATTTTTTTTGCCACAGCTACCTTGCAATAGTGACTTAACTTACCAGTGGCACTATGGGATGTGGAGGAGAACCTGAACACTCGGCTGGAACCACACCATGACAGGGAGAGTGAGCAAGCTCCACACAGATCAGTGCCTTGCCCCCTGAGGTTTGGATTAAACCCTTGTTCTTGAAGCTGTGAACCAGTAACACTAAACCATTTGTACCACTGAACTGCCCACAGACTCAGAGCCCAAGAACAGGAGTGCAAGACCATCAACCCAAAGCACTACCGAAGAAAATTCCCCACAGGAAGTTTATGTGCTATTCTGTTCTGGCATTTCTTTAAATCTACCTTTGGGATGTGGACGTCATGGACAATGCCAGCATCTTTTCCCATTTCTAACTGCCCAGGAACTGACTGGCTACAGAAACCATTTCAGAATGACAATGATGGCTATTTTCCTCTGGAGTGGTGGAGGCTGAGGTGAGCTCTGATAGAGGTTTGTAAAATTATGAAAGTAGACAGCTGATATCTTTTTCCCAGGGTAGAAATGTTTATTGCTAGAGGGCATGCATTTAAGGTGAGAGGGGGAAAATTCAAAGAAGATGTTTGGGCCAGTTTTTTTTTACACAGAGAATGGCAGGTGCCTGGAATACACTGCCAGGATTGGCAGATCCTTTTAGGGGACTCTTAGATAGGCTTCTGAATCTGCGGACAATGTTGTGGGTGGGGGGATATGGGTCATGCATGAGCAGGATGGATTAGATTAATTAGGCTCATAGCTTGATTAGTTTGACACAGCATCACGTGTTGAAAGGTCTGTTCCCATTCTACTTTCTATGCTCTATGCAGTCACATTTGTACAGTACCTGGCCCATTAATTATGAAGGATTTCATAAAATTCCTTCTCTCAATAGGTAATGAATCCTTTTTGGGTAGAGGCTATATTAATAGAAATATTTAAGGTGGAGGTGGATAAATAATTGAAAGACTTTTTTTGAGAGTTAGGAGGTACTGGGGTGGAGGCCTGAAGCAAAGTGACTATGTTCATATTGAACAATGTAACAAGCTTGCTAGGCCTGGCGGCTTGTTGCTACTTTCTTGCGTCCTTGTGCGCTTTGTATTTCATCTTCAAGGGCATTAGTGAATTAAAATGATTATAGACAGTCCTATAATTTCTTGATCAGCATCATCACTCACAGCTTTTTCATTCCAGAATTAAACACGCTTAAATTTCCTGATTGCTCTATTGAGATTTGAACTTCAGCCACTCAGTCCTAAAGCAGTGATATTACTATGCTACTGTACCCCACAACTCATCTTATCTCTCTGTAGGTATAACGAGTCGATTTGACACAGTGGCAGCTCCGAATATGGTTGCTTTTATCAACATGGCAAGGAATGGGTAGAAATGCTATTTTCATAAATTGGCAGGAAAACTAAGTTGTGGAATATGTTCGTAACTCTACAAAGAAAACTTATCACAGCACTGTTGTTTGACAAGTTCTGTACTACAGCTGTAGAAGATCTGTGTATGGCAGATTTACAGTTGCTTGAAGGAAGAAATAGTTCTTGTCATGTTGTTTTCCCACCATCTAATAAATTTCAAGTCAGCATGAAGTAAGTGATTATTATTTTTATGTTCTGGGCCATATGAAACACCTCTGATGAAGATAATGCTGGAGTGTATGGAATGCAGAAAAAATAAACTGTGTGAAGAAATTTGTACGTGCAGCAACAATAAATTTTGTCTATGACTAAAATGACTTAATCTCTGTAAACCCAGGCTAGAGAAAGATATATGCAGAGTGTAGAGCAGAGCAGAAGACAGATTTATGTAATTGATGGGTAACGAAGAATATACTTAAGCTTCACTATAACACCTTTAACCTTCATCAGAGAGGATGGTGCAAAACAGGAGAAAAACGGACTTACTTCTTGTCTCAGTTTTTTATAAAGTAGATGGATAAGAATATTAACTTTTATCTAATGTGAATTCCACACATTTAAGTTAAGTTGGTAAATTGGTTTAGTCTTGTCACATTCACTGAGGTACAGCAACAGTCTTTGTTTTGCATGTCATCCATACTGATCATTTCATCATATTGGTGCATTGTGGTAGTACAGGGGAAAGACAAAACAGAATGCAGAATAAAGTGTTGCAGTTACAGAGAAAGTGCAGTGCAGGCAGACAATAGGTTCAAGGTTATAATGAAGTAGATTGTGAGGTCAAGACCACATCTCATCATGCTAAAGGACTGTTCAATAGTCTTATAACAATGGGATAGAAGCTGTCCTTCAGCTCGGTGGTATATGCTTTCAGTTTTTGTATCTGCTGCTCGATGGGAGGGGGGAGAAAAGAGAATGTTTGGAGTAGGTGTTGTCTTTAACTAAACTAAGCTGGGTTTTTTTTTTATCCAGGCACTATGAAATATAAACAGAATCTGTGGAGTGGAGGCTAGTTTCTGTGATGTGCTAACTTACGTTCACAGCTCACTGCAGTTTCTTGTGGTCTGTTGATATAACTCTGATTTTTTTCAGTTTAAAGCAGTACATTTTGGACATCATAGTAACCAAAGAATAAGAAGATGGAACAGTGATGAAGTGATAAGCAGTGATAATTCTCATTAAAATTTGAGCAGTCTCTAAGGGCTGTAGGCCATACTTATTTCTATAGTTCTCATATATTCTTAGACTCTAGAAAGAATATCTTTATGACATCATGAATAATTTAACTGTTGTGTTTATCTTTCATCAGACTGCTATGTATAATTGTAAGAATAGTTCAGTGGTAATCAAAAGCTCTGCTTCTATCTCCACAGGTACTGCCTAATCTGCTGACTATTTTAAGCATTCTCTGCTTTTATTCCTCATTAAAATATTATAACAAGAACATACAGCACAGTGGTTGTAAAGCAGAATGCAACGTCCTTTACATTTATGGGGATCTTATAATTCACTCCATTTACATTTTTCTCTCCTGAATTTCTCTGTAAGGATGTTGAATCTTTGCTTGGGTGGAGGAGGACTACCATGAGTGCTGTCTATTTGCTGTTTCCCACTGTCTTCATGGCCCTCAAAATAGTAAATTCTGGATCCCTATTTTCCATTGAGAATCTCTCCATGGGCTCAGTCAGTCTTGTGTTTATGCAGATTGTGGAGTGGCATGCTGGAAATGTTGGTAACTAAGAAAGAATGGAATAGGGTTGATAGAAACAGCAGACTTCCTGTCTCATTTAGCAACTTATCTAGGCTAATGGATACTGAGAAACAAATGATTTAGAATAAAGATCAAGGAAACTTTAGGCCAAATTTTGTCTCCTGTTAAAACTTTTCCCCCTACACTCTTCTACTAACTTGGTATAGGAGAAGGCTCCTATCTTCCTGATCCCAGAGTTAGAAGGTGAGATGCAATGATGACTGGGGTTTAGCTGGTGCATTGGGGCTTTACCAAGGATGGCAATAGAAGCCAAATCAATGGGAGCATTCATGAGCTTGTAGAGCAAGTGGACAAGAAGATAGAAGGTAAAGGGTATGGATAAAAACATTTAGAACTATGGATAAAAGCAATTAGAACTGATAGTTTCTGTGAATGCTAACTAGCTTGATTGGACTGACTAGGTTGCTTTTGTGCTTTTTTCATGTTCTGTTTACAAAGCCACATTCTATCTCAGGGACTGTCATCCTCAGCGTTCCTGTGTTCTTATACCCTCTACCAAGGCTCCTAAATTTTACAGGAAGCTATGGTGTCACTCACTTCCTGCATGATTGACCTCTTTCTGTCCTTTTTGAACTTTTCATATCAGTTAAAGCCTCAATATTATTTACCATACTGTGGCTTATCTCTTCAAATTATTCTCTTGATCCTCAGGGAATTTTGTGATGCTGTAAAAATACAAATTTATTTTGGATGTTTTGATGGCAGCTGTGAAGCTTGTGCCCTAACCCTTCCTCACTCCACTCCTCTCTTAGAGTACCATAGACAGAAATGGGCCCTTTAGTCCATTTAGACCATGTTAACATGATCTTCTGCCTTCTCCCATCTACCTGCACCCGGACCATAGCCTTCCATACCTCTCTCATACACGTACCTATCCAAACTTGTCTTAAATATTACAATTGAACCCGCATCTATCACTTCTGCAGGTAGCTCATTCCACACCCACACCAACCTCTGAGTGAAGAATTCCCCCTCAGATCCCTCTTAAGTATTTCACCCTAAACTCATGACATCTAGTTTTAGTCTAACCTGACCTGAGGGAAAAAGCCTGCATGCATTCATCTTATCTATGCTGTATATCTGATTATTTTGTACACGTCCCTAATTCTCATTCTCCTGTGCTTCAGGGAATAAAAGTCCTAACCTATTCAACATTTTCCTGTAATTCAGTTCCTCATGTCCTGGCAGCATCTTAGTAAATATTCTCTGCACTCTTTCAAGCTTATTGATAGCTTCTTTGAATTCACTTCTGGTAACATCTCTTTGACCGAACCCTTGGTCATCTGCTCTAATACCTTTATATGATTAGGTGTCAGATTTTGACTGGTAATTTTTCTGTGAAGTACCCCATGAAGCACTTCTGTTTAAGGGAGCTATTTAAATGAAAGATGATGCTGTTATTGTATGACCAGTGTACAAGAGAGCTTATTCTTCGTAACCACTGTTGTAAACTCTTGCTTTGTACTAATGCAAAGCACTTCAGAAGAATCAGAATCAGGTTATTATCATCGACATGTCATGAAATTTGTTGTTTTGTGGAAATAATTCAGTACAGGACAAAAATTACTATTAAGGTATAAAATTGTATAAATAAATAGTCCAAAAGAGGTAAGACCATAAGACCATAAGACAAAGGAGCAGAAGTCAGCCATTCGGCCCATCGAGTCTGCTCTGCTATTTAATCATGAGCTGATCCATTCTCCCATTTAGTCCCACTCCCCTGCCTTCTCACCATAATCTTTGATGCCCTGGCTACTCAGATACCCATCAATCTCTGCCTTAAATACACCCAATGACTTGGCCTCCACTGCTGCCCGTAGTAACAAATTCCATAGATTCACCACCATCTGGCTAAAAAAATTCCTTCGCATCTCTGTTCTGAATGGGCGCCCTTCAATCCTCAAGGCAGCCCTTTCGTACTAGACCCCCCCCCCATCATGGGAAACAACTTTGCCACATCCACTCTGTCCATGCCTTTCAACATTCAAAATGTTTCTATGAGGTCCCCCCTCATTCTTCTAAACTCCAAGGAATACAGTCCAAGAGTGGACAAACGTTCCTTATATGTTAACCCTCTCATTCCCGGAATCATTCTAGTGAATCTTCTCTGTACCCTTTCCAACGTCAGCAAATCCTTTCTTAAATAAGGAGACCAAAACTGCCCACCGTACTCCAAGTGAGGTCTCACCAGCACCTTATAGAGCCTCAACATCACATCCCTGCTTCTATACTCTATTCCTCTAGAAATGAATGCCAACATTGCATTCACCTTCTTCACCACCGACTCAACCTGGAGGTTAACCTTAAGGGTATCCTGTACGAGGACTCCCAAGTCCTGTTGCATCTCAGAACTTTGAATTCTCTCCCCATTTAAATAATAGTCTGCCCATTTATTTCTTCTGCCAAGGTGCATAACCATACACTATCCAACATCGTATTTCATTTGCCACTTCTTTGCCCATTCTTTCAATCTATCCAAGTCTCTCTGCAGACTTTGTTTCCTCAGCACTACTGGCCCCTCCACCTATCTTCGTATCATCAGCAAACTTAGCCACAAAGCCATCTATTTCATAATCCAAATCGTTGATGTACAATGTAAAAAGAAGTGGCCCTAACATGGACCCCTGTGGAACGCCACTGGTAACCGGCAGCCAACCAGAATAGGATCCCTTTATTCCCACTCTCTGTTTCCTGCCAATCAGCCAACGCTCTATCCACGTATGTAACTTTCCTGTAATTCCATGGGCTCTTATCTTGTTAAGTAGCCTCATGTGTGGCACCTTGTCAAAGGCCTTCTGAAAATCCAAATATACAACATCCACTGCATCTCCCTTGTATAGCCTACTTGTAATTTCTTCAAAAAAATTGTAACAGGTTTGTCAGGCAGGATTTTCCTTTAAAGAAACCATACTGAGTTCTGCCTATCTTGTTATATGCCTCCAGGTACTCTGTAACCTCATCCTTGACAATTGACTCCAACAACTTCCCAACCACTGATGTCAAGCTAACAGGTCTATAATTTCCTTTTTGCTTCCTTGCCCCTTTCTTAAATAGCAGAGTGACATTTGCAATCTTCCAATCCTTCGGAACCATGCCAGAATCTATCAACTTTTGAAAGATCATCGCTAATGCCTCCGCAATCTCCACAGCTACTTCCTTCAGAAAACGAGGGTGCATTCTATCTGGTCTGGGAGATTTATCTACCGTTAGACTATTCAGCTTCCTGAGTACCTTCTTTGTTGTAATTGTAGGAACAATGGGTTCATGAACAATTCAGAAATCTGATGGTAGAGGATAGAAACTGTTCCTAAAACATTGACTGCAGCTCTTCAGGCTCCTGTACCTCCTCCTTGATGGTAGTATTAAGAAGAGGGCTTGCCCCAGTGGTGAAGGTCCTTTATGATCGAGGATTCCTTCTTGAGGTACTGTTGGAGATGCACCTGAATTTCAACATAGACCTAAAGTTATATAAAAGTATTTTACAAATACAGCATAACAATTTATTAGCTCCAGACATATAAGCTACATTACATTACATGCTAATATGAAATTTTAATGCTTGAAGTAGCATGGAAGAAGATACTATGATGACTTTTAAGAAATATCTGCACGCAACCTTGAACAAGAGACAGGAGTTGTAGATAATACTTTCCACTGCTGCTGTTGTGTTATAGATGTTTAGATGGACACGCTAGGGGGAGCTGTGCACAGAATGTCTGCTCCTTGACTGCTGTACACTATGAAAATAAACTCACAATTTGACAAATGGACAATGAAAATTTGAGTACCTTCATTTATGCCATGCACAGTTATGTGGCAGTTTTGTAGAATATGTATTTATCCCTTTAAGGGTGCATAATTTAGGAAAGCATTTGAACAAATTCTTTTCAGGAGCAGTCAGTTTAAAAAAATAATTCCTAGCAGCCATGTTATATACTGCGGAAGTATTGCCGAGGCAGATCTGGTACTGTGGTAGTAAATAGCATGAAAGTTACAGCTGATGCATAACAAACTATTTCATGCTAATGTAAAATTTTAATGTTTGAAGTAGTGGTGGAAGAAGATACTATCATGACATTTAATAAATATCCAAACACATTCTTGAATTGTTAAGGTGTAGAATCTACAGATCTAAAGTGGTAAAAGGGATTCATGTAGATGTGTACTGCAGGTGACTGGACGTGGAAGAAGTGGATATTTTCCTGCTATACAACTCCATAACTCTATACATTCAGCAGAATGTGACTCAGTCAAAGTGAATGACGACTGAATGAAAATATTGTTCAACATTCTCATCATTCAGCTCCGCTGCCAGGGCAACAGAAGGTAACTTCTAGTGACAAAAGTTCATTAATGAAATTTGTTCTAGTATTGGCTGGATTGGAGCATTGTACCTATGGGAAGGATTGGATAGGCTGGGCTAATTTTCCCAGGAGAAGAGAGGCTGAGAGGTGAGCTGAGAGAAGTATGTAAAATTATGAGAGGCACTGGTAGGGTAGATGGTTCAAATCATTTTTCATGTATCAAAAACAATAGGGCACAATTTTAAGGTAGAGGAAGGAGTTTTAAAGGGAATCTGAGGAGAAAGAATTGTACACGGAGAGCGGTTGATATCTAGACCAGGTGCTGGAATCAGATAAAAACACTATGTTTCAGAGGCATTTAGACAGACAGGCTACATCCGGCTTCTGTTTATTAATTACAGTTCAGCTTTCAACACCATCATCCTTCAATACTTCAACAAGCTTCAGAACCTCGGCCTTTGTACCACCCTTTGCAACTGGATCTTTGACTTCCTCATCGGGAGACCACAGTCAGTGCAGATCAGAAATAACCTTGCTGACAGTCAACACGATGTGTGCTTAGCCCACTGCTCTACCCTCTCTACACTCATGACTGTGTGGCTAGGCACAGCTCAAACACCATCCATAAATTCACCAATGGTGTAAGATAGATCAGCTGGTTGAATGGCTTCATAACAACAACCTTGTACACAACATAAGCAAGACCAAAAAATTGACTGTGGGCTTCAGAAAGGGCTAATCGGGAGATAATCCAGCAGTTCTCATCAAGGGGTCAGCGGCGAAAAGGGTGAGCAGCTTTGGGTACCTGGCTGTCCACATGTCTGAAGATCTATTCTGGACTCAGCATACTGAGGTGATTACAAAAGAAGACACACCAGCAGCTACTTTTTACCTGGAGTTTGTGGATGTCACCTAATATTCTAACAAATTTCTACAGGTGTAGAGTGAAGAGCATTCTGATTGATTGTATCACTGAGGAGTGAATACACAGGATTGGGAAAAGCTGCAGAAAGTTGTAAACTCAGCTAGTTTCTTCATGGACACTAGATTCCCACCATCGAGGACATCTTCAAAAGGCGATGACTGAAGAAGATAGCATCCATCATGAAGGACCCTCACCATACACAACATGCCGTCTTCTCATTTCTATTATCAATGGGAGGTACAGGAGCCCGAAGATGCGCACTCATGACTTTTTATAAACAGCTTCTTCTTCTTGTTTAGTTATTCACTGTAACTCATAGTAACTTTTATATCTTGCTTTGTACTGCTGCCGCAAAACAAGAAGTTTCACGACATACTGTACGTCAGTGACAATAAACCTGATTCTGATGGTCCAGGCTTGATTACTAAAAGTTGGGAAGGTGGCAATAACTTGCAGTAAACAACAGGAGAGGTCAAAGATCAGAGAGGTACACTCAAAACATAATGAACATATCCACGAACATCCTGTAAATCTAATGTTGCCACATCTATTTTTGTCATGTAAATTATGTATAATTTGTGCTAATTTAACTAAATGTAACATATTTGTAATATACAATGCTGCTGCTGTAAAAAGCACGTGTTCACGGCACTTGTACTCTAGGTATGAATCAACTTGAACTTGTTCTGCACCCTTTATAAGACGTTGAGATTATTCTTGTAGTGCAGAGCCTAAATAAGTTAGCAAACTCTGGCTGTTAGTTCATTTGACTTTATAACCAACCTCCACGTTCATGCTGCAAACCTGGCACCTCTGGCCTCCCACTGGTGAGGCCCTGTGGTAATTACACAGAGTGGAGTTCACACAGGCAGCCTCCTTCTGAAACTTAGCCATGCATGTGTGTAATTGCAAACATAAGAACAAACTCAGAGGGCATAATTTTCGAATTCTCTATGATTACAGTTATGTCCTGTCCATTACTTATTGCCTGATAGGCTCATGGAAGAGTTAAAATAAATATGCTGCAGGAATTTATTTCTGGATCAACATGACAAAAGCAGATCATGTGGCCATAATCACGCTAATATTTGTTTGTGATTGCTGCACACAAGTGGGGGGGGGGGGGTACGTCATACAGTGATCAAACTTCAAAACAATTATTTGGCTCTATAATGCACCGTGACTTCCTGAGGTCAAGAAAGCTTTTCTTTTTTTGTCTCTAACTGACTGCTTAGGCCATTGTTCAGTGGTACTGCCCAGGAGGATGCCTTACCATAGACCTTCAACTATGTTTCAGGTGCTATATGTTTTGGACGCAAGATATTGGGTGTTGCCCTCATAACCTTCAGCTCGGAGCATAGTCTGAGGTAGCAGGATGTTGTGCTTCTGAGAAAGGCCTTGTAGAGTTTAGGAATTATATGTCCTGTATGCACATTATATCACTCATGGAAACAGGAACAATATAGTGGGGAAGTCTGAAGTATTGGGACAACCTCATTGCGGTTCTAAGGAAAAGAGAATATTATTGGAGATTAAATCTCTGTAACATGGCTGTTTGAATTGTAATTTAATACAAAGCTTAAACACAAGAAATTCTGCAGTTGCTGGAAATCCAGAGCCAACACACACAAAATGCTGAAGTAACTCAGCAGGTCAGGCAGCATCTACGGAAATGAACAAAACAGTTGATGTTTCAGGGCTGGAAAGGAAGGGGGAAATGCTAGAATAGAAAATGTGGGAGGAGGGGAAGGAGGACAGCTAGAAGGTGATAGGTGAAGCCAGGTGGTTGGGAAAGATAAAGAGGTGGAGGAGAAGGAATCTGATAGGAGAGGAGCGTGGACCATAGGAGAAAGGGAAGAAAGAGCGGCAATAGGCAGATGAGGAGAGGTAAGAGACAAAAGTGAGGAATAGGATAAGAAGGGAGGGGGAGGGAAAATTTTTTTGCCAGAAGGAGAAATGATATTCATGTTATCAGGATGGAGGCCACCCAGATGGAATATAAAGCGTTGCTTCTCCATCCTGAGGGTGGCACAAGAGGAGGCCATGGACCAACATGTCGGAACAGGAATGGGAATTGGAATTAAAACATTGGGACATCAGGAAATTCCACTTCCGGCTGATGCTGCTGGGCTCAAGAAAGATCATTGAATTTAAAAACCTGATCCGAAAAATTCCGTTCTCCCCAGTTTCCAGCAGTAATTTGTATGTAGGTACCACCCACTCCGTAACCAGACAATTATTAGTAAGGCAATTCATGCATGCTGTTTAGGATGGAATTTAAAACCATTACTTAACAAAATATTAGAAAAAAGTGACCAAAGATGTAGATTGATGTGTGGGGGTAGGGTGGTAGAGAGATAGAGAAATTTAGCAGTTGAACAGCTACAAGTTTAGGAAACCTTAAAATGTACTCTTTATATGTGGAGGACATAAAACTATAAGATCTCACATATCACCTGCCAGTTTGTACTCCCCCTGCACCCACCTCTTACTCTGCCTTCTGCCTTCTTCCTTTGGGTCTTGGCCCAAAGCATCAACTGCTGATTTCCCTCCATAGATGCTGCCTGACCTGTTGAGTTCCTTCAGCATTTTGTGCTTGTTACTCAAGATTTCCAGCATTTGCAGACTCCCTTGTGTCTAAACCATAAGAATGCTTTTCTTTGGTGAGAGGAATTTCAGATTTGTAATCTCTACACTGACACTGTTGACAAAATTAATGTAAATACAAGCAAAAAATGTTGGAATTGGTCTGTAGGTGAGGCAGCAGCTGCAGAGAGAGAAAGAAACAGACCTTTCAGTTCAATGATTATCTATTTGTTCTGAAAGGGAACCTGTCTAAAACATTAATGTTACACACTGTCCTTTAGTGAATATATTATTCCAATGTAAGCACCTTACTATGTAGCAAATCTATGCCACTTTTTCTATATTAAAACTTTAAAAACATTTCAAAAGCACATAAATGGCTGTAAAACATATTGCAATATTTTGGGATTTTGAAAGGTGTGGTGTAATTTTAGAGTTTTCTGTGGGAAAGTAAGTCAAATAGTTCTATTAAAGGCTAGTTATTAAAGAGATTGCTTATTTACAGAATCAAGGGAAGGCCACGGCTTGGAAAACAGCCACTTGCCCCAGTAGGTTCATGCCAACTCTATCTATGAGCAATTCAACTAGCCCACTCTTCCAACCTCTGTTCACAATGTTTGAAACAGTTTTCTTTCAAGTATTTATCCAATTCCCTTTTGCATCTGCCTCTGAAATGGAGAGTTTTAATTACAAGCAGAGATTGAATAAGCTAGGGATGTTCTCACTGTAGCACAGGACTTTGAGGGTCAATCTTATATAGCTTCATAAAATGACAAGGAACACAGAACATAGCACTCTTCAGCATAGTCTAGGTCCTACAGCGACAATGCTGTGCCAACTCCAAGGTCAATCTAACCATTCCCTCTCATATGGCCCTCCATTTTTTTTAGCTAGGGTAGATAGCCACAAGATAGTCACTGTCTTTTTCCAAGTGTATGGGTGTATAACAGGCATTAACTTAAGGCAAGAACTAAAAGATTTAAAAGGGAACTAAGGGGCAAGTTTTCACACTGGGGTTGGTGGGAACATGGAACAAGCTGCCAGAGGAAATGGTAGAGGCAAGTCCAAAGACAGAATTTAAAAAAAATTGCCTATCCAGGTAAATAAACTCTTTTATCCATGGAATCTTAATAGCAAATCTTTTCTGCGACTCGCTATCCTGAAGGGTGGTGACTAGAACTGGATATTGTACTTCTGATACAGCGGAAACAATGTTTTGTAAAGGTTCCTAGCTCGTGTCCATAGCTTCAAGGTGTTTTTTAAAACTTCTTCCTTGAGGTACCTGCCTTTTTAAGGACACTGCTAGATCCCGATGTTCCTTTCATCTTTATATTTGCTTTGTAATTCCTTGTTATTGGAAATTCAGAGAACTAATAGGAAAATGTGTTGGTTGTCCATCGATTTTGACAATGATTTTGTGCATCTCATCTGATGTGTGTTTGGAGGTGACTGTACAGACCAACTCTTCAACAGCATAAGTATTCACAGTGGGGACGAGGGAGCTGTCCTACTTCCATAGGCATAGCTGTTCTTGGTGCTTTCCTCTTCTGACACGTGGTCTCCAGGGCCTTGTGATGCTTGTCTGATAAGTTGCTGTGAGCAAGTTTACCCAACGCACGACAACCAGTTTTGTTTCATGCCCAATGTTCCAAATGCCGGGGAGTAAGCCCACTCTAAGCAATGCTGGCTTCCACACAGTCTTTATACCTCTTATGTACGAGGTCTACCACAGTCTCTGCTTCCCTGTGATAACTGGTCATACAGCAGCTGCTTAGGGAGTCTGGAGACCTCCATGCATATAACATGTCCGGTCCAATGAAGCTGTCCTTTCAGGATCATAGCTTCAATACTGGTCGTCATTGCCCTATCGAGGACTTAGGAGTTTGAGATATGATCATGCCAGCGAATACCAATGGTGGACGTAAGGGTGTTCCAGCAGTTTGAGTTCCCTTTTGTAAATGGTCCATGGTTCACAACCTCACAGGAAGCCAGTGAGGACAACAGCCTTGTACAAGTTGATCGTAGTGGACATCTGGATATTGTGCTGGCTTAGCACACGTGATCGCAGGTGGCCCAGGCTATGACTAGCCTTGCAAATCCTGGCATTGAGTTCTTTATCTGAGGAGCCATCACTGGAGAAGACAGTGCTGAGGACTTTAAATTCCTTTACTACCCTCAGTGTTGTGCCTTCAATGGTGATGGAAGGCAGTGCAGCAATGGCTTCAGGAGCAGGCTGAAATAAGGCCTGTTTTGTCTTGGCTGATGGCGAGGTTTCTGTGAACCTGTCAATAACGAGTTGCAGATCGGACTCTGTGTGGCCTGTAGAGAGCAGTCACTTGCATAGAGTGCTTCGTGTTCAATTCTGCACTCAGGGACCTTGGACGTGGGGTGTGTTTACAGTACAGATTTGATGGATCATTGTTTGATCTGTGTTCCTAAAAGCCAAATCTAAGCTGGTTAAAAGAATCATCCTCAGAGCACGCTAAAAGGAAAACATGTGCTTCCTTTAAAACACAGTCATTAATCTTTTTATATATTTGGTAGTAAAAATGTACAACTATACAAAATGCTCATAACAAAATATCAGATATCATGCCTCATAGTCAATAACATAGATAGAAAGCGGGAAGCTACAATGGCCACGCCTCTGGCACAGAGTCTGTCCCTGTGGCTCAGAAGGGTAGGGAAAGGAAGAAGGCAGCAGTAATAAGGGACTCTATAGTTAGAGGGTTAGACAAGCGATTCTGTGGATGCAGGAAAGAAATGCAGATGGTAGTTTGCCTCCCAGGTGCCAGGGTCTGGGATGTTTCTGATCACGTCCGTGATATCCTGAAGTCGGAAGGTGAACGGCCAGAGGTCGTGGTACATATTGGTACCAACAACATAGGTAGGAAAAGGGAGGAGGTCCTGATAGCAGACTACAGGAAGTTAGGAAGGAAGTTGAGAAGCAGGACCTCAAAGGTAGTAATCTCGGGATTACTGCCTGTGTCATGTGACAATGAGTATAGGAATAGAATGAGGTAGAGGATAAATGCGTGGCTGAGGGATTGGAGCAAGGGGCAGGGATTCAGATTTCTGGATTACTGGGACCTCTTTTGGGGCAGGCGGGACCTGTACAATAAGGATGGGTTGCACTTGAATCCCAAGGGGACCAATATCCTGGCAGGGAGGTTTGCTATTGGGGAGAGTTTAAACTAGAATTGCTGGGGGTGGGAACCAAACTGAAGAGATGGTGGAAGGGGCGGTTGGCTCACATTTAGAAAAAGCTTGGAAACATTGCGAGAGGGAGGATAGACAGGTGAAGGAGAAGGGATATGCTCAGACCAATGGTTTAAGATGTATCTATTTTAATGCAAGATGCATCATGAACGGAGTGGACAAGCTTTGAGCGTGGATCAGTACTTGGAGCTATGATGTTGTGGCCATTACAGAGACTTGGATGGCTCAGGGGCAGGACCGGTTAATTCAAGTGCCAGGCTTTAGATGTTTCAGAAAGGACAGGGAGGGAGGCAAAAGAAGTGGGTGGTGTGGCATTGTTGATCAGAGATAGTGTCACGGCTGCAGAAAAGGAGGAAGTCATGGAGGGATTGTCTACTGAGACTCTGTGGGTGGAAGTTAGAAACAGGAAGGGGTCAATAACTCTACTGGGTGTTTTTTATAGACCACCCAATAGTAGCAGGGACATCGAGGAGCAAATAGGGAGACAGATTCTGGAAAGGTGTGATAAAAACAGGGTTGTTGTGGTGGGAGCTTTTAATTTCCCAAATATTAAATGGCATCTCCCTTGAGCAAGTGGTTTAGAAGGGGTGGGGTTGGTTAGGTGTGTTCAGGAAGGTTTCCTGACACAATATGTAGATAAGCCTACAAGAGGAGAGGCTGTACTTGATCTGGTATTGGTAAATGAACCTGGTCAGGTGTCAGGTCTCTCAGCGGGAGAGCATTTTGGAGATAGTGATCACAATTCTATCTCCTTTCCAATAGCATTGGAGAGGGATAGGAACAGACAAGATGGGAAAGTGTTTAATTGAAGTAAGGGAAATATGAAACTAATAGGCAGGAACAGATGTTCTCAGGGAAATGTATGGCATAAAATGTGGCAAATGTTCAGGGGATATTTGCGTGGCATTTTGCATAGCTAAGTTCCAATGAGACAGGGAAAGGATGGTAGGGTAAAGGAACCGTGGTGTACAAAGGCTGTTGAAAATCTAGTCAAGAAGAAAAAAAAAGCTTACAAAAGGTTAAAAATCTAGGTAATGATAGAGATCTAGAAGATTATAAGGCTAGCAGGAAGAAGCTTAAGAATGAAATTAGGAGAGCCAGAAGGGGCCATGAGAAGGCCTTGGCAGATAGGATTAAGGAAAACCCCAAGGCATTCTACAAGTGTGTGAAGAGCAAAAGGATAAGACATGAGAGAATAGTACCAGTCAAGTGTGACAGTAGAAGAGTGTGTATGGAACTGGAGGAGATGGCAGAGGTACTTAATGAATACTTTGCTTCAGTATTCACTATGGAAAAGGATCCTGGTGATTGTAGGGATGACTTACAGCAGAATAAAAAGCTTGAGTTTATAGACATTAAGGATGTGCAGGAGCTTTTGGAAATGATCAAGTTGGGTAAGTCACCGGGACCGGACGAGATGTACCCCAGGCTACAGTGGGAGGTGAGGGAGGAGAATGCTGAGCCTCTGGTGATGATCTTTGCATCATCAATGGGTACAGAGAAAGTTCTGGAGGATTGGAGGGTTGCAGATGTTGTTCCCTTATTCAAGAAACGCAGTAGAGATAACCCAGGAAATTATAGACCAGTGAGTCTTATTTCAGTTGTTGGTAAATTGATGGAAAAGATCCTGAGAGGCAGGATTTATGAACATTTGGAGAGGCATAATAGGATTAGGAATAGTCGGCATGGCTTTGTCAAAGGCAGGTTGTGCCTTATGAGCCTGATTGAATTTTTTGAAGATGTGACTAAACACGTTGATGAAGGTAGAGCAGTAAATGTAGTGTATATGGATTTCAACAAGGCATTTGATAAGGTACCCCATGCAAGACTTATTGAGAAAGTAAGGAGGCATGGGAACCAAGGGAACATTGCTTTTTAGATCCAGAACTGGCTTGCCCACAGAAGCCAAAGAGTGGTTGTAGACGGGTCATATTCTGGATGGAGGTCGGTGACCAGTGGTGTGCCTCAGGGATCTGTTCTGGGAACCCTACTCTTCATGACCTGGATTAGGAAGTGGAGGGATGGATTAGTAAATTTGCTGATGACACAAAGGTTGGGGGTGTTGTGGATAGCGTGGAGGGCTGTCAGAGGTTACAGCGGGACATTGATAGGATGCAAAGCTGGGCTGAGAAGTGGCAGATGGAGTTCAACCCAGATAAGTGTGAGGTGGTTCATTTTGGTAGGTCAAATATGATGGCAGAATGGTAAGACTCTTGGCAGCGTGGAGGATCAGAGGGGTTTTGGGGTCTGAGTCTATAGGACACTCAAAGCTGCTATGCAGGTTGTCTCTGTGGTTAAGAAGGCATACGCTACATTTGCCTTCATCAACCATGGGATTAAGTTTAAGAGCTGAGAGGTAACATTACAGTATATAGAACCCTGGTCAGACCCCACTTGGAGTACTGTGTTCAATTCTGGCCACCTCACTGCAGGAAGGATGTGGAAACTATAGAAAGGGTGCAGAGGAGATTTACAAGTATGTTTCCTGGATTGGGGAGCATGCCTTACGAGAATAGATTGAGTGAACCTGGCCTTTTCGCCTTGGAGTGATGGAGGATGAGAGGTGACCTTATAGAGGTGTATAAGATGATGAGAGGCATTGATCATGTGGATAGTCAGAGACTTTTTTCCAGGGCTGAATTGGCTATCATGAAAGGGTACAGTTTTAAGGTGTTTGGAAGTAGGTACAGAGGAGATGTCAGGGGTAAGTTTTTTACGCAGAGAGTGGTGAGTGTGTGGAATGGGCTGCTGGCGACGGTGGTGGAGGCGGAAACGATAGGGTCTTTTAAGAGACTCCTGGATAGGTACATGGAGCTAAGAAAAATAGAGGGCTATGTGTAACCCTAGGTAATTTCTAAAGTAAGCACATGTTTGGCACAGCCTTGTGGGCCGAAGGGCCTGTATTGTGCTAGAGGTTTCCTGTGTTGCTATGTTCCTAAGTCCTATGCGGAGAGTATAGTGAGATAGGGAAAAGGCCAAAGAGCAGTAACGTGTGCCATTCAGAACAGGAATAGGATGATAGTACAGATGGAAGAGTGGCCGAGGAAGCGGTGCAAGGGGCAAGATTTCAGGATTCTGGATCATCGGGATCTCTTCCTGGAATGAGAAGAGATCCTGTACAAAAAGGACGGGTTACACCTGAAAACAAGGGGTCGCATATCCTTGCGGGCAGGTTCGTCAGAGATGTTAGGGAGAGTTTAAACTAATTTGGCAGGGGGATGATACCCAGAATGATAGTGCTGAGGATAGGGCAGTTGACGTACAAGTAGACGCAGTGTGTGGTGAGGCAGTGAGGAAGGACAGGCTGATGATAGGGCAACATTACAGTCAGTGCGATGAGTTGAAATGTAACGTGGGAGCAAAATAGAAAAGAATGACAAATGCAGGACTGAATGTGTTATATTTGAATGCACACAATATTTGGAATAAGGGAGGTGATCTTGTAGCGCAGTTAGAGATTGGTAGGTATGATGTGTGGGCATCACTGAATCATGGCTGACAGAAGATCATAGTTGGGAGCTTAATGTTCAAGGATACACATTGTATCAAAAGAACAGTTAGGTAGGCAGAGGGGCTGGGGTGGCTCTGTTGGCGAAAAATGAAATCAAATCCTTAGAAAGAGATAACATAGGGTCAGAAGTTGTAGAATCCCCTTGTGGGTAGAGTTAAGGAGCTGCAAGGGATGAGAGTTACGTATATACAGGCCTCCGAATAGTAGCCAGGATGTAGGATCTAAATTAAATAGGAGATAGAAAAGGCATGTGATAAGGGCAATGATATGATAGTCATGTGGCATTTCAGTATGCAGGTAGATTGGGAAAATCAGGTTGGTGTTGGATCCCATGAGAGGGAATTTGTAGGATGCCTACAAGATGGCTTTTTAGAGCAGCTTGTAGTTGAGCTCCCCACACCCCCGTCCTCTCCTTTGCCATTCCACATCCCATCCTCTTTTCCCTCTCTCACCTTGTCTCCTTGCTTGCTCATTGCCTCCCTCTATTGCTGCTCCCCTCTTTTCTTTCTTCTGTCCTCTTCTGCCAGACACTCCCTTCTCCAGCCCTGTATCTCTTTCACCAGTTGGCTTCCCAGCTCTTTACTTCATCCTTCCCCCTCTCCCGGTTTCACCTGTCACCTTGTGTTTATCTTTCCCCTCCCCCCACCTTTTCAATCTACTCCTCACCTTTTTTACTCCGGTCCTGCTGAAGGGTCTCGGCCTGAAATGTTGACTGTGCTTTTTTGTTTAGATGCTGCCTGGCCTGCTGAGTTCCTCCAGCATTTTGTGTGTGTGCTTGGATTTCCAGCATCGGCAGATTTTCGCTCGTTTGCAGTTGAGCTCACTAGGCGAAAGGCAATTTTGGATTGGGTGTTGTGTAATGAAGCAGATTAGATTAAGAATTAAAGGAAAATAAAAAAGTAAATGCTAGGCCAGCAGGCCATTAACTAAACCTCTCAAACTGAAACCTAACGCTGATACTATGGTTTGGAAGCAGTAACTTAATACTATATAAGTGCTGCTCCTTTAGTCAAAACAGTAGTCTTTCTTCCCGGAATAAGGATAAATGTACATGGAGAACGTTGACATTGATGTGCTGAAGGTCAAGTTTCAACAAGACTGCAGCGAGAGGGGGGGAGTTAAATACAATCAGAATTAAATTCAAATCGGCTGGAATGTGCAAACTCATGAGAATGATTGTGACCCCTTTCTGCAGTCAGCCTGCAAGTGCTCTCAGGCCCCATGGCAGAGACCATGATTGTGACGCGTTAGGAGGCTGTGATCATAATATGATAGAATTCACTCTGCAGTTTCAGGGAGAAGATAAAATCAGATGTATCTGTATTAAAGTGGACTAAAGGGAATTACAGAGGCATGAGAGAGGAGCAGGTCAAAATTGATTGGAAGTGGGCTCGAGCAGGGATGACAGCAGATCAGCAACAGCTGGAGTTTCTGGGAGCAATTCGGAAGGCACAGGATAGATACATCCCAGTGATGAAGAAGTATTCTAAAGGGAGGATGAGGCAACCGTGGCTGACAAGGGAAGTCAAAGATGTGCCAGCATTGGAGAAGGTCCAGAGGAGATTCACGAGAATGATTCTGGGAATGAAAAGGTTAAGGTATGAGTAGAGTTTGATGGTTCTGGAACTGTACTTGCTGAAGTTTAGGAGGATCTCATTGAAACCTATTGAATGTTGAAAGACTTAGAGTGGATAATGAGAGGATGCTTCCTATAGTAGGTGAGTCTAGGGAACCAGAGGGCACAGCCTCAGAATAGAAAGATGTCCCTTTAGAACAAAGATGAGGGTGGATTTTGTTAGCCAGTGCAGCTGGAGCAACCCAGAGTAGGCCCAAAGCCTTTGTATTCAGTTCATCATATTAACAGGGCAAATTGCCGCAAAGTTTGCAGTCACAAAGCACAGCAGTCTCACAGCCTTAGCATCATGAAGAAAGGAGCCCCCAGGATCTCTGGGCAGGTGTTTATATAGCCTAAACAGTGGATCATATCTCTCAGTAAGACCCAGGCACCGCTGCTGCGAATCACTCCAGGCCTAGATTTCGCTGCTGAAGAAGCTGTTCTTGACCACTCCAAATTGAGTTGGCACTTCGAGCAATCCACCTTTGCACCTGGGTTAGTTGGATGGGCATCAGACCTCCTCTGCCTCACCTTCTCCTCTCTGAGTCATTGACTCCAACCAGCATGGCTCATCTCCAAATGCGTTGATTTTGCAGTGCACCAGCAGGGCACATCTTGCAAATTCAATTTGTCTTCACTCACCTCCTCATTGTTTGCGGTGATAGTTTACCACAATTTACTTCAATAGAAGTGTTATTAGTAATGTTTTTAGTCAAATTCCTTTGTTTGCGAATGACCAGCAACCTGTAGCACCTCTTCAATATTGCCTTCTTAAACCAGAAGTGCATCCCAGATGGTGTGGGTTAATTATCACAGAAACTGCTGACGTCCTGGGATTTTCATGCACAACAGTCTCTAGAGTTTACAGAGAATGGTGCAAAATACACAAAAAAAATCTAGTGAGTGGCAGTTCTGTGGGTGAAAATGCTTTGTTAATGAGAAAGGCCAGAGGACAATGGCCAGACTGGTTCAAGCTGGCAGGAGGGCGACAGTAACTCAAATAACAACACATTACAGCCCTTGTGTGCAGAAACAGATCTCTGAATGTACAACAAGTTGAACCTTAAAGTGAATGGTCTACAGCAACAGACTATGAACATACACTCAGTGGTCACTTTATTAGGTACAGGACGTATGTAAATAATATGAATTGTTAAACTCCAAGGCTAAAAATCAGACCAATATATACATTAAAAGAAATTAGTCCAGGGCCATATCTACTTAAACATATTAAAGTACATTTTATAATCCTCCTCCAGTCTTTCAATTTTTGCACTATATTGTTATGAAGAACATACTGTTGAACTGTTAAAATATTTAGTGTATCTCATTTTCACCTCCTGTATTAAGTGCTATTAGCAGGAAAGTGGCCAAATAAATCCATTCTACACTTCTATATTAAAATTTGTATCTAGCATATGCCTGATTTCCAAGTGTTCAATTTTGTGTTGAAAATATTATAATGGGAAATAATATCTATTTTGCTTGTCAAATGAAGTTCAATGGCTCTTGCAGTTGATAAACTGAGCATACCAGTTTGCAGTGACAATTACCTGGATTTGTCTATTTAGACGATGCTATTTAGCAGGTTAACTGCTAGCTATACTGCCATATTTTACATTAAGTACCTTGCATGTGGAAATGGGGCTCGGCTAATTGCTTACTTGATGTACAACATTTTTGTCCACATATTATTGGGAATGAGATTACACTGAGTTTTATAATACAGAATTACTTCATAATGGTGAGCTCTCACTTGCTGTGTCTAAGGACAATCCCTGTTGCTGGGAAATGTCATGTATTTTTGCTGCCTCTTAAAGCACAGAATAGGGAAGACAATAAACAATAGAATGGATATCTGCCTGTCTGCAAGATCCTAAGCAGAAAGCAAGGATAAAGATATAGAGCAGAAGGTGAGATTCCACAAACTGGTTTTCTTAGCGGATTGTTTTAATTCTTTAAAATTTGGAATCAAAAACAAGGTTTTAAAAATATGGAAATGGCGCAAAACTGTGAGAGAAGATTATCAACACTGAAAAGACAAAGTATAAGAAACAATTGGTTCCACAGAATGTGCATATACTGTACTTTATTTGGCTAATGCAAGTTAAGGGTGTGAAATGCTAAAATTCAGAAAATAAAGGACTGCATATAATGGAGAATAAGGATCTAACTGGGGTAATCTAAAATGGAATCAGAGAGTCCAAGTATACAAATCAACTGCGGTCACAGCACATATTAATCAAGCCAGGAAACTGAACCCAATACTTAGAAAATTAAAAAAAAAGACTGCAGGTGCTGGCAATTAATAGTCAAAGGGTCAATAGGTCAATAAGTACATTTAGTGTCAGAGAAATGTATACAATATACATCCTGAAATTCTTTTTCTTTACAAACATCCACAAAACAGAGGAGTGCTCCAAGGAATGAATGACAGTTAAACCCCAAAGCCCCCCAGCTCCCCCCTCCCATGCACAAGCAGCAGCAAGGCAACAACCCCCTGCACCAGCAAAAAAGTGTCAGCACTCTCCACCAAGCACTCAAGCGTGCAGCAAAGCATCAATAAAGGCACAGACTTGCAGTACTCCAAATCTACTCGTTCACCCGGTCACTCGACATACCACAGGCTCTTTCTCTCTCCCTAATAAGGGAAAAAGAGGTGTCCCCATTTCACAGCGAGAGGGGAGACATAACAAACAACTCGCTGGTTTACAATGTTAAAAGTCTGTGCGCGCTTTTTCCGAGCTCTGCACCCAGAACGTCGGCACCAAAAAGGTGCAGCTCTCCAGGTACACAACTCCCAGCAACTGACCCACTGCTCTCGATGTTCCGTGTTCTCTCATGACGCTTCAGTCAGGGGCACCGGCCTAGAATCAGCACGTCCCCAGAGACACAGAACCATGAAAGGTGTGATCGCCTTCCAGGCCGCATTCTTGGGATATCAAAACACATTTGGTTGTGAGGCCCTGAGAGCGGGTCCTATTCCCACAAAAAACCAAAGTCAGAGTGTAACTCCAGGTCAGGGTTCAAAAGAATCTTGAAAAGGAAAAAAAGAGAGATCAAAGATAGAGATAGAGCTGTTTCTGAAGATGCAAGCAAAGTAGTTGTCATTTAGTGCCATCTTGACTTTGCCCCACTCCTCAAGGACCCCAGATGCCTGGATCTTCTCTCTACTTCCCCTCCTGCAGGAGAGAAGTACCAAAGGCTGAAAGCATGTACCACCAGGCTCGAGGATAGCTTTGACTCTACTGCTATCAAATGCATGAATGGATGATAGCATACAATAAGATGGATTCTTGACCTCACAATCTACTTCGTTATGTTCTTGTACTTTATTATTTACCTGCACTGCACTTTCGCTGCAGCTTTTACATTTTATTCTGTGTTGTTATTTGTTTTGCCTTCTTCTACCTCAGCACACTACGTAATGATTCGATCGATATAAGCAGTATGCAGGACAAGCTTTTCACTCTACCTTGGTATATGGCAGTAATATACCAATATGAAACTAAGGCTAGCCACAAGCATCTATTACAAGCCCACAGACTCCCACGAGTATCTTGACAATACTTACTTCCTCCATTCCATTCTCTCAGTTCATCTGTCTCCATTGCGTTGCCATGACGATGTGGTCTCTCGCAAAGTGTCTGCTCCATAGTGCTGTATTCACTCTATGAGAAATGGCAATTAACTATCTGTCTTGATATTGTGGTCTCTAGCACTGAACTTGAATTCTTAACTTTCTCACCAGACGTGGGGTGACATTACTTATTGACCATTTCAAAAACAGAGCCAATGATTACGCCTCTGAATTATCAGCAGCTTAATATAATAGAGATGAAAATATGTAACGTAGAAGAGTCACAGTGCCACTATGAAAGCAGATAATGAATATAGACAAAAATAACAACTGTGTTTGACAGAAGTGGAGTCTTTATCAACTAACAGAAGTCCTTGCTAAGTCCATTTAGAAATGAAAACACATGATGCTAGTTTACATTCTGTAAGGATTGAACACAGTTGGAAATGTAGACTCAGGAGACTGCAGATGCTGGAATCCAGTGCAAGAAAAAAACTATTACAGGAACTCATTGATTCAAGCGGCGTCAGTGGTGGAAGGGGAATTGTCGACATTTTGGGTCAAAACCCTGCATCAAGTCCTTGTTTAGGAAAAGCTCTCACTGAAGAAACTGCCAAGTCAGATTGAATGAGAGCAGCATCGTGATCTGTTGCCTGATACAAATGAAAGTGCTGCAACTTGTTTTAGAACACAGGGAGGCATAAAGTGAAACCAGTAATGAAACAATGGTGCTACTAGCAGAGCTGCTACTTCACAGCTCCGGTGGCCTGTGTTCGATCCTGATATCAGGTACTGTCGACGTGGAGTTTACTGTGAATTTCTGAGTACTCCTGCTTGCTCCCACATTCCAGAATGTCTGGGTTAGTCATTCTGAGTTACTTCTAGTATGTACGTAAGTGATAGAATCCGGGTGAAGTTGACGCAAGTGTGAGGAAACAAAAATGGATGAGTAAAGGAATCTTAAAAGGCTATTGATGGTTAGTATGAACTTAGTGGATGGAAGTGTATGTTTCTCTGCTGTGTAACTCTGTGACAATACGTATCATTGCTAATACATTTTAATTTTTAAAAAATCCAAAGGCTGGATCAATTGGAATGGAGTATCATGATTTTTAGTTAGCTAAAAGAAAACTACTGGAGAAACTCAGTTGGTCAGGAAATCTGGTATAAGGTCTTAACCTGAAACCTCAGTCATCCCTCTGCCTCCATAGATGCTGCCTGGCCCACTGAGCATCTTCAGCAGTTTGAGTTTTGCTCCAGATTTCAGCATCTGCAGAATCTTGTGCTTTAGTTAGACTCATTCATTTTCCGATATCAGAACCATTTGTCCTAAAATTGGTGGAAGCTGATAATGGTCACTGAGGGGAGCAAAATGTCTGATTTGGGTGAACAATGAGACAAAGATGTTGAAAATAAAGAACTGTGAAATAAGCTGGGGGAGGACTGAGATGGAGGTCGAATTACACTGAGTGAATTCATTGACAAATCAGGCACAGAAAGAGTAATAAGGAGAACGAAAGAAGATTAAGAAAGGATAGATGAATGTAATATAAACATACGATATTTTAAAAAATTAATGAGTTCTAAACAATTCATAACCCAGAGAGTTAGGGCCGTTAGTCTGGGTAACAACTTCTTGCCCCAGACTGTGAGTCTTCTAAACATCCTGCTACCACCAGTACACCTTAGTAGGACACTGACGTCCTGATGAAGGGTCTTGGCCTGAAACGTCGACTGTACTTCTTCCTAGAGATGCTGCATGGCCTGCTGCGTTCACCAGCATTTTTTTATGTGTGTTGCTTGTATCACCTACTGTTACCTTTGTCAAGCGTATTAAAAATATGATGTACTTTTGAGTTTGTGAGTCCTTACTATGTGTGTCTCTATAATGTTCACTTGTTGTGCTAAATAAAGACTTCTATCGCAGCATTTTCAGTCTCTCCCCAGCGACTTTGTTCACAGTTACAACAGTACTGAAGTGATGCTGTAATTACCGAATAAACTTGTTTTAGAAAATAGGAAAAAATAAGATTACTGGGACTCTAGCCGTTTACATCATGAGAAAAATACATAGAGTTGTTAAAAATAATCCCCTCATTAAGAGAGTACTAAGGCTGATAATCTCCATCCTTATCTATCTGGCATTGAGTTTAGAGGGCAAGTTATGCTCAAAGTTATGAAAATCACAGAAAGGCTGAGGACAAAATGATATCTGAGATGGGCAGCTTGAGTAGATTGTGTATTTTTTCTCCCTTTTAAGAACACAAGAAATAGGAGCAGGAGTAGGCCATCCGGGCCATCAAGCCTGCCCCACCATTCAATAAGATCATGGCTGATCTGTTCGTAAACTCAGCTCCATCTACCTGCCTTTTCCCCATAACCCTTAATTCCCTTACTTTGTAAAAACCTATCTAACTGTATCTTAAATGTATTTAGTTAAGAAGCCTCAATGGCTTCCCTGGGCAGAGAATTCCACAGATTCACCACTCTGTGGGAAAAACAGTTTCTCCTCATCTCCGTCTTAAATCTTCTCCCCTGAATCTTGAGGCAATGTCCCCTGGTTCTAGTCTCACCTACCAATGGAAACAACTTTCCTACTTCTATCTTATCTATCCCTTTCAAAATTTTATATGTTTCTATAAGATCCCCTCTCATTCTTCTGAATTCCAGAGAGTGTAGTACCAGGCGACTCAACCTCTCCTCATAGGTTAACCCCTTCGTCCCTGGAATCAACCTGGTGAACCTCCTCTGTACTGCCTCCAAAGCCAGTTTGCTCGGTTGCTGTTTCATTTGTTCGTTAATTAAGACCTTCATTGTTCAATTACTGGATTTTATTTTCATCAAGATATCGACATTATTAAGAAGCCTTTGATTATGAGCCAAATGATGACAAATTATGAGGCACTCATGTGGGATGCCATGGCAGTGTAGCGGTTAGCACGATGCTATTACAGCTAGGGGCGTCAGAGATCAGAGTTCAGTTCCAGTGTCTCCTGTAAGCAAGTTTGTAATTTCCTTCCTGTGGTCGCATAGTATCCCTCTCACTGTCCAAAGGTGTACTGGCTAGAAGTGGTAATGTAATAGTCATTGCAAATTGTCCTGTGATTAATGTTAGGGAAATTTATTTGCTAATGAAATTCGATTAAAGTTGATTGCAAGTAAATTAGACATGGACTTCGAAGTAAAGGGAGCTTTATTCACGATATCATGTGGAGTGGAACCTCTAACAGTGGGTTTCGAATTCCAAATAGTAGATAGATAGATACAGAGAGCACGGTTCCTTTTATGCATGTAGAAATCAATAGCAAAAGCAAAGGCTGTTCGATTAACCTTGTGAATTAGAAAAGATAAGCTCGGTTCACATGCAGTTCTCTTGTGATCAACTATACCCACAGCAACAGCCAAAAATTGAGAATTCATTCCTGTGTACAACTTTGTATTAGCAAACAGTTCGTCTCATATCCTTGATTCTAATTCTTACAAGATAAGCAACTGCAAGAATTTATTCTAAGAGTCGCCTCTGCTGAAAGCCAAGGCCATATCTATGACAAACTAAGCTGCGTTGGTTTCCATACTTAAAAAGTCAATATTAACCCTTTGTCTATTAAAATCTTTAACTCACAATATTTTCCTCCACAATTAGGCGAGGGTTAAATTGGTGGGTTTCTGGGTGGTGAGGCTCAGTGGGCTGGAAGGGCTTATTCTGTGCTGTATCTTTAAATAGAAATTATTATGACATTTGAAAAGAAATACATTCTGAATGCAGAATCAGCAACAAATAGGCTTACTCTGCATGTCTGGTGTTAACTTTCAAATAAAATGTTTGTCAGAGCTCAAACATAGAACAGTGCAGGCAGGGACAGACTCTATCACCCACCAGCTTTATACCAAATGTAATGCCACTTTAACTTTTCTTATCTGACTGCATATGCTCCCGACCCTTCTATTTCCTGTCTGTTCATGTATCTGCCTAAATGCCTCTTAAATGTTGCTATTGTATCTGCTCCCTTGGCAGCGAGCTCCGGGCACTATTCCAGCTGAAACAGCTTGTGGTGTAAAGAATTTAACCTGTTCCTGATCAAGTGGTTAGCTGCAATAAAGACATGATAGAATCTCAATA
Source organism: Mobula birostris (assembly GCF_030028105.1). Lineage (NCBI taxonomy): Eukaryota > Metazoa > Chordata > Chondrichthyes > Myliobatiformes > Myliobatidae > Mobula > Mobula birostris. Next base: position 89,501,106 of record NC_092370.1, on the reverse strand, counting down.
GTCTCTTTTGGCCTATAAAATACAAACGAATAAGCTACATTTTTCCTTTCCTTTTAATATTAGGGCTTGGGTGTAATTAAGATTAGAATTTGCCATAAGCTTTTGTTCAAAATAATCTTTGTAAGTAAAATATGGCTCTGCACTTTAATCATACCACCACTGTATGTGCTATGTATCAACCAGGAAGACTCCAGGATGATTGCAGGTCAATGCTGTATTAGTTAATTCCACTTGTGGATGGCACACCTAATGAGCCTGAATGCTGCTGTGTTTGAGAGGGTAAAAACTGTGAGATTTCCTCTGATTGCTGTCTGTACAATGATCCCTACCAGAACGTATGTGAGTTTGGGGTAGGGTCACATTAGACTTGAATATGATACAGTGCAGTGGGAAATAGTCACTGATAGTCATCACACAACACCATATATGAAGAATGGTTGATAGAATCAGAATCAAAATCAGAATCCGGTTTAATATCAGGGGCTTACATTGTGAAGTTTGTTAGCTTTATGGCAACAGTACAGTGAAATACATGATAAATAAATACAGAGAAAAAATGAATTATATTAAGTTTATATATGACTTTTAAATAGGCAAAATAAGCAGTGCAAAAACAGAAATAAAAAAGTAGTGAGGTAGTGTTCATGGGTTCAATGTCCATTCAGAAATCAGATGGCAGAAGGGAAGAAGCTGTTCCTGAATCGCTGAGTGTGTGCTTTCAGGCTTCTGTACCTCCTACCTGATGGTAACAGTCTGAAGTGGGCATATCCTGGGTGACGGGAATCCTTAATGATGGACGCTTCCCAGGGCACCGCTCCTTGAAGATGAATTTTATACTACGGAGGCTAGTACCCATGTTGGAGAGACCCAATTTTCACAAGTTTCTGCAACTTACTTCGATCTTGTACAGTAGCACCCACCCCCCCACCCCCATGCGAGACAGTGATGCAGCAGTCAGAATGCTCTCCAGGATACACTTGTAGAAGTTATCAAGTGTTTTAAATGACAAACCAAATTTCCTCAAACTCCTAATGAGATATAGCCACCATCTTGCCTTCATTACAGCTGCATCAATATGTTGTGCCCAGGTTAGGTCCTCAGAAATAATGACACCCAGGAACTTGAAATTGCTCACTCTTTCCAGTTCTGATCCCTCTGTGAGGATTGGTTTGTGTTCACTCATCTTACCCTTCTTTAGTCCACAATCAGCTCTTCGGTCTTACTGATGTTGAGTGCAAGGTTGTTGCTGTGACACAACTCAGCTACTGGTATATCTTGCTCACAATGTGTAAAACACTTGTGCGTTGTAGGTGATAATGGAATCATTTCCCAACATGAGTCCCACTATCATAAGTGGCAAATAGGGAGGAAGGGTGAAAGAGAGGGAAGAAGAAATAGAAGAGGATGCAAGAGCATAAGATAAAGCAGTAGAGTAGGTCGATTGGCCAACTCTGCTCCACCAATCAATCAATGCTGATTTTGTGCCTTAACCGCATTCTTCTTCCTTTTCCCTGTAACCTGAACTCCATTACCACCCAACAACCAAAGCTCCTGTGGGAGGCGAGGGAGGAGATTGCTGAGCCTCTAGCAATGTTCTTTGCATTATCAATGGGAACAGGAGAGGTTCCGGAGGATTGGAGGGTTGCAGATGTTGTTTCATTATTCAAGAAAAAATGTAGAGATAGCCCAGGAAATTATAGACCAGTGAGACTTACTTCAGTAGTTGGTAAGTTGATGGAGAAGATCCTGAGGGGAAGGATATATGAACATTTGGAGAGGTATAATATGATTAGGTATAGTCAGCATGCCTTTGTGAAAGGCAGGTCGTGACTTGCAAGCCTGATTGAATTTTTTGAGGATGTGACTAAACACGTTGATGAAGGAAGAGCAGTAGATGTAGTGTATATGGATTTCAGCAAGGCATTTGACAAGGTACCCTATACAAGGCTTATTGAGAAAGTAAGGAGGCATGGGATCCAAGGGGACATTGTTTTGTGGATCCAGAACTGGCTTGCCCACAGAAGGTAAAGAGTGGTTGTGGATGGGTCATATTCTGCATGGAGGTCGGTGACCAGTGGTGTGCCTCAGGGATCTGTTCTGGGACCCTTACTCTTTGTGATTTTTATAAACGACCTGGATGAAGAAGTGGAGAGATGGGTTAGTAATTTTGCTGATGACACAAATGTTGGGGATGTGTGGATAGTGTGGAGGGTTGTGAGAGGTTACAGTGGGACATTGATAGGATACAAAACTAGGCTGAGAAGTGGCAGATGGAGTTCAACCCAGATAAGTGTGAGGTAGTTTATTCTGGTAGGTCAAATATGATGGCAGAATATAGTATTAATGGTAAAACTCTTGGCAGTATGAAGGATCAGAGGGATCTTGGGGTCCGAATCCATAGGACACTTAAAGCTGGTGCGCAGGTTGTCTCTGTGGTTAAGAAAGCATACGGTGCATTGTCCTTCATCAATCGTGGGATTGAGTTTAGGAGCCGAGAGGCAATGTTAGACAATAGACAATGGACAATAGGTGCAGGAGTAGGCCATTCAGCCCTTCAAGCCAGCACCACCATTCACTGTGATCATGGCTGATCATCCACAATCAGTACCCTGTTCCTGCCTTCTCCCCATATCCCTTGACTCCACTATCATTAAGAGCTCTATCTAACTCTTTCTTGAAAGCATCCAGAGAATTGGCCTCCACTGCCTTCTGAGGCAGAGCATTCCACAGATCCACAGCTCTCTGGGTGAAAAAGTTTTTCCTCAACTCCATTCTAAATGGCCTACCGCTTATTCTCAAATTGTAGCCTCTGGTTCTGGACTCCCCTAACATCAGGAACATGTTTCCTGCCTCTAGCATGTCCAATCCCTTAATAATCTTATATGTTTCAATAAGATCCCCTCTCATCCTTCTAAATTTCAGTGTATACAAACCCAGTCGCTCCAATCTTTCAACATATGACAGTCCCGCCATCCCGGGAATTAACCTCGTGAACCTCCACTGCACTCCCTCAATAGCAAGAATGTCCTTCCTCAAATTTGGAGACCAAACCTGTACACAATACTCCAGGTGTGGTCTCACCAGGGCCCTGTACAACAGCAGAAGAACCTCTTTGCTCCTATACTCAACTCCCCTTGTTATGAAGGCCAACATGCCATTAGCTTTCTTTGTTGCAGCTATATAGAACCCTGGTCAGACCCCACTTGGAGTACTGTGCTCAGTTCTGTTCGCCTCACTGTAGGAAGGATATGGAAACCATAGAAAGGGTACAGAGGAGATTTACAAGGATGTTGCCTGGATTGGAAAGCATGCCTATGAGAATAGGTTGAGTGAACTCTGCCTTTTTTCCTTGGAGCGATGGAGGATGAGAGGAGACCTGATGGAGGTGTATAAGATGATGAGAAGCATTGATCGTGTGGATAATCAGAGACTTTTTCCCAGGGCTGAAATGGCTAGTATGAGAGGGCACAGTTTTAAGGTGCTTGGAAGTAGGTGCAGAGGAGATGTCAGGGGTAAGTTTTTTACGCTGAGAGTGGTGAGTGCGTGGAATGGGCTGCCAGCGACTGTGGTGGAGGCAGATACGATAGGGTCTTTTAAGAGACTCCTGGACAGGTACATGTAGCTCAGAAAAAAAGAGGGCTATGGATAACCCTAGGTAATTTCTAAGGTAAGGACATGTTCGGCACAGCTTTGTGGGCCGAAGGGCCTGTATTGTGCTGTAGGTTTTCTATGCTTCTATTTCTATTCTATGAGCGGTAAATGGAGCTAAGCAAGCGTTACTACTAAAATGGAATAAAACTTCAGCAACTACTGTCCACTGTGTATGTGATATGAGGCAGAGGGTCAGGAATGGAGAAGTCTACATTTCCATTTAACACCATATTGAGAGGGTAGTGGAAATATGGTCTGATATTGGAAACAGGTGGACCAAATATATAGCGACTTGGATAGCTAAAAGAATTTAACAGAGATGAATGCAAGATATTAAGATTGGGAATGAAAATAATCAGAATTTTATGCTGGGAGAGTTGCTGAATCCAAAAGCAAAATTGGAATCAGAACCAGAAAGCAAAATCTGGAGCTATTTAGCTAGAAGTAACAGAAAGTCACTTGATATCATAAACACACGGGATTCTGCATATGCTGGAAATCCAGAGTAACACATACAAAGTGCTGGAGGAATTCAGTAGGTTGGGCAGCATCAATGGAAAGGAATAAACAGTTAAATTCTTGGCCCAAGGCCCTTTATCAGGACCTGAAACTGCCCGACCCGCTGAGTTCCTCCAGCATTTTGTATGGTTCCTTTGCTATGATAATGTGTTTGAAAATACACGTATATGTCTGCACCTACAGTAAGAGATATAATCCTGCACAGAGAATTGCAAAGGAGGAGATAAACAGAATGGGAAATATTAACAGACTGATGCCTAGCTTAACAACACTCAAAGAAGAGATTGAAGCCTTCAGTGTGTATTGTTTTGAAAAGAAGCATCAGCAAATACAGTACATTTATCATTATTTTAAGCTTTAATAGTCTGGGTTCATTGAAACCCAGTTACAGAGAAAACAGACATTCTTGAAACAGAGATCTGAGGCTTTGAGGAATGAAAGTCGAGAATGTGTGGAATGTAAATCAAATAGCGTAGAACTTGATAGATTATTTAGGAAGAGAAAATCTGCAGATGCTGGAAATCCAAGCAACACACACAAAATGCTGGAGGAACTCAGCAGGCCAGGCAGCATCTATGGAAAAGAGTAAACAGTCGACACAGGACAAATCCAATCCAATCCACTGTCCAATCAATCTATTCTCAATCATCATCAAAATGATGGAAATGACTCATCAACAGGGAAATCAAATGGACATACTCACCAATAACCAAATATATCAGGATTACACTGCTTGCAGACCGAATCACAGCCTTGGTTCAAACGTAGACCTGGGAACTAAAGTCCAGAGGTGATGTGAGGGTGACTGCCCTTGACATCAAAGAAGTACTTCACAGTGTGTGGCATCTTGAAAGCCTAGACTGAAGTCAGTGGGCGCCATGGATAAACACTCCAATGAATGGAGTCATATCACACACAGAGGAAAGTGGTTGTGTTTAATAGAGGTAAGTCATTCCAGCCGCTGGACATCATTGCAGGAGTGCCTTAGGATGTTGTCCTAGATTCAGCTGTTCCACTACCGACATTTCTTTTATCATAAAATCAGAATTAGGGATATTAGCTGGTGCTTTTGTTCAGTTCTATCCCCAACTTCTCAATAAATGAAACAGCCACTGTCTGAATGCAACATGACCAAGACAGTCTCTCCTAGAATGTGTGCAAGACTAGACAAACTCAGGCATGGGATGATAAGTGTCAAGTGACCGTCTTCAAGAGTGAGCCCAGCCACTTGTCATCTTCAGTTACCATGAAGCAAATGGATCAACCACATAAATCCTTCTCAGCCACTAAAGAAAATCTGCTTCTCCTCTGGTCTTGTGAGTTTTGAGCTCATAGAGTCATAGAACATTACAACACAGAAACAGGGCCTTCTGCCCATCCAATCTGTGCAGAACCATTATTCTACCTAGTCCCATCGAACTGCATCTGGACTATAGCCCTTCATACTCCTCCCATCCATGTACCTTATCCAAATTTCAATTAGATATTGAAATCGACCCTGCATCCAACACCTGCGCTGGCAGCTCACTCCACACTCTCACCATTCTCTGAAGAAGCTCCCCCTCATGTTCCCCTTAAACATTTCACCTTTCACCCTTAACCTATGACCTCTAGTCGTCGTCTCAGTGGAAAAAGGCTGCTTGTATTTACCCTATCTATTCCCCTCATAATTTTGTATACCCTGTCAAATCTCCCCTCAGTCTTCCACATTTTAGGGAATAAGGTCCTCAAGTCCTGGCAACATCCTTGTACGTATTCACTACACTCTTTCAATCTTATTTACACCTTTCTTGTAGGTAGGTGACCAAAACTGCACACAATACTTCTACCCTGGTTGGTTTTCCCAAAGTGCAATGCCCATACTTGCCTGCATTAAATTCTATCTGCCATTTTTCAGTTGGTGCAGATCCCACTGCAAGCTTTGATAGCCTTGCTCGCTGTCTACAACACTCCCAATTTAAGGGTCATCTGTGAATTTTCTGATCCAGTTAACTACATTATCATCCAGATCATAGATACAGATGACAAGCAACAATGGACCCAGCACTGATCCTGTGGCACTCCACTAGTCACAGGCCTCCAGTCAGAGAGGCAACCATTTACTACAGCTATGACTGGCAGCACCTTCAGGCTGGGAATTTATATGGTGCTGCTGGAACACCAGTCTCCCCTTCTCCCACCACCCCTCTGCAATCCCGGGTCTCTCAGGTCTCACCGTCAACTCTTGGGTCCTCGGAGACTCCACCTTCCTCTCACCCCACCTTCCCTGAACATCCCAACCCTCCCCCTCCTCTGACACCATCAACCCCCTTCCCCCACCTCTTCTCACAGCTCTCATCCGGGTTGGTCTTCACCATCTCCTCTGACCTTCCCCTCTTTGAGGCAGAACATTCTGTCCTCAGTAAGGGCCTTACCTTACTGTCCCCCGTGCCCACATCTCAGTGAGTTTCTTGGCCACCACAATGCTGAGCTCTTCTTCTACGACCTCTGTCTCTGAACCTTCTTCTTTGGCAAGGACTCTCCACCCTGCACTGATGACCCCTTCTCCTACCTTCAACCCTTCTTCTCTTCCCGGACACCCAGCTCTGGTTTTCTGCCTGCTCTGGATCTTTTCATTGCTAACAGCTGTTGAGACATCAACAGTCTTGACTTCGCCATTCTTCTCTCCATTTCTAACCTCACTCCTTCCGAATGCACTGCTCTCCACTCTCCCTGCACTAATACTAGCCTCACCGTCAAACTCGCAGATAAGAGGGGGGCTGTACTAGTCTGGCAGACCAACCTCTACCAGGTGACAACTGTCAGACAACCCCTCTTACTTATCCCTCGAACAGGACCCCACTAAGGAGGACCAGGCCATTGTCTCCCACAGCATTACCAACCTTACCTCTGGGGATCTCCCATCCACCCCCACCAACCTCATAGTTCCCTCACCTCGCACTTCCCTTTTCTACCTCCTACCCAAGATCGATAAACCTGCCTGTCTAGGTAGACCTATTATTTCTGCTTGTTCCTGCCCCACCAAACTTATATCATCATACCTCAACTCAGTTTTGATCCCCCCCACCCCCCCAACATTTCAGTCCCTTTCTACCAACATCTGAGATACTTCACACACTCTTGATCTTTTCAGTGATTTCAAGTTCCCTGGCCCCAATCATCTTATTTTCACCATGGATGTCCAGTCCTTATACACCTCCATCCCCCACCAGGAAGGCCTTAAAGCTCTCCATTTCTTTCTGGACACCAGACCCAACCAGTTCCCCTCCACTGCCACTCTCTTCCGTCTGGTGGAACTGGACCTTACTCTCAATAATTTCTCATTTGTCTCCTCCCACTTCCTTTAAATAGAAGGTGTAGCTATAGGCACCTGCATGGGTCCCAGCTATGCCTGCCTTTTGGGTGGCTACGTGGAAAAGTCACTCCCCAACTTTTCCTCTGCTACATTGACAACTGCATTGGTGCTGCTTCCTGCGCCCATGTAGAACTCGTCGACTTAATCAACATTACTTCCAACTTCCACCCTGCCCTCAAATTTACCTAGTCCATTTCCAACACCTCCTTCCCCTTTCTCGATCTCTCTGCCTCTATCTCTGGAAAGAGCTTATCTACGGATATCTTTTATAATCTCCCTGATCCTCACAGTTACCTGGACTATGCCTTTTCCGATCCTGTTACTTGTAAAAATGCCATTCACTTCTTTCAATTCTTTCAATTCCTCCATCTCTGCTGCATTGGCTCTCAGGATGAGGCTTTTTATTCTAGAACTAAGGAGATTTACTCCTTCTTCAAAGAAAGGGGCTTCCCTTCCTCCACCCTCAACACTGCCTTCACCTACATTTCTTCCATTTTACACATGTCTGCACTCACCCTGTTGCCACCCTGCCAGAGATGGGGTTTCTCTTGTCCTCGCCTACCACATCACCAGTCCTGATGAAGGGTCTCGGCCCAATATGTTGACTGTTTACTCTTTTCCATAGTTGCTGCCTGGCCTGCTGAGCTCCTCCAGCATTTTATGTGTTTTGCTTGGATTTGCAGCGTCTGTAGATTTTTTCTTGTTTGTGATCTACTGGCCCGCTCTGGCTTCTCCTGTAAAGCCAATGTCTAATCCAATTTACTACCTCATTTTGAATGCAAAGCGACTGAACCTTCTTGACCAGCCTCCCATGCGGGACCTTGTCAAGTGCCTTGCTAAAGTGCATGTAGACAACATCCACTGGCTTCCCTTCGTCCACGTTCCTGGTAACTTACTCGAAAAACTCCATAAGATTGGTTAGATGTGACTTACCAAAACCATGTTGACTATCTCTAATCAGTCCCTATCTATCCAAATATAGGTTTCCCCTGCCATCCGAAGGTACAGTGTTCCTATGAAACGGTTCGTAAGCCGAAATGTCGTAAAGCGAAGAAGCAATTACCATTTAATTATATGGGAAAATTTTGTGAGCGTTTGCAGACCCAAAAATAACGTACCAAATCATGCCAAATAACACATAAAACCTAAAATAGCAGTAACACATAGTAAAAGCAGGAATGATATGATAAGTACACAGCCTATATAAAGTAGAAATACTTTTCCACAATCATTGCCTGAACTGTTCTCCGTAGCGAAAATCTCACGCAAGCACCGTTGGCAGAATATCTCACGCAAGCGCTGTTGGCAAGGACACTCTTTCCAGTAACCTTTAAGATATGAAGTTGCCAAATCATACCAAATAACACGTAAAAATACACAGCCTGTATAAAGTAGAAATAATGCATGTACAGTGTAGTATCACTTACGGGAATCGGGAAGATAACTTGCCGAGAACACTGGTGATGGTGTGTTAGACTGAGTCGGAGTTTGGGTGGTGCAGTGGCCCCCACCCTCCAGGCTGCTGAGTGATACATTGCCGCGAAGCACACAGGGCTCCAGTGGTAGCCGGGAAGCACACAGCACATCTTTAAGAAAAAAGCCGAAATAAACACGCTAATTAATTAGGTGCCGCCCGACACGTAATTGTCGGCCCAGATCAGTGCCAATTTCCGATTGCATCGCCTCTGATCTGGGCTGGCAATTACGTGTCGGCGGCACCTAATTAATTAGCATGTTTATTTTGGCTTTTTTCTTAAAGATGTGCTGTGTGCCTCCTTGCTACTGCTGCATTCTCCGCGAATCGGTATCTGTCCGTGGCCTGGGGGTTGGGGTGGTGGGACACTGGAGTGTCATCTCTTCGTCTGTCTCCATCAGGCAGGCAGCTCATCTTCTCCTATGACTGCTCGCCTCGATGTCGAAGGTCGAGGTTCGTCGTCTGCTGTGGCTGATGTGGAAGGCTTGCTTGACTGCTGAGCCTCGTGCATTTTTCTGTCACACAGTTCTTTAATAAGGACTCAAACCATCCTGCAAATATCTCCTAAACTGACGTACCCTTACAAAATTAAAGTCGTACTTTATCATTACTCATTCGGTTTCGATTGTTATCCTTTTTTCTTCCAATTGCATCAGCTCTTCGTTTGTCAGTTCTTGGTCATGGGATGCCAAAACCTCTTCAACATCATGTTCGTCAGCTTCCGCAAGCCAAACTCACTTTGTCCTTACTTCGTTCACCACAATCAAAACGCTTAATTATGTCTAGTTTTACGTTAAGTGTAACACCCTTACCAGCTCTTTCAGGCTTTTCCGATACCATAGAACTCATCTTGCAAACAACTGCGCACAGGCTTGTGTTTAAGCAATGCCGGCGAGAATGCAGTTCTGAATCCGGGGGAGAGCGGCTGCTCGGGGCGCGCACTGCCTTTTATCGTGCGCTGATTTTTTTCGCGCACTGAATTTTTTTTCATAACAGTGAACACACCTTCTGTTAGCGAAAAAAGGGTACTAATGTAGGTCTTTCGTAACAGTGAGGTTTCGTAAAGCGAACGTTCGAAAAGCGGGGGACACCTGTACTTATATATCTGATCCCTTGGAATACCTTCCAAAAACACTCCCATTCCTGATGTCAGGTTCATCAGCCTATAATTTCCTGGCTTCTTCTTAAAGCCTTTCTTAAACAATGGAATAACATTAATTATTCTCCAATCCTCTAGCACCTCAATTATGGCTAAGGATGTTTTAAATATTTCTGCTAGGGCCCGTGAAATTTCTGCACTGGTCTCCCACAGGGTCTGAGAGAACTCCTTGTTCAGGCCCTGAGGATTTTCCCCCCCTAACTTGCCTCAGAATGGCAAACACCTCCTCCTCTGTAACCTGTATAGGGTCCATACCTCACTGCGGCATTGCCTCTCATCCATAGACTCTCTGTCCATCTCCTGAGTTAATACAGATGTGAATAATTTATTTAAAATATCCCCCATCTCTTTTGGCTCCAGAGGACTAATTTTGTCATGTTATCCTTTTGCTCTTAATATACAGTATTGTGCAAAAGTCTTAGGCGCATATATATAGCTAGGGTATTGTCCACACAAAAAGCAATGCATAAAGTTACTATAATACTGTGCAAAAGTCTGAGACATCCTAGCTATGTACATGTACCTAAAACTTTTGTACAGTACCCTTCACCTTGTTTGCGAGAGCAATTTCATGTCTTCTCTTAGCACTCCTGATTTCCTTCTTAAGTGTTCTCTTGCATTTCTTATACTCTTCAATTACCTAATTTGTTCCTGGCTGCCTATACCTGTTCTGCACCTCCTCCTTTTTCTTAATCAAGCCCTCAGTATCTCTTGAAAGCCAAGGTTCTCTAAACCTTTAACCTTGCCTTTCATTTTGACGGGAACATACAAGACTCTCTTCTCTCAAAATTTCACCTTTGAAGGCCTGATGCTTACCAATTACATCTTCACCAGAAACCAACCTGTCCCAATCCACACTTGCCAGACCATTTCTGATACCATCAAAATTGTCCTCTCTCCAATTTAGAATCTCAAACCCAGGACCAGATTTATCCTTTTCCATAATTACCATGAAACTAATGCATTATGATCACTAGGTGCAATGTGTTCCTGACACATGCTTCTGTCACCCACCCTATCTCATTCCCTAATCTTGTAATTCTAAATCCTCACACTCCCTATGCAGGAACAATGTGTGAGAGCCTTAACCTAAAGGTTGAAAAGATTACCTTGGTATCAATTTCTCATAGGCATTTAGGGATGGGCATTAACTACTGGCCATATCACTAACTCTCACATCTCCAAAAATAACGTATAAAAAAGCAAGAAGCTCCTCTTATTCAGGACACTATGCAGAACAAGCTGCGTTATAGTGTAGTGGTTAGTGGAATGATTGACAGTACCAGCAATGAGGGTTCAATTCTCACCATTATCTGTAGGAAGTTTTATGTTTTCCTTGTGACCACATGGGTTTTGTTGGGATGTTCCGATTTCCTCCCACATTCAGGTTAGGGTTAGTAAGTTGTGGGCATGCTATGTTGGCATTGGAAGCAGAGCGACAACTTTGAGATGCGCCCTGCACATCCTCTGACTGTGTTGGTCATAGAGGAAAACAACACGTTTTACAGTACACTTTGATGTTTCGATGTATAATAGTTATAATACATTTAAACTTGTCCCGTAATGCAGGCCACTTAATGTGTAAGGGCGTTGAAATGAAATACAGTACATGACTTAGCAGAAAATAGCTTCTTTAGATGGTTTAATTTAATTGCAATTGCCCAAGAAGATGGTAGAGGTAGGTACACTCCCAACATTTAAGAAGGATGTGGACAAGTACTAGAATGGCCAGGGCATAGTACGAGAAATACTGAGTACTGGTAAGTAGAATTAGTATAGATGGATACTCAATGGTCAGCATAGATACAGTGGGCCAAAGGGCCTGTTTCTGTGCTGTATGACTCTGTGTCAAGATAATACATACAAAAAGGGATTGAAAAGATTCTGGTAATTCCAGACTTCTTCATTCTAACTTGTTTGATTGTCAGTTGCTTGTGGGAGTCATCAGCCTTTTTAAAAAGCATCATCTACCACTATTTCTGAAAGAAATAATAGAGGTAAGTTAATGTTGTAATCTAGGCTGGCTCTGTTATAGGAGTCAAACTGGACACACTGGGGTCTGTGGTAGAACAAAGGACCCTATGGTAAAACCTGGCAATTCTGGACAATGTTACTCATTCTTTGCGAGCTGCCTTGGTCGAACAGGGGAGCACTTTCAGTAATAGACTCAGACACCCATATTGCCAAAGAGCGTCGTATGAGGTTGTTCTTAACCTTGGTCATTAGGCTTTATAATGAGTCAACCTATAGATGGGGAGGTGATGACCCCCTCCTGTTACACTGTTAGAGGTAATTTTTAAAAATTCTTTCTTACTTCTCTTCTAACATTTGTTTATTTGTATATCTGTGCACTTGTAATGCTACTGGACACTGTAATTTCCTTTGGGATCAATAAAGTATCTATCCATCTAGGAAAATAATTTTGGTTTACCCAGAGGTAGGGCTGTCTTGATAACAAGAAGTGGAAATGGTTTAGTCTATCCCCTTAAATATCAAGTCATCAATTTACTGGGCTGGTCTTTGGCTCATTGTCAATTTGGTTAGAAATATAATGAATTGAGCTCTAGAAGGGCTTTACATTCATCCACTTCATGACTGTGAGCAGGAAAAGGAAGAATAATACTTCCAAGTAACACACACAAAATGCTGGAAGAACTCAGCAGGCCAGGCAGCACCTATGGAAAAAGGAACAGTTGACGATTTGGGTCAAGGCCCTTCAGCAGGACTGGTGGGAAAAAAGATGAGGAGTAGCTTTAAAAGGTGGGGGAGGGGAGAGAAGAAAATCTGCAGATGCTGGAAATCCAAGCAACACACACAAAATGCCGGAGGAACTCAGCAGGCCAGGCAGCATCTTTGGAAAAAGGTACAGTTGATGTTTTGGGTTGAGAGAAAATCTGCAGATGCTGGAAGTCCAAGCAATACACATATTGTTGTGTACATACATCTATTGATGCTTCTGGACACATCTTCAGTGATGTTCCTGGAATCATCGGGTGTTTCGGGTCTTTCAACATCATACAACCTCCTCCAGGTGACCCAGCCGGGGCTGATTAGACCCCAGCTTGTGTCCAGATGGCTAGCTACTTATGACTCCATGGCTCCCCTCTTTTGAGCCACAGCCATCTTGAGGCCCTCTCTGCCGCATCGGTGGTACTGCGGATGGCTCTCCTCTTCCTCTCTCCCTCGATGCCCAAAATGCTGAAGGCTCTAACTAAAGAACGGGCTATGAATCCCCTACAACCAACCTCCACTGGGAAGATGTTTTGGAGCCTTCCTTCTCCTCTTCTCCAAACCATTCCGCTGCGATACTGACAATAATTGTTGTCATGGTTTGCAGCTTCCTATCAACTCCTCCCTTTGCCGTTGCCTCCAGTATTTGGTTAACATCTTCATCAATCTTCATCAAACAGTGAAGTCATGTTAGCTGCAGGCCATTTGATCTGCCTCCTGTTAGACTTCATGTTCGAGCGATTAGCTTGCAACACTTGGAGGTTCTGGGCACTACGGGGTGACTCCGGGCCTGGCCCCTCCTTCGTCTCACCAGGTTGGACACCTGCGCGTTGTGCTGCTGCTGCTCCCGCCAAACATTTCATCCTCGCTTGGTGGATCTTCAAGCTGCGATCGTTCTTGCAGATTTTGCCACATGCACACTGCTTCCTCATCGTCGTTTGTTCATTGCCTGGGTCTGATGTCGTTGTGTCCATCCGACTGAGGTGCTCATCCTCCCCCCCCACCCCTCGGGCACCCCTGGGGGTATCTTTTCCTTAGATTCTTTGTGGCTTCTGTGGGGGTCCTCCTTTCAGAGGACACAGATTGGGTTGCCAGCCTGTTCTGCCCTGGTTGCCGTCTCTCCGGGCTGTCACTGACTCTCCAGTATCACCACTCTTTTCGTTAATAATACTTCAGTCAAGCAATACGCATATTGTTAATAATACTTCCACTAGCCTTTCAGTTGGGAGATTTGGGGAGGTGGGGAAGAAAATACTTTACGAATTTAGATGAAGAAATGAAAAAGTGTCTCTGTAAGTATAGGGAAGGTGGAACAGATTGTCACGTAAAAAAACTGCACAGGGAAAATGAAGTGTGTTCCAATGTCGAGAAATGAGTAATATGGTAATGTTCATGGTTTCATGATCCATTCAGAAATCCAATGGTGGAGGGAAGTGTGGGTCTTCAGGATCCTGTACCTCCTCCCTGGGTGTAGTGAAGAGCAGGGGACATGGCCTTGATGGTGTGGGTCCTCAGCAATGGATGCCACCTTCTTGTGGTACAGCCTCTTGATGGCATCCTTGATGGTGGAGGGTGGAGTGAGTTGTGCACTTGACAGAGGTAGCAGAGTCTATAATCCTGCACATTGGAGCATCCATACCATGCTGTAAAACTCTTCACCATACATCTGTAGAGATTTCTAAGAGTCTTTGGTGACATACTGAAACTGCTCAAACTTCTAGCTCCTAACAAATGCACCATCATTGTACTTCTCAGTAAATTTAGCAAGACATGGACTAAGTTCAGGCATGTCCTAATGGTGAATGTAAGGTTGGTGGGTGTCAAGCTGGATTCAGCCCATTAATATAAATACTAACAGTTAACACAGCTTGATGTCCCATCAATAATACAGAACCTCTGAATAAACACAACTGATTACCCAGCACCTCTTAGGGAGATGGCTCAGGAGCGATTTCATGTAGGTCAACACTGAGAATTTTTATGTAGTTACCAATGGTGATAAAAAAAAGCAAACAATGATGGAATGGAATTTCTTAAAAAAATAAAATCATAGATTTATGCCTAATTATCAGTATGAATTTAATCAACATATACCATTCTTTCCATTGTGTGGTAATCTGACTGAAATCAATTTAGGAACTTCAAATTATAATTCACATGAGGCCGGGAGACTTGTAGGTTTGAGATCTATTTTAAAAGTGAATAAAATAAAGATTCAAACAGCTTAAATTAAGAAATCAGCAAATGGTCTGCATATTTTATAATCAGCCTGGATTAACAATGCAATTTTCCAATTTCTTTTTAGAAACTCATTAGATAGTTGCGCCTACCAGTGCGCTTTTGAATTCTCTACAAGAGATTTGTTCTAGCCTAATTGAGGAGTTTTCTTTGTCCCATTCAGCTGAGAGTATCTGTGAACATGAAACATATTTATCTGCAGATATAAATCGGGATTTTCCTGCTCTGTGACAACATGCATTTCTCTGGCTGGAATGAACAATCTGTATAACAAATGGAAAAGTTTTGGAAAATGATTATTTATTGTCAAATATAGCTTCAAGAAGGGAGGATATTTCCAACTCTATCTTCCTGCTATCCATCATTCTTACTTAGAGGATGAAATGAAACTTAAACCATTTGTCAGAGACTCCTTTGACATGCCCTTGTCAGCAAAGGACAACTGTGCTCAGGTCAAAAAATATTTTCTGGTTACAATTAGTATTAAATGTCGGTCTGGAATGTTATCAAAGGGTTTCGCTCAGTAAAAACCATTAAAAGTTTCAGAAAATGTGAGCTTTCTCCCTCTTCTGATGTCACAACCTTACACTCTTGTTTATTCTATTCTGTTGCTTCTAATCCAGAACTTTGCAGTTATTTAATCACTTTTAGACCACACACACCAATTGTATCTTGAAAGGAATCAGATAGACGTTCACATTTAACTCCAAACATTTCTTCAGGTTTGCTTTTCTTGTTTGAATTCAAATCAGGATCAAGGATCCTAAAATATAACAGAAAAAATAATGTTTCCTAGAATCAAATAATAGAATACATAACTTACTTGGACTTATTTTTGAAGGTTTCATATTCAGCATGCAGATGCTAGGTGTAATTGCCACCTCTATTGTATGATTTCATGGTCATCTGACCTCACATCTCCACATATTCCAGCCACTTGAACATTCCTTTCCACCAAGACCTCCATTTTTAAAAACTTGTTTTCAAACAGGTTAAAAATGTGATTTAAGATGAGTTTTATTTGTCGCATGAACAGTAAACTGCATTGTTTGCAGCACATCAAATCAATGAGGATTGTGTTAGGAGCAGCTTGCGGGTGTCACCATGCTTTTGATGCCAACATTGCAACTCACTAACCTTAACCTGTACTTCTTTGAAATGAGAACACCTACAGTAAACACATGTGGTGATGGGGAGAATATGCAATCTCCTATAGATAACCGTGTCCTTTTATTATTTTGTTCTAGCTGCTCAGTTTATCTTTATTACCTGCAGACTCATATGCTGCTGCAAACTTCAAGTACAGGATGAGATCAAAACACTGCTTCCAGAAGATCTCTAGGACTTTGTGACGAGTCTGGAACAGCATACAGATATGCAGTTGAAAGATCTGACTGGTTGCATCAAAACTTGTTACGGAAACTCTAATGCACAGGAATGCAAGAGGCCTCAAAGAGTAGTGGACTCAGCTAGTCCCATCACTGGTACAACTCTCTCCTCTCGCTGTGAAAAGGGGACATCTCTTTTTCCTTTATTAAAGGGAGAGAGAGAGAGAGCCTGTGGTATGTCAAGTTACCAGGTGAACGAGTAGTCATTGGGGTATTGTAAGTCTGTGTCTTTATTGATCCTTTGCTGCACGCTTGAGTGCTCAGTGGAGGGCGCTGATGCTCTTTTGCTGGTGGGGATGGTGTGGGGGGTGTGGTCATCGATTGCTGTTGGGAGAGAGGAGCTCTGGGGGGGCTTTGGGTTCTAACATTTATCTGTCATTCATTCTTTGGGGCACTTCTCTGTTTTCGTGGATGGTTGCAAAGAAAAAGAATTTCAGGATGTATATTGCATACATCTCTCTGACATTAAATGTACCTATTGACCCTACTGGGCTATTGAGGACATCTATAAGAGGCAAGGTCTCAGAAAAGCAACAGCAGGGAGCCCCACCATCCAGGCTGTGCCCTCTTCTTGATACTGCCTTCAAGAAGGAGATACAGGACCCTGAAGACACACACCTCAATAACAACTTCTTCCTCACAGTCTTGCTTCCTCAGAGTTTTTTTTTCACTCTCAAATTTCACTAATGATGTTATTTTTATTTTGTCATGTAAGTTATGTATAATTTATATTAATTTAAGTTTATGTAAGTTATGTTTGTCATATTTGTACTGTTAGGTACTGTGCTGCTGCTGCAAAATGCTAATTTTCATAACATTATACCTTGGGTAAGTATGACTGTGACAATAAAACTGAAGATAAACTTGAAAGGTGTCTAAGTTTCCTTGAATGAATGTTGTGCAACATATACATCTCTGACCAAACAGAACCAGAAATGTCAAACCATGTTCAGCTTGGTGGACACTTTCCATTCTTTATGGGCATGCCTCCTTCCAGAGGTGTGCATCTCAGACTTTAAGAATAACATCTGAGGCTTGCTTCTGCTGATCCCTTATTTTCACTTCAACTCAGACCAATACAGGCTGCTTGAAAGATGGAATACCCCATCCCCCATACGGAGGAGTTGAGGTGGGGTTGACAATTGACTCCTGATGATACTTGCATCAGGTAGGGCACATTACTCCTTCCAATGCAGGGTGAAAAATCCTAAATCAAAATGGTTCTTCCCACTTTCCAGAACTTGTTTGAATCAGTTAAGCCTGACCCATTCTAAAATCATTTGACATAATGGTTGTGTATCTGATTTCCTAATTAGTTAGGTGGGTACAATGTTTGAAGTTCTTGATTCTTCATTGCTGGATCTTGGGTTAGAATGTAGTTGACTCCTTGGTGATAATTTAAATATATACATGACTACCTTGACGATCACTGTTTTAGAAACATAGAAACATAGAAAATAGGTGCAGGAGTAGGCCATTCGGCCCTTCGAGCCTGCACCGCCATTCAGTATGATCATGGCTGATCATCCAACTCAGAACCCTGCACCAGCCTTCCCTCCATACCCCCTGATCCCTTTAGCCACAAGGGCCATATCTAACTCAGTTATGAGACATTTGATTCCCCTCATTGGTGCAGAGGTGAATTTCTGTTAGTTTCAGAATCAAGATCAGGTTTACTATCATTGGTATGCAGTTTGTTGTGAAAATTGTTTGCAGCAGCAGTACAATGCAGGACATAACAATTACTGAAAGTTACAGAAATAAATAGATAGTGCAAAAGAGGAATAGGGAGGTGGTGCTCATGGGTTTATGGATCACTCAGACATCTCATGACAGACAGGAAGAAGCTGTACTTAAAATGCTGAGTGTGGGACTTCAGGCTCCTGTACCTCCTCCTTAATGGAGGTAATGAGAAAAGGTCATGTTCCAGATGGTGATGGAATCTGCCCCCTTGAGCTTCTTGAAAACGTCCTTGATGGTGGGAATGGTCATGCCATTAAGAAGCTGACTAAGTGGTATTCCGCAGGGGTCGGTGTTGGGGCCGCTTCTTTTTACGATGTATATTGATGACTTGGATTATGGATTACGTGGTTTTGTGGCTAAGTTTGCGGATGACACCAAGATAGGTGGAGGAGCAGGAGGTGTTGAAGAAACGGAAAGGTTGCAGAGAGACTTAGTCAGTTTAGGAGAGTGGGCAAAGAAATGGCAGATGAGATACAACGTTGACAAATGTACGGTTGTACATTTCGGAAGAAGAAATAATCGGGCAGATTATTATTTAGATGGGGAGAAAATTCAAAAATCGGAAGTGCAAAGGGCCTTGGGGGTCCTCGTGCAGGATACCCTAAAGGTTAACCACCAAGTTGGATCGGCGCTAAGGAAAGCGAATGCTATGTTGGCATTCATTTCAAGAGGAATAGTGTATAAGAGTAAGGAGATGTTGATGAGGCTCTATGGGGCATTAGTGAGACCTCATTTGGAATACTGTGTGCAGTTTTGGGCCCCCTTTCTTAGAAAGGATGTACTCATGTTGGAGAGAGTTCAGAGAAGATTTACGAGGATGCTTCCTGGAATGCAGGGGCTAACATATGAGGAGCGTCTGTCGGCTCTTGGACTGTATTCATTATAGAAGAATGAGAGGGGATCTTATAGAAACATTTTGAATGTTGAAAGGGTTGGACAGAGTAGATGTGGAAAGATTGTTTCCCTTGGTGAGTGAGTCCAGGACAAGAGGCCATAGTCTTAGAATTAGAGGGTACCCAGTTAAAACAGAGATGAGGAGAAATTTTTTTAGGCAGAGGGTCGTGGATTTGTGGAATTCGTTGCCACATATGGCTGTGGAGGCCCGATCATTGAGGGTGTTTAAGGAGGAGATTGACAGATATCTAATTAGTCAGGGTATCAAGGGATATGGGGAAAAAGCCGGAAATTGGAACTAGATGGGTGAATAGTTTAGCTCATGGGGGAGCTACGGAGCAGACTCGATGGGCCGAATGGCCTACTTCTGCTCCTTTGTCTTGTGATCTTATGAAGTCTATAACCCTCTACAGACACTTCTGATTCTATGCATTGGAGGCTCCATACAAGACAGAATGCACTCCATTGTACTTCTGTAGAAATTAGAAACAGTTTTTTGTGATATACCAAATCTCTTCAAACACCTAATAAAGTTGTTGGTATCACTTCCTCATGATTGCATTAAAATGTTGGACATGCGATGGATCCTCTGAAGTATTGACACCCAGGAAGCTGAAACGGCTCTCCCTTTCCACCTCCGACCTGTCAATGAGCACTGATGTGTGTTCTCCCAACTTCTCCTATCTGATTGCTACTGGTCCAATGGTGAGTTATTGTTTTAATACCATAGATCTGATGTGAATTTCTCTCTGTTACAGAGGTAACTTTTTGTGTGATTCTAGTTGTAGGTTTGTGACTTTTTATCAGAATATAGAACATAGAATAGCACAGGAACACACCCTCTCTACCATACTTACGGCATCTATATCACAACCATGGATTCGGCAGTGCAGTAGATATGGCAACTGCGCTTGTGAATTTGCACATGTCAACTAATTATTATTTAATTATGGTAGTATTTAACTCCATACTTGTCATTGTAGTGCTTGTCGAGATTTGGACAGAGCACAGCAATGCTTCGCTGCTGTTTTGCATTTGGCCTTCCCTGAGATGTTGGACTTTCAAGTCAACTGACTCTGAAGACTAGCAGTATTCGTTTAATGTTTAGATGTTCTTTTCAGCCATAGTTTAGGCTTCGTTTTCCTTTTGAGAGGTTTAGTTAATGGCCCTGTTTGGCGTAGTGTTTATTGTTTTATTTTCCCCTTAACACCATTCGTATTAAAGTCTGCGAACTATCGACCTGCTTCAGTGTGTCTCACTCTGCACTTGGGCCATATTTGAACCTGATAACTATCTGATTGTGTGGCATATACAATCATGGTAAACATAATTTTATGTTCTTCCACATGGTCTTCCTCAGCCTCTGATGTTCCAGAGAAAGTTGATCCTCATCAGTCATCTTCATTACCTCCTCAAAAATCACATTCCAATTTGTGATACAGGATGTCCCACACACAAAGCCATATTGATTATCCCTAATGTCCATGCTTTGCTTCTCCAAATATAAGGTAAATATTATCACTAAGAATCTTGTCCAATGACTGATGTAGAGATCACTAGCCTATAATTTCCTGGATTATCTCTGTTGCCCTTCTTAAACAAGTGAACAACACTAGCTATTCTCCAGTCTTTTATGACCTTACCCTTGGAAATAGAAGGTAAAAGATCTCTGTGAAAGCACTAGAGATTGTCCCAATTTGCGCCCCCCCCCGCCCAATATTTCTCATCAGGTCCTGGGGACCGATCCTCCCTAATGTTTTTCAAATTACCCCACAACTCCTCCTTTTTAATGTGGACATGCTCTAATATCAACATATTGACCTTGCCTTCTTCTTGGTGAATACCCAATTATGCCAATGTTAAGTAATGAAGGCATTTTGCTCAGTTAGACTTATGTTCTCTTGAGAACAGAAAAATAAAGAGTGGTTCAATTTAGCAACTGAAGTTTAAACAGAGAGAAACTATTGTGTGTTAATGTTGTGGAATCTAGAATCAGCCCTAAAGCCAAAGCTGATCATTCAATTGTGATATTAGGTGGCACTTTTTAAGATGATGGGTAGAGGAAGCAACTGAAAGTGTTGAACCAATTGAAAACTGTGACCAAGAGGTTTTTGTTGGGGAAGGATACTAAGAATTATAGGATAAACCGTATGTCACCACTATTCTTGTCCAGGTGGACCAAGAAAGAGTATCTCAGTTCTTGGGTCCTCTATCGGGTGACCAACTTTGCATTCAAATTCTTTTGTGTGGCATATATAAATATGGAAAACATGGTACTACTTAATAGAAGTTCTTGGCTTGAATGTTCCTGCTAAAATATAAGTGGGTCATGAAGATATGTATAAGAACAGAAGAAGTCTGCGCTACCCAATTGAAGTTCACCACGGATTCTTATGGCTTAAATAAATGACATACAATCACTCTGCATGGATTTGTTGTTAGGGTGGGCAGTCAAAGTAAGTACCTTGTGTGCTGTAGCTTCCAAAAGGAAGCATATGTTATGATTGAATGCAAAATATTCTCACATGTATATTCTCCACATTAAACATACACATGCTCAGTGACGTGGATAAATACATCAAACTGACTGAGAAAGAGTTGGCTATTCCAGCCAACTTAGATTTGTAAAGGGTAGCTCATCATGTAACAGAATATACTTGAGGCTATCAAGTACAGATAAAGTGATACTAGATGGCACTTGGACTTTCCGAAAACAAAAACAAAATTAACTGATAAGAGAAGAGGAAATCTGCAGATGCTGGAAATCTAGGCAACACACACAGAATGCTGGAGGAACTCAGCGGGCCAGGCAGCAGTAAACAGTTGATGACAGCAGTCAAGAAGGTCACCATTAAGTAGAATAAGGCAGCCTGATTGATTGGTATCCCCATCTACCTAACACTACAACTCACCAGCCTCTCCCAAACCCATGACTGCATCTAGGTTTGAGGAAGCACCAGCACCTCCAAGTCACAGGCTGATGTGATTATTTATCCTATCACCACTGGGTTTAAGTTTGGCAGCTTCTTACCATTGCAAGATCTTTAGCACACGGATTTCTGTGGTTCAGAAAAGTGGTGCTAGTACCTAAAGTCAGGGCCAGTATAGGGAGAGCTTTACTCCAAATTGAGCTAGTAGATTACTTCACTTGGAAATGATTAATGGGGCTTTGGTCTAAGTATTCCGTAGCAAATCTTTGTTTGACAAACATAAAATTCAAAAACAAAATTTCCAGTGCAAAATGTACTATCCTCGTTATAGCCTGGTGTACAGTACATTAACAAAGTTAAACAAAAAAGTTGCTTAAAATAAACTTCAGAGTACTTTATTAAATAGTAAACACAATAATGTTGTGGGTAGTGTCATAAACTGAATGACAACTGTGTGTCAAACAGTCCTTTCCAACATTTGATTCCCTGAGCAAAACTGTTTTTTAATTTAATTAATTTTAATTTAATTAGTGATATAATTGTGTTAAAAATGATGTGTACACCTTATTTTATGTTAGCTAGGCTGAGGCTTTGAACACTGAGAATTTTACAGGTAAGTAGAATGTGAAGCTTCACGGAAATTGACTGAACATTTCCAAGATCCACAGAATCTGGAATAAGCCCAGAGTTCCGTGAAAACCAATCCAGAAACACATGCAGTTACTTACTGCTGTTGTAGTTGTGATAGACCAACATCCTGTAATAATTCATATTATTTATTGTGAAGACATATAACCAGCCTGTTCTGCTGTTATACCAGGACCAAAGGGAACAGTTTAATAGTTAGCAGGGGTTCATGGAGGAAGTATTGGTTGGAACACTGAATTTTAATCTGATGAAATACTTTCACTCTGGAGAATGATTTCACTTTGATCCCATTGATCCAAAATGTCAATCTGCCCACTGTTCACACTTAACTTTGCCTGAAACCGGATGAATGGTGAAACAAGCTGAGTGTCAAAACTGTCATGTGTACTGAGTCACAAATGTAGCAAAGTTTTAAACTGCTCCATTCTCTCCAAATCACCTTTAATTTGCATTTGTTTTAATCTAACAATAAGAGATTGTGTTGTAATCACAACTAGCAAGCAGATTCAACAAATGTTATTTGCAAGTGTTCATGACATTGTAACAGTTCAGTTCTGACAATTAGTGTACCCTAGTATTAACTCCTGCATGGTTATTTTTCATTGCGCGAGATTGCTTGATATAGATGTTAAAAGTTCTAAATAGTATTCAATTCTTTAAAATTATTAACAGGGTACTTGTTGCCAGCTGTAGGTAGCTGTCTTGCTTTAGAATCAGAAGCTTGTAGGTTCAAATCCTGCCCCAGAGGTGAGGCTCTCACACTAGTCCAATGCGGAGTGAGTAAGCAAGTTGGAGATCCTGTGTTATGACTGAAATGTTAAACTGAGGTGTTGAACCATAACGCCTCACCTTGGCTTGGACAAGATTCCTGCTAGTTTGGAGGATATCTACAAGGCAAATAAGAAAATGTTCAAATAATGTTGCCTGCACTCTAGACCAGGTTCATCCCCAAGATCCATTGTTGAGCTGCAGTGTGGTGGCAATGCTTGAAGATGCATATCTTTGGAAGTTGGCCTCCAAGTCATATTCCAACTCTTATGTCAGAATGCTGTTCATTGATTTTAGTTCGGCACTCAATATTGTGATTCCCTCCAAGCTGATCGCCAAACTTTGCTAGCTTGGTATCAGCTCATCCCTCTGCAATTGGACCTTGGACTTTCTGACGGGCTGTGTGCTGAGCCCTCTTCTGTACTCCCTTTTCACCTATGACTGCGTTCCTGTACATGGTTCTAACTCCACAATCAAGTTTGCAGACGACACCACAGTGGTTGGCCTGATCAAAGGGGATGATGAGATGGCCTACAGGGTCGAGGTCCAGCAACAACCAACAACAACCTGGCCCTTAACACCCAGAAGACCAAGGAGATCATTGTAGACTTCAGGCAGGCCAGGAGCCACACTCATGTCCCCATCTACATCAACAGAGCTGTAGTGGAGTGTGTATCAAGCTTCAAATTCCTTGGTGTCCACATTTCTGATGATCTTATCTGGTCCCTGAACTCCTCCATCCTGATCAAAAAGGTGCAACCGTGCCTTTATTTCCTGTGGAGCATCAAGAAAGCTCACCTCTGTCCCAGGATACCGACAGACTTTTGCCGCTGTACCATTGAGAGCATACTCACCAACTGCATCTCAGTGTGGTATGGCAATTGTCCCGTATTGGATCACAAAGCCCTCCAGCGTGTGGTGAAAACTGCCCAGCGGATTATCGGCACCCAATTGCCCACCATTGAGAACATCTACCATAAATGCTGTCTGGGTAGGGCGAAAAGCATTATCAAGGATGCATCTCATCCTAACCATGGACTTTTCTCCCATCCGGTAGGTGCTACAGGAGCCTCCGCTCCCGCACCTGCAGGCACAGGAAGAGTTTCTTCCCTGAGGCTGCGACCCTGCTAAACCCCTCATCACAGTGCTAAGCAGTATTGCATCCATATTGTACTGTCTCAGTACTTTTATATTTGTATGCTGTAGCACTTACTTTTTATTCAGTTATTTTGTAAATAATACTATTCTTTTGCACTTCTGGTCAGATGCTAATTGCATTTCATTGGCTTTGTATCTGTATTCGGCACAATGACAATAAAGTTGAATCTAATCTAATCTAATCTAATATTAATGAACCTTAGTTTGTTATTTAAGTGTGTTGAATTTATCCTTACCTTCATAAATCATCATGTATTATATATGTACTACTGTGCTTTACATCCTGGTTCAGAGAAACATTGCCTTGTTTCTATATACATTATATGGTTATATACTGTATGCCATGTACACATATGTAGTTAAGTGACAATAAACTTGAGCTGACGACTTGTTAACATGTTCACTGAAACAAATGAGACATTGGCCTTTTAACTTAATGACCCCTGAACAAAGTTTTCCACAATCCTATCCCTGTTGCACAACTTCACTCTGACAACCTCATGGCAGCATTGCTGATGATAATGATGAGGACATCTTGTTAGTTGTAAAGAACTTTGCGGTGTTCCAAGACTATGAAAGACACCACATATTGCAAACGCAAATCTTTCTTTCTTTATGTATCCTCACATATAAAGATCTAAATACGCAAGGAAGCCTGTTATAGAGTTATTTTTTCACCTTTAGAAAGTTAGTATGAATTCTTCAGTCTATTCTCTTTCCAATGTATGAAATAAATGTAAAGCAGTTCTGACCTGATTTTAAATGTGCACAAGGCCATAGTTAAAGAATTCAGATAAACAAATTAAAGGCCAAAGAATAGAAGGTAAGAATATTCATTGGGAAGAATTGCAGTGTTCAGGATGTGGTTGAGGCTCTTTGGAGTGAACGACTTGTTGCTTTCTCATAACCATTTGACTTCAATAATACCTGGTATATCAGTATTAGTAGTTGAAGAAAGAAGGAATTTGCATTTGTATAATGCCATTTCTGATTCTAGAAACACAGAAAACCTACAGCACAGTACGAGCCCTTTGGCCTACAAAGCTGTGCCAAACATGTCCTTACCTTAGAAATTACCTAGGGTTACCCATAGCCCTCTATTTTTCTGAGCTCCATGTACCTGTCCAGGAGTCTCTTAAAAGACCCTATCATATCCGCCTCCACCACCGTCGATGGCAGCCCATTCCACAGACTCACCACTCTCTGCATAAAAAAACTTACCCCTGACATCTCCTCTGTACCTACTTCCAGGCACCTTAAAACTGTGCCCTCTCATGCTAGCCATTTCAGCCCTGGGAGAAAGCCTCTGACTACCCACATGATCAATGTCTCTTATCATCTTATACACCTCTATCAGGTCACCTCTCGTCTTCTGTTGCTCCAAGGAAAAAAGAACAAGTTCACTCAACCTATTCTCATAAGGCATGCACCCCAATCCAGGCAACATCCTTGTAAGTATCCTCTGCACCCTTTCTATGATTTCCACATCCTTCCTGTAGTGAGGCGACCAGCACTGAGCACAGTAATCCAAGTGGGGTCTGACCAGGGTCCTATATAGCTGCAAAAATACCTCTCGGCTTCTAAACTCAATCCCATCATTGATGAAGGTCAATGCACCGTATGCTTTCTTAACCACAGAGTCAACCTGCGCAGCAGCTTTGAGTGTCCTATGGACTCAGACCCCAAGATCCCTCTGATCCTCCACACTGCCAAGAGTCTTACCATTAATGCTATATTCTGCCATCATATTTGACCTACCAAAATGAACCACCTTACACTTATCTAGGTTGAACTCCATCTGCCATTTCCCAGACCTGTTTTGCATCCTATCAATGTCCCGCTGTAACCTCTGACAGCCCTCCACACTATCCACAACACCCCCAACATTTGAGTCATCAGCAGACTTACTAACCCATCCCTCCACTTCCTCATCCAGGTCATTTATAAAAATCACGGTTTAGGGGTCCCAGAACAGATCCCTGAGGCACACCACTGGTCACCGACTTCCATACAGAATATGACCCATCCACAACCACTCTTTGCCTTCTGTAGGCAAGCCAGTTCTGGATCTGCAAAGCAATGTCTCTTGTATCCCATGCCTCCTTACTTTCTCAATAAGCCTTGCATGGGGTACTTTGTCAAATGCCTTGCTGAAATCCATATACACTAAATCTACTGCTCTACCTTCATCAATGTGTTTAGTCACATCCTCAAAAAATTTAATCAGGCTCATAAGGCACGATCTGCCTTTGACAGAGCCATGCTGGCTATTCCTAATCATATTATATCTCTCCAAATTTTCATAAATCCTGCCTCTCAGGATCTTCTCCATCAACTTACCAACCACTGAAGTAAGACTCACTGGTCTGTAATTTCATGGGCTATCTCTACTCCCTTTCTTGAATAATGTAACAACATTCGCAACCTTCCAATCCTCCGGAACCTCTCCCATCCCCATTGATGATAGAAAGATCATTGCCAGAGGCTCAGCAATATCCTTCCTCACCTCCCACAGTAGCCTGGGTACATCTCATCTGGTCCCGGTGATATATGCAACTGGATGCTTTCCAAAAGCTCCAGCACACCTTCTTCCTTAATATCTACATGCTCAAGCTTTTCAGTCCACTGTAAGTCATCCCTACAATCGCCAAGATCCTTTTCTGTAGTGAATACTGAAGCAAAGTACTCATTAAGTATCTTTACCACCTCATCCAGTTCCATACACACTTTTCCACTGTCATACTTAATTGGTCCTATTCTCTCACATCTTATCCTCTTGCTCTTCACATACTTGTCGAACACCTTGGGGTTTTCCTTAATCCTGTCTACCAAGGCCTTCTCATGGCCCTTTCTGGCTCTCCTAATTTCTTTCTTAAGCTCCTTTCTGCTAGCCTTATAACCTTCTAGGTCTCTGTCATTACCTTGTTTTTTGAATCTTTCACAAGCTCTTCTTTTCTTCTTGACTAGATTTACAACAGCCTTTGTACACCACGGTTTCTGTACCCTACCATCCTTTCCTTGTCTCATTGGAACATACCTATGCAGAACACCTCACAAATACCCCCTGAACATTTGGCACATTTCTGCTATACATTTCCCTGAGGACATCTGTTCCCAATTTTTGCTTCCAAGTTCCTGCCTGATATCCTCATATTTCCCCTTACTCCAATTAAACTCTTTCCTAACTTGTCTGTTCCTATCCCCCTCCAATGCTATGGTAAAGGAGGTAGAATTGTGATCACTATCTCCAAAATGCTCTCCCACTGAGAGATCTGACACCTGACCAGGTTCATTTCCCAATACCAGATCAAGTACAGCCTCTCCTCTTGCAGGCTTATCTACATATTCTGTCAAGAAACCTTCCTGAACATACCTAACAAACTCCACCCCATCTAAACCCCTCACTCTAGGGAGATGCCAATTGATATTTGGGAAATTAAAATCTCCCACCACGACAACCCTGTTATTATTACACCTTTCCAGAGTCTGTCTCCCTATCTGCTCCTCAATATCCCCGTTACTATTGAGTGGTCTATAAAAAACACCCAGTAGAGTTATTGACCCCTTTCTGTTCCTAACTTCCGTCCACAGAAACGCCGCAGACAATCCCTCCATGTCTTCCTCCTTTTCTGCAGCCGTGACACTATCTCTGATCAACAGTGCCACGCCCCCACCTCTTTTACCTCCCTCCCTGTCCTTTCTGAAACATCTAAAGCCTGGCACTCGAAGTAACCATTCCTGCCCCTGAGCCATCCAAGTCTGTAATGGCCACAACATCATAGCCGGGGGTGCAGTGCTAATTTTTTAGGTGCCGGAGCTGACAAAATGCTTGCCATTTCCTATATCTGCTCTATATATATATGTCACACCCAATTTGTGTACCTGCTCATTTCATGTACTGGGCAACTTCCTTGCCCCATTCATATAATGAGCAGATATATAAATTGGGTGTGACATATATATGAATAGGGCTTCTTATAATGTCAAGCACTAAACCAAGATGAAAGAAATATATGAATTCCAGAGCTCCACAGAAATATAGTG
This sequence comes from Mobula birostris, assembly GCF_030028105.1. Taxonomy (NCBI): domain Eukaryota; kingdom Metazoa; phylum Chordata; class Chondrichthyes; order Myliobatiformes; family Myliobatidae; genus Mobula; species Mobula birostris. Next base: position 89,472,407 of record NC_092370.1, on the reverse strand, counting down.
ATAGTTAAGACACTAACAAGATTAAAGCCTATTGCTACATTTCAGTGTATAATTGGTACAATAAAACATATAAAACTTAATTTAATAGTATGACAAAGTATTGCATGGTTGCACTCACTAATTATCATAAAATATAATTATCAAGCAAGTAAAGAGGTTTCGAAGTTTGAGAGCCTTTCAAGGACATTGCTGTGAACATACGGTGCTGCAAGTTGTTTGTAAGACTAGTAAGAAACTGTAGATAATTAATGAAGACAATTTTGTTGTTGCTTGTTAAGGTAATTTCTTCAAACTTTTCCAAGAGCATCTTCACTAGCTATATTTTCAACACTTAGAGCAGCAGTGTGAGCTTTTGATAGTTTGTGATCAACAATTTTTTTTCTGAGAGACTTCAAGCGTGTACTTCGATCGGCTCCATAATAGGATACTTGGTACATCTGCCATTCATTTGACAGCCTCAAACCCTTAGAAGTGAAAAGTGTCAGATTGCTTTTGTTTGCACATACTTTACACCTAAGTTTATCATCCTTGAAGTCTAACCAGGGATAAGTTTCCTTCTTTTTCATCCATATTTCTTCAGTCCAAACATCTGAACAGGGATACAAGCCTGACTTCGAAGGACCATTACTTTCAGATCTGCATTTGGACCTGGTTAGAAAATTTGAACTCGAAGCAGGTGAAACACAGCTTTTGTCACTTTTACTGTTATCAGTCTCTTGTGCGTTATTCTGTTATACTCCCCAGCTTGTTTACGAAAGAAAGAAGTTAACATTGTTTGCTTAGAAGCCATAGGGTTGTTAGTGAGAAATATTTACTTGTGTATTGGTGGGTAATCCATGGACCACCGCAGATGTAGCCTTACTAGTACACCTGAGTCAAAGCAGACAGCAGGGCCCGCAGCGCTTAGCAGTGCATAAAAATAACAGAAATAAAGCAAATAAGTTTTTTACACTTTTAGCCACCTAAATTGGAACCAAGTAATCAAGTATGAAAATTATGCTTTTTCAGGCATAATTTTGCTATCAACAGGGATCTGCTTCTGTGACATGTCCTCTAGCCACACACTTAATGCTTTCTCATTCTTTGCAAGCACTTTATCACGAACCAGAGAGACCATTTTTGCCATTGTAAGGGTAGCACTAACACTTCAATGAATTTCAGCTTCTTTCTGCTTTATTGCGCGAATGCTGGATTCGTTCTTACTGACCTTACGGCCCACTTCAGCAAGCGACATGCCACTTTTCAAAAGATCTAAGATTTTTATCTTCTTGGCAAACAATGCTCGAACAACGAGTGCTGGAGAGAGACTGAGGATCTGTAAAATGGCGGGAGGCTACAGCAGGAACAACGGGTTGAGCGAGGAGGAATTTCACAAATACCTAAATAAAAAACAGTCACAGCTCCAGGATTTCACCAAAAATGATCAAATATCCTAATGTTATTAGTGGTATTTTCCCCACCAGCCACCAGCCCCTCTCCCCAACCTCTGCTTCCGTAAAATTCCCTCTATTTAATATGTGGCCGCTGTTAAATTCCCCGGTTGTTTATTTTGACTTTTTTTTTACAAAGGTGCCGGAGTGGCGCTCCGGTGAGCTCCGGCAGTACTGCCCTCCTGGTCATAGCTCCAAGTACTGATCCACACTCTAAGCTCATCCGCTTTGTTCATAATACTCCTTGAATTAAAATAGACACATCTCAAACCACTGGTCTGAGCGCGTCCCTTCTCTATCACCTGCCTCTCCTCCCTCTCGCACTGTCTCCAAACTTTTTCTATTTGTGAGCCAACCGCCCCTTCCTCCGTCTCTTCAGTTGGGTTCCCACCCCCCAGCAAACCCTTGTTTAAACTCTCCCAAGTAGCCTTAGCAAACCTCCCAGCCAGGATATTGGTCCCCCTGGGATTCAAGTGCAACCCGTCCTTTTTGTACAGGTCACTCCTGCCCAATGATTCAGAATTCTGAATCCCTGCCCCTTGCTCCAATCCCCCAGCCACACATTTATCCTCCACCTCACTCTATTCCTATACTCAATGACACGTGGCACAGGCAGTAATCCCAAGATGGCTACCTTTGTGGTCTTGTTTCCTAACTTCCTTCCTAACTCCCTGTAGTCTGCTTTCAGGACCTCCACCCTTTTCCTGCCTATGTCGTTGGTACCAATATGTACCACAACCTCTGGCTGTTCTCCTTCCCACTTCAGGATACCGTGTTTACGATCAGAAACATCCAGGACCCTGGCACCTGGGAGACAAACTACCATCCGTGTTTCTTTCCTGCGTCCACAGGACCGCCTGTCTGACCACCTAACTATAGAGTCCCCTATCCCTCCTGCCATCCTCTTCCTTTCCCTACCCTTCTGAGCCACAGGGCCAGACTCTGTGCCAGAGGTGCAGCCATTGTTGCTTCCCCCAGGTGGGCCATTCTCCCCAACAGTACTCAAGCAGCAGTACTTATTGTTAAGGCGACAGCCACAGGTGTGCTCACTCGCATCTGACTCCTACCCTTCCCTCTCCTGACTGTTACCCACTTATCTGTCTCCCGAGGCCCCGGTGTGACTACCTGCCTATAACTCCTCTCTGTCACCTCCTCACTCTCCCTGACCAGACGAAGGTCATCGAGCTGCATTTCCCTAATGCGGTCCCTAAGGAGCTGCAGCTCAACACACCTGGTGGAGATATGGCCATCCAGGAGGCTGGGAGTCTTCCAGACTTCCCAAATCTGACACCCAGCACAGAACACTGGCCTCACACATGTTCCTCCTGTCTGTATTCTACACAGGCAACCTACCTCACCTCAACCCGTTATTGGCGAAGCCCCCTTGAACCAAGGCCTTCTTACACTGTCTCCCTCTACATCGTCGCCTGCTCCTCGGATGCCCGCTCTATAAAGCTGTCTCCTTTTAAACTCTAGGAGGTTCTAGAGTTTAGATTCTAGGAGGTTCCAAAACACTTCACAGTCAATAAAATTTAGAAATATTATTGTTGTTGCAAGGTGAATAATGTGACAACTAATCTCTGAAAGGCAAGTTTCCACAAGCAACAATGTGGTATTGATTGAAGGATAAATATAGCTTAAAATTGCTTCTCCACAATATGATCAGGTTCTTGAAATCACCTGAAAAATCTTAACACTACCTTAGTGTACAGTGTATTTTTTTCTCTCTCTCTCAAGCTACATTTGTGTCATGTCTGTACCGAACAAGTGTAAGTTATGTATCATTTATGTTCATTTAAATTTGCATTAACTTATGTTTGTAACGTATTGTGTTGCTGCTGCAAAAACCTAATTTTCATGGAAGTTATACACCGTGTATGTATGATGCCTATGGCAATAAAATTGAATTCAAGATATTGTATTCACAGTAGTTACAAGGGATTACCTGAAGGTACTGAGGTGCTCACACTTTCAAAGTCTCACCTGGGAGATGGCACTTCTGACCTTGTAGCATTCTATCTGCAATGCACTAGTATATCAGCCTAGAATTTGTGCTCAGGTTAACGATTAGGACTTCAACTCACTGCTAACCTAGCAATCTATGTACCTGCTGAGGAATGCCTGATACTTGCCAAACTCAGCCAATAATTTCTGACACTTTGTTCGGTACGAAATTCACACAAACCAATAAAAAGTGCATTGCTGAGGTATGCCTTTCAAATGGATCCATGGGGAAGTAATGATTTGTAGCCTTTTCTTGGTTTATTCCAGATCGGCATGTTATGACCCAGATCTTGACCTTGCAGTGTACCTACTGGCTGCTTTTAGTTAGTCCTCCTTTTATATCTTTCACCTTGACTCATTACCCACAAAATTGCCTGTAAGTGTGAAGCTAGGGAAATGTGACATCTACAATATTTTGACCAAGATAAACAACTGTTGTATTGCCTGAACCAACAACAAGCGAAATAAGCAGCATCAGGACTGAGATGTTAGATGGATTTGTTGTTGGATTTTGCGCAGTTGAGCAAACAGACAGAAGACATTTTGTGAACTGGCTCTCATTTAAATTGAATCCATGAGCTGTGGATGCCTAACAGGAAAACTACTGAGATTTGCCAGTTTTGAGTTGCCATGATATAAGGTTTTCCAAAGGGTATGTGGACAGGAATACGTCATGTTATGGAAAAGAGGTAAGAAGGCACCTGTCATGATGAGGTATCATGGAAGTGTGTAGGGAAAGAACGAAGGATGGAGCAGACCAGATTATAACTGGAAGTGAACTTTCTGATCTAATTGAGAAACTTCAGTTTGTTGGGGGAGGGGAGTCTCTTCTGTGCTTATTACCACCTTTACTGGGCTGGAAATGAAAGGTGCATCTCCATCTGATTTTACACTTAAGTTGCAGATGGGGTTTCATACATATTACTAACTTCATTCTGCACCTTGCAGGGTGCTTCTTTCTGCAAGATACAGACCCTCAACCTTCTCCCCGCCCCCACACCCTCACATGTTAAACTCTTTTAAGAAACAATGGTAACTGATGAGTTTTTTAGACATTATTCTGGGGGGGAGGGCGGGTCTACAGTCCTTGTCCCACCAGAAAACATGTTTTATTTATTAGAATATCATTTTCCAAATACCTGTAACTTACACCTTTGTCAGAAACTAAGCATGACAAAAATAATTAGCACAATGTTGGACATTGACTAAGCCCGAGGAGGTGGGGATGGTATGCTACGATGAAAATGCTGCATGTCTATTAATATTACACAAGATCACAAGGAAATAGGAACAGGAGACAGTTCCTTGGCTACTCAAACCTGTCCTGCTATTCACTATTATCAAATCTGTTCTGCCCACTTTTTAATTCCTCATTTGTGTCAGTTCCCCACTTTCCTAATCTTTCAGAAGTTAGTTTATTTACTTCGTAAATATTTCCATATCCCTCCAGGGTAGAGCATTCTAAAGATTTAGCATCCTCTGTGAGATGAAATTCCTATGCCAGGACGTGAGGCCTTGAGTTAGGGAAAGGTTAAACAGGTTAGGGCCTCATTCTCTGGCGCATAGGAGACTGAGTGGAGAATTTATAGAGGTATGAGGGGTATAGATAGAGTGAATGAATGCAGGCTTTTCCCCCTCAGGTTGGCTGAGACTAGACCTAGAGGTGATATGTTTAGGGGAAGTCTTTACTCAGAAGTTGGCTTGATTGTGGAATGAGCTGTCAGTGGGAGTGATGGATGTGGGTTCAATTGCAACATTTAAGAAAAGCTTGATTGGTGCATGGATGAAAGAGGTATGGAGGGCTATGATCCTGGGACTAGGCAGAAGATCAGGCCAGTGTAGACTAGATGGGCCAAACAGCCTGTTTATGTGCTTTAGTCCTTTATGACTCTATGACTTTATGACCTCAATCTTAAATGGCTGGCTCCTTATCTTGCAATTACATCCCCTTGTTTGACGCTCTCCCACCAGTGGAAACATTTATTTCATCAAACCCGAGAAATATTATACAACTTCTTTAGCTGTTTGCGACAGGGCTACCTTCTAATCCCAGAAATTATTTTTGGGCATCTCTTGCATTGGCTCCAGTGCTTGTATATTCTTTCTTAAACTTTGGGCCCAAAACTGTGCTGCAGGTCTGGTCTCATGAATGCCCTGTGCACTTGTAACACAACCTCTCTATTTCTAACCTCCAATCCTCTTACAATAAATACCAACTTGCTGTTTGCTTCCGAACTATGCTACACTTGCCTTCTAATTTCTTCTGATCTATCCATATAATTGTCATTTCACACTTTCCACACATACCAGGTGCGAGACTGCCTTGAGGAAAAGAGAGGGTCCAGGGAGTCATTTGAAAACTCTTTCATCTGGCGTTAAAGAGTAGCCACTAATTTTCAACCGGCAGCAATGCTCAAACATCCTCTAATTGCTTTCAGGAAGTCTTGAGGGAAATTAGCCTCCAGCGCATAGGCCCTGCTGACAGTAATTAAACTTTTGGCCTTGAAGTGACACAGCTCCATCTTTGCAGCAGATCATTACCTCAACTGCATCATGACTTATCGGAGGAGTGCTGTTATATCTGTACAGTTCATGATTCTGCTTCAGATGGAGTGAAGAACATCTGTATTTTTAATTTTTAATTTTTATTTAAAGATACAGCACAGCACAGCCCAATGAGCCGGTGGTGCCTGATTACACGCATGTGACCAATTAACGTACTAACCTGTACGCCTTTGGAAAGTGGAAGGGAACTGGAGCACCAGAGTACCCAGAGAAAACCCATGTGGTCATGAGGAGAACATATAAACTACCTACGGACAGGAAGGAGTTTGTACGTGTCAGGAAATGAAGACGAGCTGCTGGTGCTGTAATTGCATTAGGCGAACTGTTATGCTACCTGTGCTGCCCTCTGTGGTATCTTACACAATAACCAGTGCCGTTTCACAGACAACAAAGTACTTTTGTAATCTCATCAACCAGGCTGTATAGGAAACAGTTAAGCACTTATAAAATCTCAGTTGATCTTTTCCCCTGCAAAGCTGCACTTCTTCACTACTTCATCTTAGTTGCAACTTCTTGAGTTTTATATATCAGTATTCTGAAATGGGATCTCAACCTGCTGCATCGTAACTCATCAGCAAATTTGTAACCCACTGCAACAGTCCTCAGTTTGCTTGTGATCATTTCAATGAAGGAGCGAGTTCAACCGAAAGGAAAAGTTATATGGGAGAATGTTCCTGTTTTTCCCTGGGCTGGTAGATTTGGAAATACAAAGCCAAATTAAAAATGTTGGGAACTTGAAACAAAAGAGAACTGGAGATATTCAACAAGTCAGGCAGTGTCTGTGGAAGGAAGAAAAGGAGTTTATGTTTCAGATCTGAGACCGATAGCCATTATTTATGAAAGGTCTTCCATCTGAACTATTACCTCTCCACAGGTGCTGACTGAACTGCTGAGTGTTACCAGAGAAGAGTTGGACTTGGAGATGAAGATGCATATTAGTGAGATTACAGCTTTTGATAGGGCATTGAAGTTTTAAAGGGACCTAACTGGTTGTGATTTCTTTTAATTTATTTTTCAGGAACTAGGTATTGCTGGCGAGATGAGCAGTTCCTGTTGACTCATTGATTGCCCTCGAAGAGACAGTAGTGAGCCTTTGCCTTGAATAACAGCTTTCCCTCTGTTGGACCCACTCCCTCAATGTTATTGATGAGGGAGTTCCATGATTTAGATGTAGGACTGATAAAATATTTCCAAATCAAGTAGTGGTGCACCCATTCACCTTTTGATGTTGTCCTGCTTGGTGGAGAGGTCAAGGGTTTGAGAGGTGCTGTCAGAGTAGCCTGGGGCTGTAACCTTAGTGCGTTCTTTAGATGGTACACACCACAGCTGCAGTGCAGCACTTTGGAGAGAATAAACATTTACGTCGCCAGATGGAGTGCCAATCAGATAGGCTGGTTTGTCTTGGACATGACTTGTGTTGTTGTGCTCACCGGGGCAAATTCGGGGCATACCGTCACTTGCATCTTGTAGATTGTGAAAAGAATTGGGAGGTGAGTCATGTGCCACAAAGTAGCCTGTCTCTGACCTGTTCTGGCATTTGTCCTGGTATTGATGTGGCTGGTCCATGGAGACTCCCTTCCCTGGGATGCTGATGGTGGGGGACTTAGTCACGTCACTGAATGTAAAGGGAAAGTGGTTTCAATTCGCTGTTGTCTGTGGTGGTAATTTCCAAGCACCTTCATAGCACAAATGTCACTTATCATTTATCAGATGCTCATACAAAATGCTGGAGGAACTCTACAAGTCGGGTAGTTTCTATGGAAGGGAATAAACAGTCGATGTCATGGGCCGAGACCCTGCATCAGGCCTGACTTATCAAGCCTTGGCCCAAAACATTGGCATTTTATTCCATTCCATAGATGCTACCTAGTCTATTTTTCTCCACCATTTTGTGGGTGTTGCTCAAGATTTTCAGCATCTGCAGGACCTCTTGTGTTTATGGTTTATCAGCTGTTGCTTGGTTGTTGTCTAGGTCTTGCTGCATGCAGGCGTGGAAGACTTTATTTGCTGAGAGATTGCCAATGGAACTGAACATTGGGAAGTTCCTCACTTCTAACCTTATGGTGGAAAGAAGGTCATTGATGAAGCAGCTGAAGATTTCAGTCTCCATTTCCTTACAAGAAAGGAATCTATTAGCTTCAATTATCTACTAACAATAATCACAATTCTAGCTTTCATGAAGGATGTTTTCCACATGCTATGACCAGGATTAGTTAGCTGAACAATCTATGTTCTGTGCCTATTCTGGTATCTGTCCCCCACTTTTTCTTCGCTACATCAACTACTGCATTGGCGCTGCTTCCTGCACGCATGCAGAACTCGTTGACTTTATTAACTTTGCCTCCAACTTTCACCTTGCCCTCAAGTTTACCTGGTCCATTTCCGACACCTCCCTCCCCTTTCTAGATCTTTCTGTCTCTGTCTCTGGAGACAGCTTATCCATTGATGTCTACTATAAGCCTACTGACTCTCACAGCTATCTGGACTATTCCTCTTCTCACCCTGTCTCTTGCAAAAATGCCATCCCCTTCTCGCAATTCCTCCGTCTCCGCCGCATCTGCTCTCAGGATGAGGCTTTTCATTCTAGGACGAGGGAGATGTCTTCCTTTTTTAAAGAAAAGGGCTTCCCTTCCTCCACTATCAACTCTGCTCTTAAACGCATCTCCCCCATTTCACGTACAGCTGCTCTCACTCCATCCTCCCGCCACCCCACTAGGAATAGGGTTCCCCTGGTCCTCACCTACCACCCCTCCAGCCTCCGGGTCCAACATATTATTCTCCGTAACTTCCGCCACCTCCAACGGGATCCCACCACTAAGCACATCTTTCCCTCCCCCCCCTCTCTGCATTCCGCAGGGATCGCTCCCTACGCAACTCCCTTGTCCATTCGTCCCCCCCATCCCTCCCCGCTGATCTCCCTCCTGGCACTTATCCGTGTAAGCGGAACAAGTGCTACACATGCCCTTACGCTTCCTCCCTTACCACCATTCAGGGCCCCAAACAGTCCTTCCAGGTGAGGCAACACTTCACCTGTGAGTCGACTGGGGTGATATACTGCGTCCGGTGTTCCTGATGTGGCCTTTTATATATCGGCAAGACCCGACGCAGACTGGGAGACCGCTTTGCTGAACATCTACGCTCTGTCCGCCAGAGAAAGCAGGATCTCCCAGTGGCCACACATTTTAATTCCACATCCCATTCCCATTCTGACATGTCTATCCACGGCCTCCTCCACTGTAAAGATGAAGCCACACTCAGGTTGGAGGAACAACACCTTATATTCCATCTGGGTAGCCTCCAACCTGATGGCATGAACATCAACTTCTCTAACTTCTGCTAAGGCCCCACCTCCCCCTCGTACCCCATCTGTTACTTATTTTTATGCACACATTCTTTCTCTCACTCTCCTTTTTCTCCCTCTGTCCCTCTGAATATACCTCTTGCCCATCCTCTGGGTCCCCCCCCCCACCTCCTTGTCTTTCTTCCCGGACCTCCTGTCCCATGATCCTCTTGTATCCCCTTTTGCCTATCACCTGTCCAGCTCTTGGCTCCATCCCTCCCCCTCCTGTCTTTTCCTATCATTTTGGATCTCCCCCTCCCCCTCCAACTTTCAAATCCCTTACTCACTCTTCCTTCAGTTAGTCCTGATGAAGGGTCTCGGCCTGAAATGTCGACTGCACCTCTTCCTACAGATGCTGCCTGGCCTGCTGCGTTCACCAGCAACTTTGCTGTGTGTTGCTTGAATTTCCAGCATCTGCAGTATTCCTGTTGTTTTAGTTAGCTGAGCCTCTTTGGCTCCTCGACAAGCAACAGAAAATCTGTTCAATACACAAGAAAAGTCTGCTGGAGGAACTCAGCGGGACAGGCAAAATCTATAGGGGGAGATGAACAGTCAACATTTTGGGCCAAGACCATTCATCATGACTGAACTGTAGGAGGGCAGAAGTCAGAATAAAAGAGTGGAGTGAGGTGGAGGAGCAAGAGCTGGTTAATGCGTAACAGGTGAATTCCAGTGAGAGGGGTCAGAGATGGGGTTGAGGAATGGGAATTATTTGAGAAGCTGGGAGGTGATAAGTAGAAGAGGCAAAATAATACCCAATTGGCTTAGTGAGGATCCCAGGTACTTGTGATCCATTAACTGCTTCCCTTTCTTCCCTCCTTCAGTTTACTATGCACTAGCCCTACCGCTATGCACAGATTATAAAATATTTTCAGCCCTTTGCCTCCTCTTCCTCTAGCTTCTTATTATATGTGTTGCTCCATTCCAGTATCTGTAGACTTCCCTGTGTCTCCAGGAAATCTGGCTGATTATCTTGTCTGTAGGTCCCAGCTGTGTGCAATTCAGTTAGTTTTCATCAGGAGAGAAGATGGGGGAAGGATGTGAACATCTTTTGGCAATATGAGACCAGATAACTTAATGTGACAGTTAACAAGCAGGTTATGTTTTTTGTTTGCTCTCTCTCTTTCCTAGTTTTGGACCCGAAATGTCTGGTTGTTGTTGTACAGATGTGGCCTGACCAATTGAGTATTTCTAGTATTTTCTAATTTTGTTTGAGATTTCCAGCGTCAGCATTTAAAACAAAATTCATCATTAAAAGTAGATTTGTTGGTCAGCAGTGTTTGTGGGACCTCATTGCATGCACCTTGGATGTTATATTTCCTATTGTTACTGCAGGAACTACATTTCAAAAGTGTTTCATTGTCTTTTAGCAGCTTTGAAATCTCCCAAGGACGTGAAAGGCACTATATAAATGTAAATTCAGCTTTCTTTCACGAGTAACTACCAAACCAATGCTGAGTAGGTGCCTCTGCATTCAGTTGGGTTACAACTGTCAGCACAGGTGGGTACAATGACAAGAATCATATCCTCAGTAATTCTGAGGCCAAAACTTTATTTTTAGGCAGCCTGTCATCTATTACAATTCTTGGGCAAATAATTACTGGAGCTTAACTGAAGTGTTGGATGAAACACGATAAAAGCAAGGTTAGGGTATTGTGAAAACTGAAAAAAAAAGAATATTACACAGTTTAAAGGATTAAGAAAAAGTTGAATTCAGTTACTGAAACCTGAAAACGTAATTATCTGAAATGTTTCCGATTAAAGACATTTGACTGAAGTTAATTGAACTTCCGGTGGATTGACACCTGGGCTGAAATAACTGGAGAAATTCAGCCATGTAAGAGGATTGCATGCATCATGCATGTTAAATTCTGCTGTAGTACCGTGATCTGTATGACTAGAGGCCTTATTGGAAACAGTCCAGCAGTAACTTCTTTAATGTAATTGCCCCTCTGACTTCAAACAGAAATAATCATCTAGCAGTTTATATTTCCTTTCATCTCTATTGATTTTCTCAAGTCTCTCTGCTTTTAAAATTAAGCTGACATTTTAGACCAGCCCTAATGGAGCTCAGAGGCAGACATGAAAGTGACTTTTTTCACTTCGTTCCTAAATCAAAAAATACATGTAAATGCAATAGGACCAAATCAAGTTGGCTGCACTATATCATGTTCAGCTTCTTTGAGGGAGCCAGTCTTGGATTTGTGTGGACAATGGACTCTGCATGAGGTGCATTGGCAGAGACTGCCTTGCTCAGGTACCCCAAATTTATTTAGGCAATTTGCCTCTTCCATTCTGGACCGAGTATGGAAAGCTGTAGGTGTGCAGAGCAGAGGCCTGATCTCTAATCCTTCACATCCTTGTCCCTAAATTCCTCCACATTACTGATCCAAAGCTCTAACCTGACCCCTAACTCCCTTCCCTGTCTCCAAAATCAACCATATGAATTTAAAAACAACTAGGTCTAAGCCACAACTTTGATGGAGACCACAACTATCTTGACTTCTATCAGTCCCATTCCTGTACGTATTTCCACGTACCCTGTTCTCCTTCACATCAGTGCCATTCTCGTTCACCAATTAGCCTTCAATGCTAGGGGTGATTTACCATATGGCAACTTAATCTGCCAATTGCACATATTTGGGATGTGGATGGAAACTATAGCACCTGAGGAAACTCTTGTTTTAGCAGCAAGAGCTAACATCAGCTTTGGACCGTGGTACTTTGAGGCAGCAACACAAATGTGAACTTCAGAAAGAGCTGGAACAAATTAAATTGAAAACAAAAGAGATTCTGCAGATGCTGGAAATCCAGAGCTACTCACACAAAATGTGGGAGGAACTCAGCAGATCAGACAGCATCTATAGAAAGGACAAACTATCAATGTTTCATGCTAAGACATTGACTGTTTATCCCTCTCCATAGTGCAAATTAAATTGATCGTCTATTCATTTGCATACTGTTTTTTGTTCTGAATAAAACACTGACACTGTATGGAATCCAATGCTATTTTTCTCTCTTGGTAATTTACTAAAGTTTCCACTGTTTATTTTCTTACTGGTAATGGATCAGTGATTAAAGATGTTTCTCCACTGTGTTGATGGTGTATATTGATATTAGTATATCAGTGATGGTAAAATCTGGTGGAGTTAATGGATTATGGAGATATCAGAATGGAATTAGTACAGGATTAGCATACTAGATGGTTGTCATGCACTTGGGGGCAGGGGGACCTCTTCTTCTGCTGCATGACCCTTTGACTAACTAAGGACTGAGTACTGGGGATGATGGTGGGAAAAGACAGCCACATTGGTTTGCTTGTCCTTCCAGTAAATGTGAACCTCTATGATCAGTGTCCTGGCTAATACTATTTGTCCCTGATCCTGATACTCACCAGCATGTATCTTGTCGCCATCATTGCCCTGACACTTTTTCTCAAAGGTAAATCTAATATGTATCCCTTATGCAAGTCTTCCAGATGATTTAAAACAATAGAAGCTGTCCCGATGACCTGAAACATCGACAACCCCTTTCCTCCTACAGATGCTGCTCAACACACTGCATTCTTCTAGCAGACTGTTTGTTGCTGCAGTTTCCCACCTCTGCAGTCTGTTGTGTGCAGATGAATTACCTGCTCATTATCGTTCATGGGAGCTTGGTGTTCGTAAATTGTTTTAAAAATATTTCCTACATAGTACAGTGACGGCAGTTTAAATGGCTTTTCTGAGATCTTGAGATGACTTATAAGTATAATTCTTCACTCATTTCATTCAACTACAGAAGTTAAAGCATGAAGACAAAACTTGTTTCAGATTTAAAATTACAAGTATAGGCATGCCATTTAAAAAGGGAATACTTGGCACCATATCTATTGTCTTGTATGCTAATTGAAAGCAAAACTAATTCCCTTAATGGCATCTTTGTAAGTAAGTCTCTAATAATAGTGTAGTATTTGGGAATGATACATTCAAGTAGATCATCTGTTAATGATCAAGATAAAATGAGAAATGAATCATTCCAGATTTTAGGGAGAGACAATTCCTGGCACCACTGTAAACAACTTCTCCATGTATACATGAAAAAGCTTTCTAAAAACCATGAGGGAATTGTTTGAACAAAAAAAGCAAAACCCACAAAGGCTGAAGTCATGTAAAGAAATTGTTAGAAGAATGTGGTGGAAAGAAAGTAATACTTTCTCCAAAAGCTTCAAGGCTTGTAAACAAAAGAATAAAATGAGAAGATTCTGATGCCATGCTTGCATCTATCAGAGGTATGAAACCGCAAAGGAACAAATTGACATTAATAATCTGGAAATCAGTCTATTTGACAAGGAAAAGATAAAAGAACAACAAGAAATTTTTGTTCCCCGGGCTCTTCCCCTGGCAGAACTAGCTTTTACCCATAGTGGTAAGTGAATGGCGCATGTTGCTGGGGTGGTGGTAGAGGCAGATTCATTAGGACATTTAAGAGATTCTTAGACTGGCACATCATTGAAAGAAAACTGCTGGGGTATGTTGGAGGGAAGGGTTAAATTGGTCTTGGAGAGTGTTAAAAGGTCAACACAATATCATGGGCAAAGGGCCTGTACTGAGCTGTACTCTTCTATGTTCTCTGTGTATGTTCGATTTCTTTTTGGATATTTGGTAAATGGTTTATTACTATCTCATGTACTGAGAAACAGTGAAAATCTTTTGTTTACATGTCACACAGATTGACTGTTCCATATACAAGTACATCGATCTCGTACAAAAAAAAACAGGATGCAGAATATAGTATTACAATTTCAGGGATTCCCCCTCCCTTAAAGTTGCTCTACAATTTTTATATAAGTCACAGGGAGAGCCATTGGTCTCACTGTAATGCTGACTACCTGCTGAAGGCATTATATTCCATGGGAACTCCACTGCTAAACATCTGTTCTGGCTGTAGATAGAGCCATGCAGCATGGTAAAAGGCTCTTTGGCTCATTGGGTCGGTCTCGACATCTCTCCTTGAGCAGTAAGTGTTTCTCTGGTTTCTATGTGTAACCGTGTTCTACTGATGTTTACAGCAAAATCAAAAGAGCTATTAGAAGAAGGGAGCATGTTTTCATTCAATTCAGGACACAGGAAAATCAATAGGAATCAGTCCTACTTCCCCACTATTGAGTACATTTACAAATGCTGCCAAAAGAAAGCAGCATCCATCATCAAGGACCCCACTATGCAGGTCATCTCGCTACCACTATTGGGCAGGAGGTACAGAATCCTTAGGTCCAATGCCACCAGGTTTAGGAACAGTTATTAACCTACAATCATCTTCTGAACTGGTGTGGATAACATCATTCACCATGACTCTGAACTGATTCTATGAATGACAGGCTCACTTTCAAGGACTTTTTACAACTCATGTTCTCAGTAGTATTTTTATATGCTCAGTTCTACTTCTTTTGATCATTGGTTGCTCATCAGTCTTTATTCATGTATAGTTTTCTTGTAAAATTCAATTGTACTTCTTTTTCTCCTGTAAATTTTTGCAAGAAAATGAAACCCAAGGTAATATATGTTAACATATATTTACTTTGATTATAAATTTACCTTGAACTTACCTGAATGATTTAGATCCTTTCTGACATCTGAGCTAATGTGTGGTAGATGCCTGAGGGTGAAGCAGGTGGAGCATTCATTTGTGCATCAGAAAGGGCAGAGTAAAGCATGACACCACTTCAAGATCCAAGTTTTTGGTGTGGTCACAAGCATCTGGTGGAAGGAAGACCTGTGGGAGACTTTAAACCACCAGGCTGGAAAGGCAACAATGTTCTGTTCTGTTGTATATTATTTGGTCAAATAACGTGGTTTTATGATGGCAATGGAGATTCTTGATAAATTGGTTATTTTGTCTGTAGATTCCTTCTGTTATTTCCTGTGTTGACAATGCCTTGTTCAACGAGAATTTGTGTATTGGAAGTGCTAAAATGCGTCTTGTAAAATCAATCACAATCTCACATGTTGATTAATGTCCTTTCAATTGGATCAGATTATTTTCAGTTTGATGCTGGTATTCAACACCTGGTACCCACGAGTAACATGGGCCGTTCAATCTCTCTAACTCTGAGCAGACATTCCATATTCGGATCAGAACTCCCACTGCCAAGTCCAGATGGGATATCAAGTGCTGTTGCAATACAAGTCAAATTTATTTTTGGACTGTAATGGAAGGGAATTTTTCCCTTGGTGAAAACTATAAATAATTGGCACCGAACAAATCATTTTCAATACAATTTGCAGAGTCATAATCCCTGGAAAGAAATAATCATTGTTTCAACATGTTTAGAATACAACTGGAAGGATATTGATTTTGTCCTTGAGATTGAATAGATAACTAAGATATTTTGTCACCAAAAATTTAGGTTATAGCTAAATTTGTGACAAGTTGGGGAAACCAAGCAAACCATTACTTTCTTGTAGCTGTGGAATGTAAGGCAATTAGATTAATTTGGCTGAAGGTAGAGAAATTATCATTGTTCTAGCTGCCAATCAAATCTTGGCAAGGCAGTTTTTCTAGAAAGCCAATCACTATGGTTGTCAACAAAGAGAAGGACTGTATGAAAGTCAGGCTAAAATAATTTGGCTTAGAAGACAATTTAAGTACACTCGTTGACTGGCTGCAGATTGCTTCTCTTTCTACCTTACTGGCAGCCACCAATACCTTTAAGAATATTAAGAGATTAGTATGGGAAGTATCACATTTATCTCATTATTCCCTGAGATTACTTGTACTGTAATTTAGTCCTTTATGCAGGTGGAAACATAATATTGTGGAATATGAATGATTGTAGTCTTAGGTATGCCATGGAGATCAATAAAAGGTCGTGAGATTAAGGGATTCTGCAGATGCTGGAAATCTAGATTAACACAAACAAAACGCTGGAAGAACTCAGCAAGTCAGGCAGCATCTGGGGGGGGGGGGGAAATAAACAGTCAATATTTCGTGCCGATCCATCTTTTTGCCTTTCAAATAGTCCAACAATGTTAGTGATACTATTCCATCAGAGAAATATCAATTATGAATGTAGGCTTATATTAACACTGGACCTTTTTTGGAAGAGGAATCTCAACTCTGCTGTTCTTGCAGTTGTCATTGTATCTTCAAGGATGTGGTTTTTAATTTAGTTTTAGCTCTCCCCACCCCATTATCAAATAGCAGACGGGGGCCAAATTACTGTAAAAGATTGATTCTTTTTTGGCTCTAATTTTACACTGCAGACAGTAACGTTCCCAGCAAACTCAGCTTGCTAATTCTGCAAAAGGAGTTTCAAAAGCTTAATTTAAGTACATTTACAATTTTGAAGGCAAGGTCTGAGTAGACTTGGCAAAATTTATTGGGAGCAACAACCAGGGGCAGTAAGGTAAGGTACGGTATTAGTTTTTTGTGGACCTGATAAAGAGGGAGTGATCCTCTGAGACTCCCAAAGAACCTTTGGTCTTCAGTGCTCCATTCATCTCTGACTAGTAATCCAGAATCTGAAGAGAAGGAAGGGCTTTTGCTTTAGCCCTAATTAGATCTCATCTTGACTATGTTCTACTGATATATTAACCACTGAATCTTGAATATATCAGTCCAAAGTAGTCACTGGTTATGTTGCCTAGAATATTACTGGGGTTCTGTAAGAAAGTTTGCTTGTTCTTCTCGTGAGCATGTGGGATTCCTCTGGGTGCCCTGGTTTCCTCCCAGAGTGCAAAGTGGCTTGTAGATTAATTGTTCATTGTAAATTGCACCGTGATTAGCCTAGGGTTAAATAGGTGGTTTGCTGGGAAGTGTGGCTTGTTGACCCTAAGGAACCTCTTCCGCACTGTAAAATGAAAAAACCTGGTGTAATGTTAAGTGCTTGGCATTGCCTCCCTGCCATTTTCCTGAGTGTGTTTAGTGGGGATGTGACAAACAATACACCAATCAAGCCCAGCTGTCAATCTGAGCCAGTTTAGCTAACGCACGGTCAGATGAGGTCAAGATTTTTTTGGCGGATTAGAATGAGTTTTACTTCCAGCAAAAAAAAAGTCATTAGAAACAAGTTAGACTGTTTTATATGCAATTTAATGGTTATAATCAAATATCTCCTGCTGACAGTGAGCTGCCAAAGGCCATCAGGGGTTCAGGTTTCACTTCCTAAGGCCTGGATGTGAAATGCATTCAGTCTCTCGGACTCCGGGTTGTTTTGGGAATCAGTGGTGAGTTTAGCTGAAGGGTAAGGCATTAAAAGTGCTGTCCTCCGGCTCCAAATACTTCTGAAATGCATAAATCAGAGAACACAAAAGTCTGGGTGCTGGTGTCTACATTGGAACCCAATAGTTCTGATAGTTCTGGTTATCAAAGTGCTTTGAGTACTTAGGAATGTCCCATTTTTATCTCTTCTCACATGCTGCCTGCTGCTCAATGCTGCAAGAGGTGCTTTTGAAATGCAGGGCCTTATCTGTGAACCTTGGAGCCAGTTTCACAGTCACAAGTTTGGGACTAGGAAGTTTCAATCTTTCTGTGGAGGTTTGTGGTGAACAAGGGCCAGAAGAGAGACTGGGAGGAATGCTGTTTATAGATGATTCAGTGATGGTACCTGACTTGATCATAGTAGGTTTTGGCTGTCCTGACTAACTAGAGATCTATCATCTCTCTTTCCATTTCATTTATCACATTGTCCAATCTTCCTGCTTGATATAGGGTTCTTACATTCCCAGTGGCAATAATTTTCTTTTGTGTTACTTGAATTTTATGAGCAGTAGCTTGATGACGGTCGGGGATCCCCTGCTGACCAGAACCAACCTTACCGGCCGAAGCATCTTCAGAATTGTCTTGAAGATCTTGACGCTGTTGTTGTGTGATACATTTTGTGAGTTTGACCATGGTTTTCTTAGCAAATAGGTTCTAGGAAACCTAGTATCTAGCAACAGTGGTTTGTTATTGCCTACCGCTGGGCGAACTAAATAAATCGAATTAGTAATAGAACAAATTATCACCCTTGAAGATTATGGAATTGAAAAACTTACTGAGTTAATCAATTGACATTTATGAGACTGGAATAATACCAGAAGAGATGAAAAAAATCAGTATTTATCACTCTTCTTAAGAAACCTGGAGCAATAGAATGTGAATTACATAGGACCATAAGTTTAATGAGTCATATCACCAAGATACTTCTAAGAATTTTGATGACACCAGCTAAAAGTAAGATACAAGCTGAAATAGGTAAAGAATAATGTGGTTTTGTGAAAGACAAAGGTACAAGAAACGCAATATTGATGTTAAGGATACTATCAGAACGAGCTATTCAAGAGCAAAAAGATTTGTTTGTTTGGTTTATCGACTATACAAAAGCATTTGATAAGTGAAGCATAATAAGTTATTTGAAATATTACAGAAAACTCTAGATCTAGATTTGAAAGACCTCCACCTAATCAGAAATCTGTACTGGGAACAAACTGCTGCTCTAAGAATAGATGGAGAAGTGAGTCAGTTTATGAAAATCAAGAGAGGCGTTAGACAAGGGTGTGTTTTCTCCCCTGATTTATTTAATGTGTACAGTGAAACAATATTACAAAAAATAAGAGACATCTTCGGAATCAAAGTTGGTGGTGAAAACATCAATAATTTCAGATATGCAGATAACACTTTGTTAATTGCAAATACGGAGGAAGAACGACAAAACTTAATTGATATAGTTGTTGAAGAAAGTGCAAAAATGGGTTTATCTATCAATCGCAAAAAGACAGAATGTATGGTGATATCCAAAAAGAAGGAGAATCCTATCTGCAGGCTGAGAATAAATGGGGAAGACATAAAACAAGTACAGAACTTTTGCTACTTAGGAAGCTGGGTGACATCAGATGGCAGGTGCGACATGGACATCAAAAGAAGAATAGGGGTGGCAAAAGACACCTTTACGAAAATTAAGCGTATACTGACCAACACTAAACTAGGCATGACAATCCACCTCAGAGAACGGAAATGTTACGTTTATCCAGTTATGTTATTTGGCTCAGAATGTTGGACAATATCTAATAACATGAGGAAGCAAATTGAAGTAGCAGAGGTGTGGTTTTTGAGGAGGATGCAAAGAATATCATGGACAAAACGCATATCTAATGAGGATGTCATGAACAGAACAAACACAAAAAGAGAAATAATGTATGAGATCATTGGACATGTGATTAGGAAAGAGGAGTTAGAATACACGGTAATTATGGGAAAGACTGAAGGGAAGAAAGCAAGAGGAAGACAAAGACAAATGATGATGGAGACAGCAGCCAGAGAACTGGAAATGAATACCAATGAATTGATCCACTTGACCCAAAACAGGAGTGTGTGGGCCATGGCAGTCAAAGCTCACACTGGGCACGGCATCTGATGATGATCATCATCATGTCTCTCACTTATTAGACATCTACAATAGATGAACAAAAGGATAGGTATACGTGTTAGATCACTATGGCCACTGTGCTCTACAATGAACATATATTTGTTCTAATTCTGTTCTTTCTATATAATTTTGTGTAATTTAAGTTTAATTTATGTTACTCTTGTGAATGTTGTGTCTCTAATATTATGTGCCGGTGATGCTGCTGCAAGGAAGTTTTTTATTGTGTCTCTGCACACATTTACTTGTGCACATGACAATAAACTCAACTTTGACTTTGACTTTGACTTTGACATTGTGCAGCGTCCCAAAGTCAAAGCCTAATTTGATTATATTTTCATAGGCACAAATACATGTCAGCACAGGTGTAATGAAAAACTTACTTGTAGCAGCGTCACGGGCACATAACATCAAAAAAGCAGTTTTTGATCCACGAATCCATGTACAAAACCTTGCACTATTTAGTTTTATCGTAACACAGTAATTTGTTATGCCTCTACTGTGCTACTGCAACAAAACAACACATCTCATAATTTACAGTACTGTGTAAAAGTCTTGGGCACATAAATATACTTAAGATGCCTAAGACTTTTGTACAGTACTGTAGAAATATTATGTATTGCACTGTACTGCTGCCGCAAAATAAAACCAAATTTCATGACATACGTGAGTGATGTTAAACCTGATTCTGCTATGGCTCTGAGAGTGGGAAGGGGGTAGGAAAGGGGATCATGGTTGGGAAAAAGGGAAGGGACAGGGGATGGAGCACAATGCACCAGAGAGACATTCTGTAATGATCAATAGACCAATTGTTTTGAATGAAATGACCTTGCATAGTGACTCAGTGCTGGGTGTGTCTGCACATGCACCAAGCCCTATCCCTGGCACTCCTCCTCTGCCACCTGCCCCACATCCCTCCCATGGGGCTCCACTCTTGGTTTGCTTAATTGCAGATCTGTTAGCTGTCATTCATAGTAAGTGTCCCATTTATTCATTCATGCAATATGCTTGGCAATACTGGCATTTATTGTCCTTCCTTAGTTACTGCTGACCCCAGCGGCCAGTACCAAGCCATCAGGTAAAGATGCCAGATTTCATTCCCTGAAAGGTCATAGTTAATTGGGGGGCAGGGGTTTAAAATAAATGATACAGCCACAATTACTCTTCATATTTAAAAAAAATTCTAAATATATTATTTACTTGAATTTAAATTCCCCAGGTCTTGTGGTTAGATCTGAGCTCATAACTATAGATTAGAGATCAAGGATTTCTACATACTAAGGAATTAAGGAATATGGAGTTAGTGGGGGAATGTTTCACTGAGGTAAAAGAATGGCAAGGCAGGCATGAGGGGGTTGATGGTCATCCCCTGCTTCTGCTTTTGTCAGTTCTACATTTATGTACTGATGTGATGGAATGATCTGTATAGATGGCATGTAAGATTTTTATTCACTGTACCTCAATACATGAGATAATAAAAAAAGTACCAGTTTTCATAAAATACATAGAATGTACAGCAGGGTATGTGGTGCCATCCTATCTATATGCACTCCATGATCAACCTAACCCTTCTTTCCTACACAGCCCATAACCCTCCATTTTTCTTACATCATGTGTCTATCTAAGAGTCTTTTAAATGCCCCTATTGTATTAACCTCTACCCACCACCCCAGCAGTGCATTAAGCACCTGCCACTTTCTGTGTAAAAAAAACCTCTGACATCTCCCTTAAACTTTCTGCCATGCACTTTAAACGGATGCCTTCTGATATTGACTATGCCATCCTGGGAAAAAGGTGTTGGCTGCCCACCGGCTATCAGCTCTGTAACCTTTCTGTAAAAGAAAGACTTGTCTTTAACTAGCATTTTCTGCAGCTCTCTAGGAGAAGCACATTACAGCTAATATTTACAGAATACAGCCACTGTTGAAATGTAGAAAATGCAGCAGCCATTGCGTATATAGCAAGCCGCCACAAATAACAGTGTGATAATGAGAGCATAATCTGTATTTTTTATGTGATGCTGACTGTGGGATAAATATTGGCCAGAGAGATCACTGCTATTCTTTTTTAGTATAGTCTGATCTGATGAAACCGGCAGACCTTGGTTTAATGCTCCATTGCAAAAGGTGTCTCCTCTGACAGTGCAGCGCACTGCCTGTACTGCAGTGGAACATCACCTACATTCAGAGCATTGTCACGGTGTGTCGTGGAAATCTGACTCTGTGGCAAAGGCATAACTCCTTGTGAGTGAGAGGTAGAACAGGCTCAAGGAACTGAATGGGTGTATCCTTGTTTTTTTTTGTGTTAGGATTAAAGGAACTTAGATAAAAGTGCTAGGATTTATTCAAAGCAAAAGGGACACTGAGTGTAATGCTTTGGAGGCCTTTCTGTTTCAAATTCTCCTCTGCGGAGGAGTTCTATGGCTGTGTGGCTGGATGTACACTTACTCCTTTGCTTTGACTGCTAGATTAGTCAGTCTCACATTTTGTAAACATTTAGGTCTTAAGGAATCTTCCAACTTGTTAAACCATCTTGGTCTTAATAAACTATTTTTTCCATTTCAACAGTAAGATGAGAAATTCAGTTCTCATTTTTAACATATTTTGTTCACGAGCAGCGGTCTGCTTGGGCTGCAGTTAAATGGTCTGTTTGTCGAACACCCAACTGAGAACTGGTACAAATTGGGAAATATTTTTCTGCGCACGTCACACGGACAAACTAAGTCAAGCAGCAAGACACCAGTAGAATGTTTATTTTTAAAATAATCAGGAATCCCTGTTGAATATCCTTAACATGTTAGTACTTCAATCAGACATCAGCAATGCATGGATCAGACAGTATTAGCACTGCTTGCGATTGGTAGTTTTTAACACTATCAGAAATGCATATGGTAAATGAATGAAAAATCACTTTCAGTCAGTGCCAGGCCCTGTTCCAACTTTTCTCTGAGCTTCTTCTGTTTGAGGCTCTATCCAGATGCATTGACAAACAAGCCCCGATCAAACAGACATTAAAACCAGTGACGGGTGTAAGTGCTAGCACACCCAGAAAAATTCAACAGTTCCATGTTGATGGCCTTTGATGAGGCTTTGAAAGCAAAGTGCCAGCAGTATATGTGGCTTTATGAGCCCGGGCCAGCTGGCCTTTGTGAAAGTAATGGCCAGATATAAATACACAAAACATTTTCCTGGGAGGAGGAAGGATCTATCCATTTATTGCATTATTTTCCTAAACACAGAACAAAGAGTATGGAGGAGGAAGAGGAGGGCATGAGGTTACTGATCCAGTATATTTTTTTAACAATCTGGCTCATTGTATGTAGCTTCTTTCTGAATAATACTTGTCTTTTTCAGTTATAGTTGTACTTCACATAAATCATCAGTGACTGCTATTGTTTGGTGACTTAGTGTTCAATACATTTTCCACTGCACTTCAGTAAATCTGTTCTGGCCAATCTTCAGTGGCCAGTGTGGCTGTATTCATGTCTCAGACTATTGGGATCTTCATTTTGACAGTCACTTAGGACCTTGGAGATCTTACATACCGTTGTTCATGTGAAGGGAGTTTAACAGGATGCTTGAGTTAGTGAATTAACTCAGCCTATAATTGATCAAAAGGGAACAAATGCATAAATTAAATCCATAGTTTCTCAGTCATTTCTTGACATTTTTGTTGTTTTTCTCTTACTCTGCCATGTCAATGAACACTTAGAAAACTTCTTAGCATTCCTTTTATTTCCTGTTCCAATGTGTTTCACGGCAATGGAGGGAGGGGCTCTTGATGTAAACCCCCTCCAATTTAATAAATGTTGGAAATGAAAGAAGTCAATGGAAGGCATTGTCCAAACTCAGGAGTAGAACATGGGTCTGATGCTCATCTATAGTTCCCTGCAATGGCAAGCAGACATCACTGGCCTGCCTGCCTTTTCAAGAGCTGCTGACAACAGTTTCAAGAAGCGTTCTGGTGTTGGATGCCTATAAAATTACAACATTTTCTCAGCCATTACAATGGGTAATCTGCATGCTGAACTTCAGCAATTACAATGGAGAGGAAAGCCTGGGAGGGAGAAAGGGAATATCCAGGGGTAATTATTTTTTTAATTGAGTAACTTATTTACTGTTGTAAGTATTTTGACATGTTCTTCACAGCAATTAGTTGTTTTTTTCCCAATGTTACTGCAATAAGAATTTAAAATAGTTTACAACTGGATGATCCTGTATACACAAAGCTCAGCTGTAGACATTGTAGCCGGCTTCATTAAGAAGATTGCTGCTTGAAAAAGTTGATCCAGGTTAATGTGGAAGTAGTAGAGTGACAAATAAAGATGGTTCATCGTTGCCAGGGAATTCAGGGCCTGTAAAATTTATTCTATTTGACAACTGATAGGCCCAGGATCATTAATTCTCAGAGAAAAGTGGTCAACAAACAAATCTTTTTCCAAGGTATGTGCACCTCTGCATAGTAATTATGTTTCTGTCATAATAAACCAGAAGGCTGAACTAATTAAACATGAGGACATAAGCTCAAATCCCACTGCAGCAATTAAAGAACTAAATAAATATGGAATTAAATAACCACTATTAGTCATAGTGACTAGTAATTTTTAAATCTTTGTTTCACTAATGTCCTTTACAAAACAGAAGTTGTTACCAATTTGTGGGAATATGTGATCAGTTGACTTTTAACTCCTCAGGAATGGATGTAAGAGAAACAGTTGTGAAAAATAGCAGAGAAAATATTTTATCCATTATTTATCACCCAGTCAAGCTAAGAAAACAGTCTGTGTTTCACTGCTGTTTCTGAGACTTTGATAATCACAGAATAGCTGGTGCATTTGCAATGTTATAGTCACAAATACATTTTACACATTGAGATATCTAGAAATGTCAATTTGGGTCAGACATTAAATGGTGGTCTTAATAGCAAGACTAATACTTTCCAAAACAAAAGAACAAATATAAATCAATGTCAAAGAACAATTTTCTTTTTTTGTTTGTTTTTCTTGGCCAAATGGGTCTCCTAACAGTGGTTGGTTGTCATGGACAATGCAATGCAGAGAGCGAAAATTGTATCATTACTCAGGTACTGAAACCATGGTAACACTGCATGTTAATTCAAGCAAATTAATGTTCTTCCAAAGGAAGTCTCAACAGGTCTGAAACAGGATTCCAACTACTGTACATTGACCCTATTTGTCACTGGGTGTGGATATGGCCCAAGTGCAGAGTGAGAGATAACGAAGCAGGTCAATAGTTCACAGACTTTAATGCAAACGGTGTTAAAGGGAAAAGAAAACAATAAACGCTAGACCAATCACGGCCGTCAACAAAAACTCTCAAATGGAAAATGAAGCCTACACTGTGGCTGAAAGGAACAACTAAGAATAAAACGAATACTGCTAGTCTTCAGAGTCATTTGATTCAACAGTCCAATTTCTCAGGCAAGGCAGAATGCCAGCAGGCAGTGAAGCGTTGCTGTGCTGTGTCCAAATCTCGACAAACACTGATGGAATGAATGGAGTTAAATACTATCACAATGAAATAATAATTAGCTGACACGTTCATATTCACAAGCGCAATTGCCGAATCTGCTGCGCTGCCGAATCTGTGGTTGTGACAGGGCCCCCCTCTCTTGGCATAGCCCCTGAGGCGCTCCAGACCTGTGTCCGCTGGAAGTTCCGAATGAGGGACTTGTCCAAGATGTCCTTCAGTGATGTTAGTAGATAAGTGTCATGGTGTGCACTGCCAATTTTGGAGCCAAAGACTTCCACGTAGAGACAGAAACAAGAGCTTTTACAGAGGTAGTTCGACCAAGTGACACCGTGAGATGGATCATTCTCAAAATGAGGGCCCTCTGATTGGAGCTAATTTGGCATCTGCTAGAACAATAAAACTAACACAGAATCCCTGAGCCTATCAAAATAAACTTAACAAACTTAAACAGAAAGCACCAGGAAACCGCATTACAATGAGCGAGTTCCTCGAGAAAAACACAAGGAACTCTTAAACCATTAATAACTGTTGTTAAGCAACAATTAACCAATTCTGGTGCTCTAAAAACCTCAGAGCCCAATGCTCTCTGATGCCCTGCACAGGCCTGAAGAAGTCCCTACAGGACCCCCCTCCATACAGCTGCCACCTGATGGCCCAGGA
This sequence comes from Mobula birostris, assembly GCF_030028105.1. Lineage (NCBI taxonomy): Eukaryota > Metazoa > Chordata > Chondrichthyes > Myliobatiformes > Myliobatidae > Mobula > Mobula birostris. The sequence continues at coordinate 89,446,532 of NC_092370.1, read as the reverse complement.
AGACCTGAAAACTCGAGAGACCTGGGGAACTTGAGAGGGAAGTATGGGAACCCCAATAGACTGGGAGGCCTGGGAACCCCAACAGACTGAGATCAAGAAACCTCTGGTGGGGCTGAGAGGGAGACTTGGGAGTCCTCGAGATGGGGGAGGACATTGAAACCCCAAACACTTTGAATAAACCTTGGAAACAATCAGAAAAATAAAATCCTTGGGAACATAGAGAAAAGTCCTCAGGAAACCTTGAAAGTATGCAACTTGAAATGTAGAGAAGGAACCTTTTCAAATCTTGCTCAGTGTTTTACCGTTCACAATTTTTTCCAGAGGCAATTAGGATATACTCAATTTTACAGATCAAGACAGTATAGGAAGGTTTCTTTCATCGCTAAGCTAGATGGTTCTCTGTAGATCTGTTTAATTGCTACATGAAAGTTCAATTTTCCCAGTCTGTACCATGACTTTCATCAAGAGGTTAAAAATACTCTTGATAGGGTTACTTCACTTGTGTATTTGCACACTCCAGCCAGGGATCAGCTTTTGGAGTAGGGCTGTTCTAGAATTTACACTATTGACTTGAATGATGATTTGTTGAATCAATTGATAAGCTTGCGTGAAGCACTCATTTGTTATGCAGACCTTAGTGACAGGTCCACGAAGCTGGGAACCTAGGTACTTGTGACTTGAAAAACTTGGAATGGATACCGGAGAAACTCAGGCTACGTCCACACTAGACCGGATAATTTTGAAAATGCCTGTTTCGCGTAAAAACGATAGGCGTCCACACCAGGCGTTTTTGAAAATACCTCCGTCCACATTAAAACAGATATTTGGGCGAATCTCCTCCTACTGGGCATGCGCAGGACGCACAGAAAACAAGCGAAGAGGAAGCGGTATACTTGGTGCGCATTTGTCCAGTTACAGACTGGAAAAACTGTAAAGGAAACTGCCAAACGAAAGACTTGGTGCGCGTTTGTCCAGAAACATTTCCTACAGCCATAGCCTCTTCACCGATGAAAGGGATGACAGCTACAACCAAATGCAATAAGGCTTGTTACTGGGCAAAAGTGAAATTTGCTGTTACCTCACTTGTTTGCCTTTACTTTTGCCATGTCGTTGTGTATTATTTTGCTGTATTTAACATGTGCAATAAAACAAGTTACTGGGTAAAAGTGACAATTGCATCTATTGAATGTTTGCACAAGCAATACATTAATAAAGCACCTTGTTAAATGTATAAAACATGTCTGCATCCGTGTTATCTTGTATTTCCGTACAATGTTACGTTAGGATGTTACACATCTATTGTCAGGTATTGTTGTTGTGGTGTTGGAGGCTGTGTTCAAGAACACAATGAAATGCTGTGCTGCTGCCACCATTTGTTCCGGTACATCATAACAGTGTTTTTAAAATTAACCGGTTACCCCGTACGCACTACAACGGCCAACCGGCGTTTTCAGATTTAAACACTCTGGAGAGTGTTTTAGAAAACCTCTGTTTTCGGGGGAGGAAAACGCTGTTTCAGTATGGAAGGAGGCTCAAAACGAAGAGAAAAAGCTTTGGTTACGGATTTATCCAGTCCACTGTGGACGTAGCCTCAGTGTAGACTAGAGAAACTCAGAATGGACTTGGAACTCTCAGAATGTAGACTCAGGACATGCACTGAAAATAAAGGCACCCTCTTGTCAAGCCACCAATGTCAAAACGTCACTGTTCAGACTTTGCTGGGTCCATTACCTGGCAAGATCCTTCTGTCACAATGGAGTCCGAAACAAAAGTTTATACATAGGAATTCCAATGGAACATTATTGCCTTGACGAATCACTCTGACCAATGAATCTCACGGCCAAGGTCAGCTGCTCTCTCTCTCTCTCTGCTGGGTCCATCCTTGTGTACTCGAAACTTGTCACCAGGTTCAGGCATGACCCAAGTGCGAAGTGAGAGACAATAAAACAGGTCGATAGTTCACAGACTTTAATGCAAACGGTGTTAAACAGAAAACAATAAACGCTAGGCCAAAAGGGCCGTTAACTAAAACTCTCAAAAGAAAAATGAAGCCTACACTGCGGCTGAAAAGAACAACTAAGAATAAAACGACTACCGCTAGTCTTCAGAGTCAGTTGATTCGACAGTCCAATTTCTCAGGCAAGGCGGAATGCAAGCAGGCAGTGAATCGTTGCTGTGTCCAAGTCTTGGCAAATAGAACAACGCAATGAATGGAGTTAGATACTATCACAATGAAATAATAACTAGCTGACATGTGCATATTCATGAGCACAGTTGCTGAATCTGCTGTGCTGCCAAATCTGTGGTTGTGACCCTATTGTGTGGAATTAAATGAATGCGTTAATTTTCTTACATTTTCAAAGCGTCTTACTTTTACTTCCTGATAAAATTGTAGCCTATTACACACAATCAAATTTCAGCAGTGGATGGAAGGGTACTGGAATACCATGATGCTGTTATAAGGAGGGCAGTTATAGGTTGATGGCACAACTTCAGTTCTTCAACAGAAGCAAAATGTCACATCTTCCAAGAGATTCAGGGACTTTGGGACATTGATTCACTGTTGCTAAGATGTCAAGGAGAAAGTTACAGGGATACCATAAATGGAGCACACTGGAAATTCTATGGTGAAGCATAACGTTACTACGCGAATGTGATAGAATGTCTGTGAAAACATTTTTGTACAGTAAATTTTGGCCAGAATTGCTAAGTCTGTAATTTTTTCTTCTAAACTTGATTTATAAATGCATGGAGGAACCTGGACAAAGGCTCTGGTTTTCCATAGTGTGCAGCAAACACTTGGAGTTTCCTTTGTAATTTTCTGTCACAAGTAAATGATACGTGGATGGCTCTTGAGCAAAGGTAAGCTGCAACAGAGTGTGTGAGGCTTGCTTTGGCATCACTTAAGGAGGCACTGGCTTAACTAGTCTCAGCCTTTGGATTCTGATACTGGTCATGCACAGTTTTTGTTACTTTTTCAATGACAATCTATTGTCTGTGGTACGAGTCTGTGGTGGTCAGTGCTATCATGTTTGCTGTTGTGTGCTGGAGCAGCAGGCTGAGGGTAGCAGACACAAACAGAATCTACAAACTCATTCATAAGGCCAGTGATGTGGTGGAGATGGAACTGGACTCTCTCACGGTGGTGTCTGAAAAGAGGATGCTGTCTAATTTGCATGCCATCTTGGTCAATGTCTCCCATCCACCACATAATGTACTGGGTGGGCACAGGAGTACATTCAGCCAGAGACTCATTCCTCTGAGATGCAGCACAGAGCGTCACAGGAAGTCATTCCTGCCTGTGGCCATCAAACTTTACAACTCCTCCCTTGGAGGGTCAGACACCCTGAGCCGATAGGCTGGTCCTGGACTTATTTCATAATTTACTGGCATAATTTACATATTACTATTTAACTATTTATGGTTCTATTACTATTTATTATTTATGGTGCAACTATAACGAAAACCAATTTCCCCCGGGATCAATAAAGTATAACTATGACTAGTCCCTATATTAACAGCTATCCAACACTTGCTCCTCTGTAACACCCTGGGAAAGATTTCACTGCTAATGTAATGGTTTTTCCTGTAGCAACAGTGTTTGGGTGATGGCTAGAGATGACGGGGGCGTTAGAGTGTGTACCGTCCAATGAAGGGAGTGTTCTTGTTGTGTGCCTGAGACTGTGGTGATCTGGGTCTTTTGTTCAGTGGAAGATGGAGAGTGAAGATGCCAGAAAGGAGAGGTCGTGGACACCAGAAAGGAGTGAACCTGGAGTGGGGCCAGGAGTCGACGAAGCCCAGGGAAATCGATGGAAGACCAGCGGAAGAGAAACCGTGAGCTCCGATTTGTGCACTAAAATGGGCCCTTTTCTTTTTATTTTAATTTACTGACCCTTTGATCAAATTAAGAATTATAAAGCAAAATTGTTTAATTGCATATGGTGTACCGTCTGTTATTTAATTGTACTGATTTGTCACAGGGTAACACAGCACGCAGCACCCAAACAAACAGGAGGTTTGGTGGGGCCAGAGATTGTCTTACCCAGACTTACACAGTCGACAGAACCTGAGGGTTACAATTGTGGGGGCGAATGGCCCCTGCAGATGTAGAAGACATCTTACAGCCTTTGTGTAAGTTGAAGGAAACTGGGATCATCACTGAGACCAGCAGCCCCTATGCATCCTCAATAGTAGTGGCCAGGCAGAAGAATGGGAAAATATGGATGTGTGTGGACTATAGGGCTCTGAACTGGCAACCAGTCCCAACCAGTATACCGTCCCAAGGATCGAAGACGCCCTGGCCTGTCTGAGTGGTACGAAGTAGTTCAGTGTGCTGGTCTTGAGGAGTGGACTATGAGTGAGGCTGACAAAGAGAAGACAGCATTTATAAGTCCACTGGGATTCTTCCAGTTAGAAAGGATGCCCCAGGGCATATCAGGAGCCCCTGCAACCTTCCAGAGTGTCATGGAGAAAACGGTGGGGGATATGAACGTGCTTGAGGTATTGGTGTATCTGGATGACTTCATAGTGTTTGGATCCACCTTGGAAGAACATGAAGTGAGGCAACTGAAGGTGCATGGCCGTCTGAAAGCTGAAGGGTTAAAATTTTCCCTGGACGTGCCAGTTCTGCAAGACGTCTGTCAGCTATGTCGGGCACATAGTCTCCCGGGATGGAGTAGCTACAGATCTGTCTAAGATTGAAGCGGTGACCACTTGGCCAAGGCCCCAGACTGTGAACGCTTTGTACTCGTTCCTTGGGTTCTGTGGTTAATATCGGAGGTTCGTGAAGGGCTATGCAAAAACGAGTCACCGTTGAATCAGCTTCTGTGTGTTTACTCTCCCTTAGGGAAGAAAGGGAGGGGAGAAAAGGACAGGAGGGTAGAAAGTATCTTAGCCCATTGGAGCCCTTTAGACTGAAGTGGGATGTAAAATGTGAAAAGGCCTTTTAGTCGCTGAAGGAGCTGCTGACCCAGGCGCCGGTGCTGGCTTTTGCGGACCCCCGATTGCCGTATGTACTCCACATGGATGCCAGCTGATAGGGCTTAGGGGTGTCCTGTATCAGGATCAGGGTTCTGAGCTGAGGCCCGTTGCATTTGCCAGCTGGAGTCTGTTGCCCTCCAAGAAAAACTATCCCACGCACAAATTGGAGTTTCTGGCATTGAAATGGGCTGTGGTGGATAAGCTGAGTGATGACCTCTATGGTGACAAATTTGAGGTGAGGACGGACAACAATCATCTAACTTATATCCTGACCTTGGCAAAATTGGATGCCACAGGCCATCAGTGGTTGGCAGCGTTGTCAGCCTGATTTCAGCCTGAGGTACCAGCCAGAAAGTCAGAACATTGATGCTGATGCTTTGTCCCAACATAAGCATGAAGGGCTGGACAGGGACGAAGAGTGGGAGATTGTTCCTGCCCCAGGAGTGAAAGCCATGTGCCAGTTTGCTATCACAGCGAAGGCAGGCAGAAAGCAAGGGCAGGATCGAGCAGTAGATCAATTGGGAGCTTCTGATGACGCCATTCCACAAGTTTACTGTAACCTGACTGCTCTGAAGACAAACCAATTACCTGAACTGAGTCCTGAGGAACTGGCAGCTGCTTAGCGAGATGACCCAGGCATCGGTACCATTTGGTCAGCGGTTGAAAAGGGAGACGTGGCCCAAGCAGAGAAGACAAAACATGCTGCAGTGCCTCCATTACTGAGAGAATGGCCCAGATGGGAGTTGAGGAACCAGATCCTATACTGGGTCATGTCTCCTCTGGACCGACCTCAGTGTTCCCGGCTGGTTTTGCTGGAGACATATCAGAGGATTGTGTTGAAGTCGCTTCATGATGATTCTGGATGTTTGGGGATTGAAAAGGCCTATGGATTGCTCAGAGACCGGTTTCACTGGCCTTGAATGAAGCCGAAGGTTGAAGAGTACTGCAAGTCATGCATTCAATGCATACAGAGGAAGACGTTGCCTACGAGAGCAACTCCATTGTCCCACTTGCAGAGTGAGGGGTCCCTTGACCTGGTGTGTATGGATTTCCTGTCAATAGAGTCAGATGCCAGCAACTGGATTGATGATGGCACTAAATAGCGACTCCTTTGTTTGCATCTTCACAAAGAGCTCTATTTCCATCTTCAGTATCTTTATTTTTCCCTTTCAGGGTTCTTTTGAAGACCCTGGCCTGGAGTTACACACTGACTATGGTTCTTTGCGGGAATGGGACCCACTCTTGGGGTTTCATAACTGGCCGTTTTTGTTTGGCACGCCAAGGGCTCGTCTTTGGAGGCCTAGGATCCCAGGGCTCTGGAGACGGGAGGATTGAAGGGTGGTGTCACGGCAGGAGATCTGTGTGTCATCGAGGGAGTCAGAATATCTACGGCTATGTGCCCAGATCTTTGGGCACAGAACTCGAAAAAAAAGCGGCGTAACAGGCTTCTAACTCCGTAAACCAGTGAGTTTTTTGTTATGTCTCCCCGCTTGCTGTGAAAACGGAGACACCTCTTTCTCCCTTATTAGCAAGAGAGAGAGAGAGCCTGTGGTATGTTGAATACCGGGTGAAACGTGAAGTCTTTGGGGTAACTGCAAGTCTGTGCCTTGGCTGTTGCTTTGCTCACACTTGTGTGCTAGGTGGTGGGTGCTGATGCTTTTTTTTGCCAGTGGAGGAGGGGGAATCATTGCTCACTGCTGCTTACATGCGGGAGGGGGGAGCTGGGGGGGACTTGGGGGTTCTAACATTTAACTGTAGTTCATTCTTTGGGGCACTCTGTTTTCGTGGATGGTTGCGAAGTAAAAGCATTTCAGGATGTATATTGTACACATCTCTCTGACATTAAATATACCATTGAAACCTTTGAAACTTTTGAAACATGGCGTATGTCTTAGTCATCATGGATCACTACACCAGATATGCACAAGCTTTCCCTATCAAGGATCAGCGGGCGTCCACAGTGGCCAAAGTGTTAAGGGAGAAGTATTTCATTTATCATGGTCTCCCCAGGCGGATACATAGTGATCAGGGACGGGATTTCGAGATCAGATCCATGAGTTACTGGGCATGCTTGCAGTCGAGAAGTCAAGAACCACGCCCTATCACCCAAAGGCTGATCCCCCAGCCAGAGTAGGTTTAATTGGACCTTGCCAGACCTGCTCAGAACTTTGGAAATCAGCAAGAACAAGTGGAGTCAACATATTGGACATCTGGTCCACTGCTACAACTGTACATGAAATGAAGCTACCGGGTACTCGCCATATTATCTAATGTTTGGGCATGAGGCGAGGTTGCCCATCGACCTCTGTTTTGGGACTGGTGAGGAAGACCTACCATTGAAGATTTATCTTACGTATGTGTCTGATACGAGAAGGGAGCTGAAAAAGGCTTATGAATTAGCTGAGGTTGCGGCTGCCAAGCAGAATCAAGGAAATAAGAGGAGGTATGATTAAAAGGTTAGGCTCTCCCAATTCATGCTGGGAGACTAAGTCCTCATAAAGAATTTGGGGCTACGTGGGAAGCATAAGTTGACTGACCGCTGGGCGGCCACACCGTATGAGGTGGAGAGTCAGATGCCAAACGTACCAGTTTTCTGGGTGAAACCAGAGGATGGGAATTGGCCTGTGAGGATTCTCCATCAGAACCACCTGGGACAAGAGGTGCAGGTTGACCCAGAGCCCGACTTGGAGCCTACATCTAGTAAGAGGACTCTGCGGCGAGGGAGGGCGACCGAAGGACCAACAGCAGGAGAGGTTAGGCTGGCCTCTGCCCCGAGAGGGATACTGATTCGGAGGATGAGGAAATGGGGGTGTGGTATATGCTGCCTTTTGCTAACTCCCCACTGATTGAGGAAGAGATTCCCACCCCTTCTCACGTTGAGTCAGGTAAAATCGGGGGGGGGGTGGGCTATCTGTGGACAGCCTGGGTTTCAGCGGGACCTTGCAAGGAATGAAGTGGGGCTCAGCCAAGGGACAGAGGGGTCTAAGTTGCAGGAGGGCATGAGTGATAGGCCGGGGGAGGCCTCGCCAGGTAGACCAGAAGTATCCCCAGTAGTGTTGGAACATGAAGAAGTAGATGAGGGGGTATGGAGGTCTCAGTGAATTAGGAGACCACTGGATAGGCTGGCCTATGTAGCACCGGGGGAACAGACTGTGGCCCCTACCACTTTGGGAGCTGTATCTCTGCCTTTTACACCTGGGTTGGACTTTGTGTTTTGCATGAAGAGTTGGCAAATTATCTCAATGTCATGAGGACATGACTAAATTTGGTGGGAGGAGAGTTTAACACCCTGGGAAAGGTTTCACTATAATGTAATGGTTTTTCTGTAGCAGCAGTATTTGGGTTATGGCTAGAGATAACGGGGGCTTTGGAATGTGCACTGTCCAATGAAGGAAGTGTTCTTGTTTTGTGCCTGAGACCGAGGTGACCTGGGTCTTTTGTTCGGCGGGCGATAGAGAGAGAAGACGCTGGAGAGGAGAGATCACAGGAGTGAACCTGGAGTGGGGCCAGGAGTCGTTGAAGCCCAGGGAAATCGATGGAAGACCAGCGGAAGGGAAAACGTGAGCTCCAACTTGTGCACATTAGACTGTTTCATTAAAGTGGGCCCTTTTCTTTTTGTTTTACTTTTCTAACCCTTTAGTCAAATTAAGAATTATAAAGCTGAATCATTTAATTGCATATACTGTACTGTCTGTTATTTCGTGGTACTGACTTGCTACAGGGCAACACATCATGCAGCATTCACACAAACAGGAGGTTTTGCACCTCAATCTCATACATTTGGTGGGGCCAGAGATTGTCTTCCCTAGATTTACGCAGCCAGTAGAACCTGAAGGTTACTTATGAGGCTGATTTCCTGCCATTGGATGCTTCACCAGCAGTCGATGATGAACATTTCCTGGTAAACCATCTTGTGACCTGTTGAACCCTTCCCAAGGTCTTTCCCTTTGATGACCTGCAACCTGTGACAGAGATCTACATCCATGGCTGACCTGTTTTCCCTCATCTCTGAGGAATTTTGCAACAGCAAGAAAAGCATTTGTTGGCTCAGGGAACTGCAAATTAGCATTACCTTCTACCCACCAAATCATTGCTAAGCCTATATGGTTTCTCAATGGTTTCACCATTGTGATAGATTCCCACTGAGAGGAGTACAATGGTCAAGGAGGAAATATATTAGATTACATCCAACCAGAACCTGTAGTCAAGAACATTATTAAGATGTTGCCTGTTTGGGTTGGAGGTTATAATAACTGGCCAGGAACGAGGTGACCATAAAACCGTAAGATACTGGAGCGAAATTGGGCCATTCAGTCCATTGAATCTGCTCCACCTTTCAACTGGTTTTTATTTCAAGTTCGCTCTCCTGCCTTCTCCCCATAACCCTTAGCCACCTTATCAACAAAGAGCCTATCAATCTCTGCCTTAAATACTCCTAATGACTTGACCTCTCCAGCTCTCTGTGGCAATGCATAACCTGAAACCCACTTAACCATTCAAGAGCCTACCAATCTCTGCTTTAAATACACCCAGTGATTTTTCTCAGGGCACTATTTGGCAATGAATTATACAAATTCACCACAATTTAGCTTAATAAGTTCCTCCTCATCTCAGTTTTAAAGGAACATCCTTTTATTTGGAGGCTGTATTTTACAATGGAAGCATCCTCTCTGCATCCTATTCAATAGTGGAAGAGAGAGGAGAAGGGATTTGTTATCAAACAGCTGGCTACAGTGATGGGCTAGGATTGTAAGGTTGCAGGTTGCTACTAACAAAAAGAAAAACATTAAAATCTTTCTAATCGTTTGACATTGCTGAGTGTCTGAGGTAATCCACTTTGTAATTTAAACCCAGCTGAATGGATGAACAAATATTGAGTTTCCTGCACTCCCCCTACTATACATCCCTAATTCCCACCTGCCCATATCTGCCAGAACATACCCAAACTATAGCTTTCTGACTGAGCTGACCAGAGTCAATCTATTTTTCTACTTTAAGAAAACTTCCCTGGAGCCAATTCCTTCCCAGCTTCCTTAGATGGCAAATTATACATTGAAGTCTGTCAAAGCAAGAGCTCAAGACCAGTGGCAACAGCCCTCTAAAAATGTTCCTTCCAGAAGCAGTGCTTCCGATTATCCTGCAGGTAATCTTCTATAGTATTTATTTTCTGATCTGAGCAGGACATGATAAAGACACTTCGGCTCCTTTATCATAGGTGTTCCTGGAAAAGATGTCTGCATGATGAAGTGTGTTGGAAGGTAATTTTTATGTACAGGTATGGCTGACTCACTGTGTTGTGATTTGAATGCTTGATTTAAATGCTGATCCTCTCTGTTCTCCCTCCCTCATTTTCCCACCTGACCCAGGAGATTCTGTAACAATACAGAGGGGAGAGTGGAGTTTTCACTAATTCTTACACATTTATACCAATCCCATACAAGTCCCATTTTATTCCCCCACACCCCCCACATTCCCATCAATTCCTTCTAAATTCTACTGCTCTCCTGCACATTAGTGGCAAATTACACTGACCTATTAATCCACCAAACCAATTGTCTTTGGAATGCAGAGACAAGCAGAGCACCCTGAGGAAACTCACACGATCACAGAGCAAAACTGCCAACACCATATCGAGACTACCAGAGGGATCAAGGCTAAACCCTGCTGCCTAAATGTGCCACTGTCCTGCTGTGATACTGTGACCCAGCCTGTACACCCATTTCCTTTTTGTAAACCTGGACAAAAGCAGAGATAAAAAAAAATGGCCTAACAAATCTTGAGTCTTGGAGTTTTACAGCACGGAAGCAGATTCATTGGACCAAGTCAGAGCTCCCAGAGGACACCCACTACTAGAATATGCAAACCCCGTACAAGTAGCATCTGAGGTCAGGACTGAACCCGGGTTCACTCATTCTCCCCTTCAGAATGAAATAACTTGATATTTCAATTGAATGATACTTCAGTAAGATATAACTATTTTTTCTTATCAATTTCCAAACTTCTGGAGAACTACTTTGGATATCTGTTGCTCATGTTTAATGATTTCAAAGCAAGATAACGAATGTGATGGCAGATCGGACTTTAAATTTTTGCGTCTTTCCCTTCCCTATAGATTGTCAAGGGAGTGTCAATTGCGTGACATCATTTTCCTGAATTCTCTGCCAGCAGGACCGTGTTGTGGGATTTAACAATGAAATTAAAGGAAAAGGAAGAAACAATCTGTACAGCTAAATTCATAATTTTTCTCAGCATTCGTTTGAAGGGAAGTTTTAGTTTACTATTTTGTTAGGAGTCAATACCTCTCATTTTATCTAATCTTATGCTTCTAACTTCTAAACCTTTTTTGCATAAGACAAAACCCTGATTCGCATTCAGCAAGGCACAGACTTGCCCAAATTACCTTTGTGTTCAAATCCCTCTAATTCTTGGCAGTTACCCATCTGTGTAAACACCATCTTCAGTTCTGGCTTCTTACGCTTCCCTGATTTCACTCTTCCATCTGGCATTCTCAGCACCTCCCTTCTTTTAAGATATTCCTTAAACCAGCCTTTTGGTCACCTTCTCTCATGTCTTCTTATGGACAGTGGATAGCATTTAGTACATCTTAAATCACTCATGTAGAAATTTCTAACTGATAACTTGAATCAAGTGAGTTCAAAATTTCTTCTTGAAGATTTATTTGACATTTTTATTTTTATTTATGTGAAGAAGAGTTTACTTCCTAAAACTGTCTTTTTCTTAGTTTGAACCCACAACTCCTGGATCACCTCAATTTTTTAAATATAAAAATTGATTTTTCACTTACATTGTCCCATATATAATCACAACTCTATGATATCAATTCTTTGACACGTCCATTTAAGGCTGAATATTGTAAGTTAGTTAATTAGACTTTTGGCATTGGTGAGAGTAAAGTCTGAGATGGCGGGGATGTAGGTGGCAAAAAAACAATGTCTTTTAAGGTAGCAAGCTTTCAAAGTTCTAAGTAAACTTTATTATCAGAGTACATATATGTCACCATATACAACCCTGAGATTCCTTTTCCTGCGGGCATACTCAGCAAATCTATAGAACAGTAACTGTAAACCAGATCAATGAAGGAGCAAGTGAGGTACAGAAGATGACAAACTGTGGAAATACAAATATAAATAAATAGCAATAAGTAGTGTAAACATCTGGTGGTGGCATCCGTTAGTCTCGCGAGACCATGGATCTGCGCCTGGAAAGTCTTGCTTCAGTCTGTGTTAGAGCAGTGTCTGTTGTGGCTGTAGAGGCCCACACGGGGGTGACAGTCTTGGCTGCATCGACTGCACTTGAAGGCGCTGTCCTCCAGTGTTGTCTTGGTGTTGTTTTTCCAATGAGTGCGCTTTTCTTCAGCAGCAAGCCTCAGCTCCTCTTCTCCTCTTTTTAGACCTCTGCGTAGTTGCAGCCTCCAGTGAGAGCGATTGCTTGCGATGTCCTCCCACCTCTCGACGTTCATTTTCAGTGACTTCATGTCTCTCTTGCAAACGCCTTTAAAACGAAGATGGGGCCGCCCTTGTACTCTCTTGCCAGTTCCCTGTACAGCAGGTCTTTCAGGATCCTCTCATCTGACATGCAGTGTACGTGGCCCAGCCAGCAGAGACAGCATTGTTGGAGCAGGGTGAAGAGGTTGGGTGTCTGGGCGTGGGCCAGGACCTCATTGTTGGTGACTCGGTCAGACCCCGTGATGTCCAGGATACAATAACAAGATAAAGAGTCATTTAAGTAAGATCATTAGTTGTGGGAACATCTCAATAGCTGTGTGTAGTTATCCTGTTTTGTTCAAGAATCTGATGATTGAGGGGTAGGAACTGTTCTTGAAGCTGATGGTACAGGTGCCTCAGGACTTGCACTTTCTACCTGTTAGCAGCAGTGAGAAAAGGACATGTCCTGGTTGGTGAGGACCTTTGATGATGGATGCTGCTTTCCTACAACAACGTTTCATGTAGATGTGTTCAGTGGTTGGGAGGGCTTTACTGTGAGCACTGGGCTAAATCCATTAACTTTTGTAGGACTTTCCATTCAAAGGCATTGGAGTTCCCATACCAGGGCATAATACAGCTAGTCAACACACTTTCCACTACACATCTATAGAAGTTTTGATGTCATGCCAAATCTTTGCAGACTCCTAAGGAAATAAGGGTTCTGTGTGCTTTCTTTGCAATTACATTTATATGATAGATCCAAGACAGGTCCTCTGAGATTGTGACACCCAGGAATTTAAAGTTACTGACCCTCTTCATCTCTGATCCTCTGATGGTTACCGGCTCATGGACCTTTGGTTTCCCTCTCCTGAAGTCTACAATCAGTTCTTTGGTCTTGCTGTCATTGAGTGACACGTTGTTGTTATTACACCACTCAGCCAAATTTTCAATTTCCCTCCTGTATGCTGATTCTTCAACACCTTTGATACAGCCCACAGAAGTGTTGTCATCGGCAAGTTTGAATATGGTGTTGGAGCTGCACTTAGCCACACAGTCATAGGTATAAAGCGAGTAAAGCAGGGGCTGAGAACACAGCCCTGTAGTGCTCCTGTGCTGATGGAGACTCTGGGGGGAGATGGTTTTGCCAATCCAAACTGACTGCGTTCTGAAAGTGAGGAAATCCAGAATCCAGTTGAAAAAGTGGGTATAGAGGCCCAGGTCCTGGGGTTTACTTATTACTTTTGAGGGAATGATGGTATTAAATACTGAGCTGTAATTGATAAAGAGCACCCTCTTTGCCGTCCAGATCTTCCAGGGTTGTGCGAAGAACCTATGAGATGGTGTCTGCTGTGGACCTGTTGCTCCGGTAGGCAAATTGGAACGGATCTAAGTTGCCACTCAGATAGGAGCTGATGTGTTTCATCACCAGCCTCCCAAAGCACTTCATCACAGTGGATGTGCGTGGTTGATCGTCATTGAGGTAGATTACTGCACTCTTCTTGGGCACCAGTATTATTGAAACCTGCTAGACCAGGTGGGTACTACACAGTGCCAGAGCGAGAGGTTGAAGCTATCTCTGAGCACACCAGCTAGCTGGTCAGCACAGGTCTTCAGTACTCGACCAGGTATGCTTTCCTTGGACTCACCTGCTTGAAGGAAGCCCGCATATCATATTCAGATACTGAGATCATCAGGAGATGTGGGGGTGTGCAATGATTCCTCCATGTTCTGACAGTCAAAGCGAGCACAGAAGGTCATTGAGCTCACCTGGAAGCGAAGCTCTGCTGTACCCCACATTGCTTGATTTAACTCTGTAGGAGGTTGAAGCATTCAAACCCTGCTACAGCTGTCGAGCATTCCTCGTTGATTCCAGTCTGGTCTGGAATCTCCACTTCACCCGTGGCATGCCTTTCTGGAGAACATTCATGCATGTCTTGTAGCGTTCTTGATCTTCAGCCTTGAATACCTCTGACCTGGTCCTCAGCAAATATCAGATTTTATGGTTCATCCAGGGCTTCTGATTGGGGACGACCCTGAATGATTTCATAGGGACACACTCATCTACAGCTGTTTTTATGATGTCTGTTACAACCCTGTTGTAGTCATTCAGATCCTCAGATGAGTCTTGACAATGAATTATTGTAATAGCTTTTACTCCCCTTGAGATACAGGCAAAAAATTATGGGATATTCCATATGTGGAGGCAGCCTACATACCATGCCAATATGATATTGATTACAATTAAATCATGAAGAATTTTTAACTTTGCAGTTATTAATGAATAAATCAATAGCAACTGGGTTCCAGTAACTCATTGACTTCCTGGCGGATGGTTAGTATTGACTGAACAACTCCAGCGAACAGTGGAGAGAGTTAAATTGAGAAAAAAATTGATTCCAAAGTATTTTGATGGATTGAATGTGTGGAGAATATTTCTTCTTGGGAGACAATCTAGATCAAAAATTCACTGCTTAAAAATAAAAGGCCATCAACTTAAAGCTGAGATGAGATTTTTTTTTCTCTCAGACAGCTGTAAATCTTTTTTGCTTTCTTCCACAATGGGCAGTGGAAGCAAAGTCTCAGATCATTTTAAAGGTGGGGGTAGATGGATTCTTGATAAACAAGTTGGTAAAAGATGATTTTAATTTGTGTTTGTCCTCATTTTATACTGTGCTGCTGCCGCAGAAAACTAATTCGCATGGCATTTATACCCTGCGTATGTATACCTATGACAGCAATAAACCTGCACGTCAGGGGTTCCCAACCTAGGGTCAATGGAACCCTCGGTTAATGGTAAGGACCCATGGCATAAAGAAGGTTGGGAACCCCTGCTGTACATGAAGCTACATAGTCAGTAATGCGGAGCTCAGGTTACAATAGACCTTACTGAACAGTTCACCAAGTCTGAGGGGCCAAATGGTTTCTTCCTGAACCAAATTAATATGTTCATTGAATCATATCAAAAGCTACGGACAAGTGACCTTGCCATCGATGCCCGTACATCAACAAATGTTTCAAGCAGTAATTCATTTTTAGGTTTTCGCTTACAATGTGTACTTCAAAGGACATTTGATTCTAATAATAAATGTTGGGAGAACTTTAGAAGACCTTGTTATGGTCATACCGATATTGGGATAGTTATTTTCCCTGTTGTAGTCACTAGCATTTTGGATCTTTGTTTTCTTCCATTACACCTGTGTGTTCCTTTCTTCAGCAACTCACCACTGGAGGGCTAGTCTAAGCCATGAAATTCCATCTCCAACACTCTTGTTTGATTTTGACATTGGTTTCCTGAACTAGGCAGGCAATATCAGCTGCTCTTGGTTCTTCCATCCTAATGCTTGTTTCCTTTGTCTTCAACAGATTTTAAATCCATGGATAGAAATCCAGTATGAAGCCAATGTGTAGTATCTGTTTGCCACATATTTTCAGTTTCTAGCTCAGTTGCCTCACCATTTCCTCCTCCTCTTGTTATCAACCACTTCCTGTGCCAAAAATCTTACCCCAAATCCCCTCTAAAACATATTCCTCTCACCTTAAACCTATGCTGTTTTAATTTGGAATACCTACTCTGTCTGTGCTTCCATAATCTCATATACTTCTGTCAGATTATCTCTCATCTTCCTTCATTCAGGGAAAACATGCCCAGCCTATCCAATCTCTCCCGGCAACAAAAGTGATCCAATCCAAGCAACATCTTGGTGAATGTCCCCTGCATGTGAGACCACATTCTTCCTATAGTGCGGTGACTGAAACTGCACAATATTCCATGTGGAGACTAACCATTGTTGCAGCAGAACATGCTAACTCTGCCCTGACATATAAGAGCAAGCTTGCCATACACATTCTTCTCCACCATATGGCTAATTTCAGAGAACAATGGAGTTGGATCCCAAGATCCCTCCGTTCACCAGCATCAGTAGCAACCTATATTTACTGCATATGTCCTACCCCTGTCTGATTTACCAAAATTAATCCCCTTGCTCTTGCCAAGTCTAATTTCATCTGCCAATTCCGTGCCCTGCTTTCAACTGATATATATATATGCAATCTTAGACAACCTTCCTTGCTAATCAGCAAAACCACCAACTTTTAGGTCATCTACAAACCTATTAATCATAGCTCCTATATTCGCATCCAAGTCATTAATATATGTTGCAAATTATATGGAATCAATGGGCCATAAGGAAATAAGAGCTTCTCAGCTCTCCACCAAGTTCTAATTCTTAAACTATTTCTTGTCCAACAGCCAATGAATCATCTGTTGTGGTCTTTCCCCAACATGAAAAATGAGGGGAAGAGCATGGATCAAACAGAAAAACTGACAGTTCTGTCAAATATTCTATTTGTGCTGAATAAATTCTACATATGTATCTTCATACAAGTGTTGCTAGTTAAACCTGTCATCTTCCTTGACTTTCTTTGCTATGATATGGCATCCTTGTTGACCAGTGTCATTAGGTATTGGAGCAAGTCAGCTGACCCTGCCTGATTAATAAGAAGCAGAAAGTTTGTGCCAATGTAAATTCCAGCTCTCTCTTTCCTGGAAGCCACACTTGCCCTGCAAACGTCATACTTTTTGGGATTTTATTTTGGTGATAAATTTATCATCTGTTTCTTGTTCAAACCAGGACTCTGGCTACCACCAGGACTTTTAAAAGTCAAATTGCAATAGAACAAATGATCAATTTCTAACTAGATTTTTTAGGTGAGATATTCTCAATTTACACCCCTAAGTTAGTGATTCAATGTGCCATTAGATTTCTGTAGTAGGAGATTTCTTTGGTACCTGCCATGACCTGTGTTTTTACTGACTCGATCAAAGTAACAGAATGCAGTATGAACAGGATCTTTAATGACGGCCAACTTACCTTGCGGCTCTGCCCTCTGGAAATTCCTCCACCATGGCTACGTTGGAGCAAAAGCCCATTTCCCTGTCTTCACAGAACTGCAGCCAACTCAAGCCTTTAGCCATGCCCAAGTCAACATCCTTCAATTGAACAGCAGTGAAATGTTTATGCAGCTTGCAAAAATAATGGAAAAAACCATTATAAGTCATCTAACTTTTCACTGCAATTTTATATGTTCCAAAGCTTGGTTATTGCTACAATGGAAAAGTGAAGCAGGTGGACCTGAACTCAAATCCTTCACACAGCCACTGATCAATGTTTGTGAGTGATCAAATACCTTTAACTCTGCTTGTTCTTAAATTGGCCAGGTTAATTAAATTGAACCATAGAGACCAATCAAGTTACTGGTGTTGTCCAGTTACAAATAGTAGTGAGCAATTAAACAGATAAGAAGATTGAAATGATGTTCCTTAACAAAAACAAAGCCTAGAAGGTGAGTGACAAAGACAAGGTGAAACAACTGCAGCTACCTTCAGCCAAAAGTGCCAAATGGAAGATCTACCTTGGATTCTTCCTGAGTACCTTACCATGACAGAACCCAATCTTCATCCTGGTCAGTGTAGTTCATGTGATATCCAGACATGAACAAGTTTACTGAATCCATTTATTGGGCACAACCTCAGAATATAAATATGTCCCTGTAGAACAGAAGATGGTGAATCTGTGGAGTTCTTTGTGGAGGCCAAGCCAATGGGTATATTTATTTAAAGCGGTGGTTGATAGGTTCTTAGTTAGTAAGGGTGTCAAAGATTATGGGAGAAGGCAGGAAAATGGGGTTGAAAGTGAAAATAAATCATGCAATATTGAATGGCGCAACAGACTCAAAAAACCACGTGGCCTAATTCTGCTCCTATGTAGCAGTCTATAGCAGCAGTCCCCATCCTCTGGGCCACGGAACGATACCAGGCCCCGAAGCATGCAGCGGTGCAGTGGTAGCCAGGATGCACCCAGCACACACATCAAAGTTGCTGGTGAACGCAGCAGGCCAGGCAGCATCTCTAGGAAGAGGTACAGTTGATGTTTCAGGCCAAGACTCTTCGTCAGGACTTGAAACGTCGACTGTACCTCTTCCTAGAGATGCTGCCTGGCCTGCTGCGTTCACCAGCAACTTTGATGTGTGTGCTTGAATTTCCAGCATCTGCAGAATTCCTCTTGTTTACGCACCCGGCACGTCTTTAAGAAAAAAGCCAAAATAAACAAGCTAATTAATTAGGTGCCGCCCAGCACGTAAATGTCTGCCCAGATCAGAGGCGATTGCCGACTGCGTAGAGCAAGTGCCCAGTATCAGTCCATGGCCTGGAGGTTGGAGACCACTGGTCTATAGTCTAATTATGTCCTGGTTATAGCAGACCAATGTACATTCTGCCTGAAAGAAGCAGATTAAATTCTTTTCACCTAATCTTCAGTCATCTACCAAACAATGGAAGATGTCAACAGTGCTGTCAAGCAGATCTTACTATTAGTCTTCTTGTCTCTATCCATTTTGGGTGTTTCCAGGACCACTTACTTCTAGATCCGTTGGCAGTCTGTGTCCAGACACAGAAGTGTTGAATTCCAGTGGTGAGGTGAGAATGGTTATTGTTGCTGTCCAGACGCATGTAACCAAGTTCTTGGACATAGCTGCATTATTCTTTAGAGCAGTAACAAAACTAAAACTATAGAAATACAATGTAAACATAGAATTATCACTTGGCTTGAGAAAAACTGAAGCAGTTTTGTCAATGTTAGATTATTTATAACATTCTTTTCCGATGAGCATTGCATCAGCAAACAGAGATTGTTAATTACAGATCAGTATGCCAAAGGCTTTTTTGGACACATTGTTAGTGAATATTGATGCAGATTAGTTCAGCTATCTTGTTCTAGTAAGTATCCCGGGCTTTGTTTACAGCGCTTGTTAGCTGGACAATTATATTTTTATATGCATCCAACTGCCTGAGTTATAGCAATAAGGTATAGATTTACTGTCCTTTGTCCTTACTACATCCTGGGATGGCAGGACTTTCATATGATGAGAGACTGGATGAACTAGGCTTATACTCGTTGGAATTTAGAAGATTGAGGGGGGATCTTATTGAAACGTATAAAATCCTAAAGGGATTGGACAGGCTAGATGCAGGAAGATTGTTCCCGATGTTGGGGAAGTCCAGAATGAGGGATCACAGTTTGAGGATAAAGGGGAAGGGCTTTTAGGACCGATATTAGGAAAAACTTCTTTACACAGAGAGTGGTGAATCTGTGGAATTCTCTGCCACAGGAAACAGTTGAGGCCAGTTCATTGGCTATATTTAAGAGGGAGTTAGATATGGCCCTTGTGGCTAAAGGGATCAGGGGGTATGGAGGGAAGGCTGGTACAGGGTTCTGAGTTGGATGATCAGCCATGATCATACTGAATGACGGTGCAGGCTCGAAGGGCTGAATGGCCTACTCCTGCACCTATTTTCTATGTTTCTATGTTTACATTGACTGATATTTTGGGCAATAACGCCTAAAGATACTATCAGAGTAAAAGAAGTGGCATCAATGACTCAGAGATAATTTAAAGTAACACAAGAACTAAATGAACTTAGCACCAGGAATCTGCTTAATGTTGATTGTAAGGTGTAGAATGTTTTCAACATTTCGAGGCCATTTAGAAAAATATATAATTAATGGAACTAATCGGAGGGGCTGGTCGGAGGCTCGAAGTTTTCGGACGGACTTAGAGTCGGCTGGGGTCGGGTGCTTCCAATGTATCGGCAGTTGTTGGCGCCTGGAGGTTTATGGCAGGGAGAGTTTCTCCCTTTTGCCGCCTGCTATCGAGACTATTGGGAGTCGATCGGAAATTTGAGACTTTTTTTTACCGTGCCCATGGTCTGCTCTTTATCAATTTATGGTATTGTTTTGCACTGCCGTAACTATATGTTATAATTATGTGGTCTTGTCAGTGTTAGTCTTTGGTTTGTCCTGTTTTTTTTTATGATATCACTCTGGAGGAACATTGTATCATTTCTTAATGCACGTATTTCTAAATGACAATAAACAAGGACTGAGTGTCCTCATAATCTAATCTAATCTATTCCACTGTACAGAATGCCATTAGCCTATTAGCCTTAAATTGACTGAATAGCTTTTAGCTTGAATGGTCATCTCATTGAATCTGCCTTTGATGAAAGATTTGAGCAATGGTATATGATGTGCTGATGAAATGACTTGTAATGCCTTTTGATTTCTACTCAATATTTGGGTTTTGCCCTACTTCCTGACCAGGGAAAGATTTGTGGAAGAAACAGTGGTTCACAGGGAACCATTTGGAAGTCAATTTTGAGGACTCTTTCTGGCATTAACAGGGCAGTAATGACCTCAAAATGGAGTGGGTAGTTATCCCAACCAGTTCCCAATGGTGATGGAACTGGTTTCATTAAAAAAAAGGCTCAGTGCCAGATGTTGATTCCCATCCTACCCTGTTTGGTTTCAAGCCAAGTGCTCCTTTTTATAGCTCTTTGATATAAATACGACAGTAAATAATCACTTAAGCTGTGAAATGGTTGGAGCCTCCACTTTATTGCCTCCGAATCAGAAAGACTGCAGTGGTTCAAGAAGGTGGCTCTCCACAACCTACATAAGAGAAATTAGACTTGGGCATGGAACGCTATACTTGCCAGAAACACCCACAACCCAAAAAATGAATAACTAATAAAAAACAAACCTACAGAATGAAAGGTCCAGATAAGAGGTTCAGTACAAGTGATTCAAGCACAAGAAAGTCTCAAATTATTTTTGGAATAGTAACTTATGGAATTAAAATAAGGCAAATGCAGCCCTGATGCAGGTTCTCAACCTGAAACATGGACAATTCCTTCAACCCCACTCCCTCTCCAATTGTGTGACAATATTGAGTGTACCTATTCTAGAGACAAAAATTTAAGTCAAGACATTAAACCTTATCAAAGTTCAAAGTAAATTTATTATAAATGTACCTATTTGTCACCATATAGAGCCCTGAAATTCAATTTCTTTTGGATATGCTCAATAAATCTATAGAATAATAACCAAAACAGAAACAATAAAAGGCCGCCCAACTTAGGCATTCAACCAGAGTGCAGAAGACAACAAACTGTGCAAATACAAAAAGACAGAAATAAATAATAGACAATAAATATTGAGAACATGAGATGAAGACTCCTTGAAAGTAGGTTCATTGGATTTGGGATTATTTCAATGAGAGGGCAAGTGAAGTTATGTGAAATTATCTCCTATGGTTCAAGTGTCTGATGGTTGAGGGGCAGCAACTGCTCTTGATCCTGTTCATGTGAATCCTGAGGCCCCTGTACTTTCTTCCTGATTGCAGCAGCAAGAAGAAAGCATTCCCTGGGGGGGGGGGGGGTACCTGATATGGCTGTTGATTTCCTGCGGCAGTGTTTCATGTAGGTGTGCTTGTTGGTGGGGGGGGGGGGGATTACCATGATGGAATGGACTACACCCACTTTTTTTGTAGGATTTTCCATTCAAGGACATTGGTGTTTCCAAACTAAGCTGTGACTCAGCCAGTAAACATACTTGCCTCTACACATCTATAGAAGTTTGTCTACTGGTACGTCACTTTAGGGAGATTATCCTGCATTAACATACACTCAGGGACCACTTAATTAGGTACATCTGTACACCTGCTCATTGATGCAAGCATCTAATCAATCTATCCTGAGGCAACAACTCAATGCATAAAAGCCTGCAGATGTGGTCAAGAAGTTTGGTTGTTGTTTAGACCAAATGTCAGAATGGGGAAGAAATGTGATCTAAGTGACTTTGACCATAGCATGATTGATCGTAAGAGTGATAGGATCATGACAAATTCTTTAGTCACCTGAGGAAGCAGAGGCATTTTGGCCAAGCCCTAGGAATTTGAAGCTCTCAGCACACCTCAATCTCAACACTGTTGATGGAGCATGTGCTCCACCCTTCTTCCTGAAGTCATTAACCAGCTCTTAATGAGCTAGCAGTCAGCTCCATAGACAGAGTTTGTTTGCAAAGCTGTGTTTTCAAATTCAAGCTGATTACTACTTGCCAATTATATTTTAAGAACTGAAGATTGGCTCTTGATTATGACCAGAAGCTAACCAGCTGTTAGTTGGAAGTTTACTTACAATCGTTTGATCTTATAAGTAGCAACTGCTGTGTTTTGAAAGTAATGCTAGGCAAAACATGAGGCTCCCTGGCTCAGGAAGCAAATATCCAACATATCTTCATGGAGTCAGGAGTATGCCAAAGGGCCTTGAGAAAGCAAATAAAGTCACACATAACCCCTCCAGACTTTCCCCAATCCACAATTGCAATTTCAGCCTCAAATTATTTAGCCAGAGGGTGGTTAATCTGTGGAATTCATTGCCATAGATTGCTGTGGAGACCAAGTCATTGAGTTTATTTAAAGTGGAGGTTGATGGGTTCTTGATTAGTAAGAGTGTCAAAGGTTACAGGGAGAAGGCAGGAAAATGGAGTTGAGAGCGAAAATAAATCAGCCATGATCGAATTCAGGAACAGAATTGAAGGGCCAAAAAGCTTAGTTCTGTTCCTATATGTTATGGTCTTATCTAGAGCAGCAACTGTGGCTTTATTTTCAGGCTTCTGGTTGGTGAGCTCTAGGCAGGTATCTCTGGTATTCTGAATTCTACCTGGTGGAACTAAAGTGAAGTGAATGCTGTCCTGATGCACGGTCTCGACCCAAACTATCGACAATTCATTTTCACCCACAGATGCTTCAACTGCAGAATTCCTCCAGCAGACACTTTTTGACAAAAGGGGACTCCAATCAGTGTACCCCAAAGGTTAAAATCTGTCCTTTGATTGGATTGTGGGATCGGTCACTCTCTTGATACTCCCTATTTCTCTCCCACCTTCTCTGCCACTGAAAACTTGATTTCTCTCTTTTTCCCAGCTCTGATGAAGGGGCTCATTAATTATGTTACTTTTTCCACAGATCCTACTGCATAGACTCCCAAACTGCATGACCTTTTAAGATTCAGATCTTCCAAGAAAGACAGGATATCTATATTATTCTGGGATGGAATTAGTCATGCTGTAAATATGTGTATTTAAGCAAAACAAGTGTTCATTACATTCTATAGCCACAGTATGTGGCTAGTTAGATTTACATGAATGGGGCTAAAATATTTGTTTACTTCTTCATTCACACCACACTCCTACTTCAGAGATAACTTTACTTCCAAGCTTTGAATTTTGAGAATCATCTCACACAATACACAACTAAAACAAATTTGAAAGTTTGTGAAAATGGTTTGTTGAACTGGCAACATAATACCAGTTTTTTTAAAAATTAGGTAACTTTACAGTTCTTAACAAGAATTAAATGCCTGGCTGAATCTTATATGTGTTAGAAGATCTACAGTCTGCAGATGTAAAAGCATAATTAAAAATAAGTAACACAATGCCTTTCTTAAACACACTAGCAGGTGTTAAATATGAAATGTGCAGTTTTTGTGTATAGAATAACATTTCACAATCATTGGTTAAATTAATTGAATTTTTGTGTGTAAAGTAATCCATCCAATGAGTCATTATAGGCAGTGGTTCAGCAGAATATGTAATACTCTAATCAACATTAAATATTACATCAATATTTTGTCTCTATGCCAAACTTTCTGTAAACTCCTGATGGGATATATTTTCAAAAATAGTTATTATTTCAGTCTGTATTTTCCAACCAAAACTATGCAATTAATTATATGGAGCTTTACTGATGGGCACATAAAATTGGCAGCAGCGTTTAGGTTTGGTTGGGAATTTCTAGCGAAATTAAGAACATATTCACAGAGGCAGCTTGTTAACTAATCAGGAACTGAGTATGAGAGTACTTCCTATATTGCTGGAATCATTGGTCTAGTTACTTCATAAACAACCTGATGAGCACCCAGCCCCAAGAGTTCTGTCCCCTTTTTGGTTGTTCCAAATAATTTGTATTTATAAAAGGAAGGAATTCTGTAGGAAAGCTTGCCTGATTCAGAACTCCATAATTATTGCAGAAACATACCATTTTTGGTAAGGTAGGAGTGAATCAAAATGTACAGAACTACTGTTTGTCTGCTTCCAATTTAAGGTTTGCTTGGTCATTCAGATTTATATGTATTTTCCACATTTAGCTAGCAATAACTTGCAGTAGGTTCAACACATTGTAGATTAATGACAGTGCAACCAACTAGAATATAAACATCTAACTAAATGTTGTGGGAGTTTGCTATCTAGACACTTTGAATAGTTCATATATCAGCTAAGCAGAGGCATTACTGGGCGAATCTGTAATGTCTTCAATAGTGTGTGAAAATAACTGGATGAAACTATAATTTAAGTCTTGCTTTTGACACATAATGAAAGCGCTTGCATTTATAAAGGGAAGGCAAATAGAAAAAAGTTGCTGATGCTGCAAATTGAAGTAAGGACCAGAAATGGAGACAAAAGAGACTGAAGATGCTGAAATCTGGAGCAACACTCAAAGTGCTGGAAGAACACAAGGGGTCAGACACCATCCATGAAAGGAAATGAGCAGTTGCAGTTTTGTACCGAGACACAAAACATTGTGTCATTTTCTTCCAAAGATGCTGCCTGACCTGTTGAATTACTCGTAGCTCTTTGTGTGTTGATAAAGATGAGAAATGCTGGAAACACTCAATGGGTCAAGCAGCATCTGTGGGAAGAAGTCAGAGTCATTGAGTTATACAGTATAGGCATAGAAGCTTTGGCCCAACTTGTCCATACCAACCAAGTTGCCCACCTGAGCGAGTCCTATTTCCCCATGTTTGGCCCACATCCCTCTGAACCTTTCTTATTAAAAAGGAGAAATGTTTCAGATCAAGTTTCCTCAGTCATTTCCAGCAGTTTTTGTTTTTTTGTTACATACCTATAACTTTATTTTTCATCTCACCGGGAGGTTCAGCTGTTGATTCACTTTTGAACTATTGCTTTGTTGGCTAACTTTGATAATAACTTGAATGTAACACTGCTTTCAGAAAATGCATTAAGATAAGTAATCAATTCGAATGTTTTGCAACATTACTTGAAAGAATAATATTGGTCAGGGTTCTGACAAAGCCTATTCTCTTCTTCAAAGAATGCCACATTATCTTTTACGCTAATCTGAAAAAGTGCAATATAACCCAGGAAAACAGAACTTTGTAATAGATTTCTAGGCTGATCGCTCGGTCATTAAGAGGAGTCAAAGGAGATAAGCAAGACAGAAAGGAGGAGTGGTTTAGAAAGGGAATTCCAGTGTAAACACAGCCAACAATGGAGATATATACTGAGGAATACTTCAACACAAGAACAGGAGCAGAGGGGTAATGACATAGATTAAAATCAAACTAAAGAGAGTTAACTCAGATGCAGTATATAGTAATAAGTATTACAGTAAGTATATAGTACAGAAAGAGAATTGTTAATTAGATAAACTAAAAGATAGCATGAAAAGAGATTAATGGCAATGAGCGAATTGTAAAATATGTGAAGAGATTAACAATTAGAGTGTGTGAACCAGTACTAAGAATCTTCAATTCCCCGCACTTGGGAATTATCGATTGAAAGTGGGACATCTGTAATTCAAAAGCGCAGGAGTGTGAGAAGCTGTATAGAGTAGTGGACTGTGCTCAATGCATCATGGCCACATCCCTCCTCACCATCTGTAGTATCTGTAGGAGGTGCTACCTCAAGAAGGCAGAATCCATCATCCATGCTGAGTCATCTTCCCACTGCTACCATTGAGCAACAGGTACAGAAACCTCAAGTCCCACACAAAGCATTGGTTCTTTTATTTTTCAAATTCTGTTTATTCTTCAGAAATATTAGTTTAATTTATGTTTTCCAGAAAATACTGCATATTTATTGCTATGTGCCAGTGGTGCTGCGCTGATGCAGATAAGTTTTTCATTGTACCTGTGCTTGCATGTATTTGTGCATAGAACAATAAACTTAACTTTGATTTTGACTGTCTGGAGGCCAAGAGGTCTTGCTGACAAACTTCAGCCAAACCATTAACTGCTGCTGGAGGACATTCCTGCACGATGTGGTATTCTAGTGAGGTGATGGCTGATCATATGACCTTTGGTCATGTGGCATGGCCTCCCTGTTGCTTTTTCCTTTATATCGATGGAGTCACCTAACTTGGCTTCTGGCTTTTGCAGACTGTTTTGTGCACAAAGTTTTCAGAAACTTGGTAACTGCCCTCGAGCAGCTGCGGGGAATTAAATTATATTTAAGTTCTCCAGCTTTTGATAACCGTTCCCAGGGAAAACAGTATTAGAAATTAAGGGGTATAGATTTAAGTTGAGAGGGGCAACTGGAGGGTCAACAACTTCAAGATGGGTATATGGTATTTGCTGCTAGTGGACCTGGTTGAGGCAGGCACAGTAACAACATTTAAAAGGACAAGTACATGCAAAAAAAGGTTTAGAGGAATACAGGTAAAATATGGGCACATGGGACTAGCTTAGATGGGTGTCTCAAGATTCAAATTTATTTGTCATGTGTACATCAAACCATGCAGTGAAATGCATCATTTGTGTTAACAAACAACACACCCAAGGGTGTGCTGGGAGCAGGTCACAAGTGTGACCACACATGGTTGGAATTGACCATTTGGGCTGAAGGGCCTGTACTTCTTTACAGTTTGTACTATATTTCCCCATGACTCTATGACTCTGGTGGAAATTTGTTATTGTAGAGAGGCTAGGGGTGGACTCAAAATACCTCCATGCTTCCTTGCATTGATGACTGCCTGGTGCAACTGAACAGGACGTGTCTGGCAAACATCCCCCTGGAAATGTGCAGACTGCCCTATAAATCACAAGGTCCTAATATTCACCTAGTTACAAGGCTGTGTCTGATTTAGGAGGCAACTAATACTTGGGATACAACTGGAATCCAAACTGTAATGTGGTGGGCAAGGGTAGAGGGATCCAGTTGTCATAGGGGACAGATGGGGGGAGGTGAGGAGCTAAAGGAAATTCTTTACAGTTGTTTACAGACAGGGACAACTACTTTGATTGGTAACCTCAATTAAAATCTTTGAACTTACAGTTGATGATGGGCTGTTGGTAACTCCAGGATATGAGAGTAAATAAAAGGGATATTCAGGAATTACTGTTCACATAGGAGAGCGGTAAAGATCTATCAGTCTCTATTATTCTATCAACAGATCTATCAACTTTCTGTGTCTTATAGCAGAATGCTAATATTTACCATGAGTTGAGCTTAAGCCCTTTAGTGCTGTTTAAGTGCAATATAACTCAGGGAAACTGAACTTTAGAAGCAATTAAACAGCTCATTAAAATAGAACTGCTGTCAATCTGCTGCACTGAATATAGTGGGCTACAACAGGTCAATGTCCCCCTTTTAAGCAAGAGTGGCTTGACTCATGCCTGCCAGAATAGGAGGCCAGTCACAGGTTTGTGAGGTAAGGAGAGGCAGAGGCAGCCTCCCCCAACTACTAAGCCCTCCACTCCTGACTCAATAAACATCTGGAAACTCATGTATCTTGAGAGGTTATGTACCCAGACAGGTGGTTGCATTGCACATACTCCATCCTTATAACGAGGGACTCTCGAAAAATGGTCAAATTTATGAACATACTGAATAGAAGCAGGAGTAATCCACTCGACCCCTTGAGTCTGCCTCAACATTCAGTGGATTGTTCCTGACCTGAATTCCTGTCATCGAAAAATCATATGATGTAGGAGGTCTTGGAGCAATAACCAACAGGTTGAGCAGCATCTGTGGGAAGAAAGGAACTGTCAACATTATTGATTCTGTCCTGATGCCTGATGCAGGGTTTCAGCCCAAGATGTTAACAATTCCTTTCCTCCCACAATTGGTCATTGAGTCCCTCCAGCAGATTATTTGTTACTCCAGATTTCAGGGTCTTTATTCTCTTGTGTCTCTAACAGAGCGAGTCCTGGCTGGCATATAGAATGTCTTCCTATTCTGAAGTGTTCCATTAGCTGGAAAGTAGAAAATAATATAAACAGTGAAGAAACAGCAGGACAAAAAGCTAGCTGTTTGAAATTGACTCTATTATTTGTAGCAAAAGGAAATAAATAGCTCAAATTTCACAACCTCAGGCAAAAGGTGTCAGTTAGTCCCTCAAACTCATTTTGCCTCAAAAATTCTTAATTTCAGACAGTAAAAATATTTTGTGTGTCGTCACTGAAGACATTTATTTTCAAAGAAAATTTTTAGCCAGATTTTGAAGCAGATATTATTACATTGGTAGTTAAAATGTTATCAATGCTTGCATTTTTCTTTTGGTAAAATTGGAATACTGGATCATCCAGTTATATGAACATTCCAAATAAGCCATTTCTAACCAACACAAAATACTGAAGGAACTCAGCAAGTCAAGCAGCATCTATGGTGGGAATGAACCGTCGACTGCCCCCTCCCTTTCCATTCTTGATGAAGGGTCTGGAACTAACACATTGACTGTTTATTCTCCTCCCTAGATGCTGCCTGACCTGCTGAGTTCCTCCAGCATTTTCTGTGCTTGTTGCTAAAGTTTTCTAGCATCTGCAGAACCTCTTGTGTTTATTATTGCTAACCAAGCTGTTTCGATGTGCAGAGTATGAAGGAGACCAGATAGTTCCATCTGTGCTAAGATAGAGA
The DNA here is from genome assembly GCF_030028105.1 of Mobula birostris. Lineage (NCBI taxonomy): Eukaryota > Metazoa > Chordata > Chondrichthyes > Myliobatiformes > Myliobatidae > Mobula > Mobula birostris. The sequence goes on along the minus strand of NC_092370.1, from coordinate 89,417,557 downwards.
TCTCAGTGAGACAATAATTGACCCATTGCTAAATCTTCAGGCCAGCTTCCATGCATTCCCATCACAAGGACTCATCGTAAAGTACTGTAAGTTCTGTTTGAGGCAATAATGTGTAAATTCTCCATGTAAGTTAAAGTGGTTACAGTGAGCTTCCACTATTTCATCAACACAAAAATGTGAAGCTGAACTTGCAAGTGATCAATAAAATGAAAGTTTCACTGATGTTAAGGTCATAACAGTTTTTGCACTATTCAAAGTACTATTCTTTAATAGATTTGATTTATAATTAACTTTTACCTTGCCATAAATATGTGCCATTGTCATACCAGATCATTTGCTTTTCAGTCTCCTGTTGCTTTTTAACATGGATTATCTGTTGCTTTCTAAACAGCATTGCATGAGCTAAGTGATTGCAGGAAGAGATGGCGCTCGCTAATCAACATTAGACATGCATTGTAAAGCCATACACTTTATTTTACTCATTAAACTGATGGCAAAGAGAATTCATCATTTTAGTTTGCTTTTAATGAATATACTGCTGGTTTTTACTTAGGTCGTAAAGTTGTTCTCAGAGACATTACTGTTCAGTGGTTTCATTGTTTACCAGATTTTCTTTGAGAAAATAAGTTAATCATTAAAGTCGATTTGGCCAGCTTTTTATTGAGGGATCAAGGTGCCGAGCATGTTCAAGAGGAGCTTTCGTGCTGCTTTGATCTTATCAATATTACAGTACCATGGTTTTGTGCAACGTAATAACATTTTTATGTAGAAGGTATTATTCTTGGTTGTGGCCGCCTTATCCTGAACCAAGCATAATGTTTCAAGATAGGAAGGTTGAATTGTGCCCAACATACTGTAGGTAGGTTACTTCAGTAGTACAAGGCCACTGGGGACTGGAAGATCAGACCAGGTAGCTGATTATTCGTCCTGTTTTTTGTTCCCACACCTGAGTTATCCAGTTACCCATCATAAGTTATCTAGTAACATGGAGAGCTCATTGTTGAATCTGGCCTGGGCTTTGACATTTTTTGTTGGATCTGTTATTCTGAATTCGCTGACATTTTATTCTGAATTCAGGGCCATAGGTGCCTATAACAGAAGCTTCCTACTCAGTTTAACAGCTGCCATCTGCCAAGGACATCAAGCTCCTAGAACGTGAGTGGTGAGATGGGGTGGGGGTGCTAGGGAAGGGTGTAATTAAACAGACTGTTCTCCTAATCCACTGTCATTGCTGCAAATGGTAAATTAATCGAGAAGCAAACAACTACAGATGTTAGAAAGCTGCTATAAAAACATGAATGCTTGGCAACTCAGGAGAAAACCTCAGGTCCATGAACATTCATCAGAATGGTAAATTAGTCCTTGCCTATCCTGACAGTTTTGATGGCATTTTATTAATATGTCTTCCATGGTTTGAGTTTCACAGAATTGAGCCAATATCTTCAGCCGACAATGTGAGTCATTATTGCTCAATCCTCTAATGCCTTTGTGTTCTCCCTAGACTGTAATGAATGTTCATGAAGTATGACTGTGGCTCAGTGCTGGCACAATTGCTTCAAAGCCAAAAGTTGTGGATTCAAATCCCATTCCAGTAACTTGAACACAGGTTCCAGGTTGACCCTCCACTGCAGAACTGACTAAATACTTCACTTTCAATTGAAGTCCTTTCTGCTTTTCTGGATATCTGTAAAGTATTTGGGAGACTGGGTTAGTGCCTTTAGCTGAGGATGAATGAGAATAAATATCAAGGCATGTTTTCTGCTGGAGGCGTGAGTTTATTTCCTTCCTTGGCCTTCATGGTAAAACAACCTCATGTAACTTCTGTGCCAAGATTGAAACAACCTGTTTATCTGACCACACCTCTGAGTTAATGAAAATTTATGGCTTCAGATTTCAAATTATTCTTTCAATCATACTTAAATTGTTTTCTTCAGTGGTTGAGTGGACACTTGATAGAAATGTTTAAAATTCTGAGAATCATAGACAGGGTACATAGTCAGAATCTCTTTCCTAGGGTAGAAATGTCAAATATTATTTCTGTTCAGCTTAGCCTGGGACTTTAACCAGGCCAACTTCAAGAGCGTGCTACCAAAAAATTATCAGCATGTCTCCTGTCCCACCAAATACCTTTGACCATTGCTACACACCGACTAAAGATGCCTATTGATCCATCCCCTGCTGGCACTTTGGTAAATCAGACCATCAAGGCCCCTTCCACCTCCTTCTAAACAGAAACTAAAATGGGAGGATCCACTACAGAGTTGAACTTCATCACCAAGTCCATTGAAGACTGTACCAAAGAGGTCAATCTACACTGGGCTGGTCGAGGGTGGGGGGCGGTGGGGAAGTGGGGTTGATATCAAAGATCAAAGCGAAGGTTGATTGGAAGTCCAAAAGTTGTAGCCCAGTGGCTGAAATCTGAAGGCCTGCGTGTGTGTGGGTGGGAAAGAGCGTTTTGTGTTGTTGCTTGCTATGCTCTGTGTTGTTCTGCTGAGCATTGTGGCATGTTACATTGACACTGGAACATGCGGTGACACTTGTGGGCTTCCCCCAGCACATCCTTAGGTGTTTTTGTTGTTAATACAAATGACACATGATCCCCAGCCAGATGCTATTGATTAAACAAGAGGGCCACTCACTACTAAAGTTCGGGTCAGCAGCATTCAATTTGAGTGACCCTGACCTACACAGGTAGTCGAAGTATGACCTTCGTAAAGTTATCAAGGATGCAAAGGGACAATACCAAACCAAAATAGGGTCCCAGATTAGCTGTTTGTTACGGCAGGGCTTACTTGCTATAATAGGCTACAAAGTGAAGCCCAGCGGCATGCGCAACAATAACACGTCCCTTCCCAATGAAGTTTGTGTATTCTATGCACGTTTTGAACAAAAAGGCAATGAAATGACACCACCTACCACGATAGCCTCCAATGTACCTCTGCCCCCAGTTACAGTTACAGACATCATATCAACTTCCCTGAGAGCAAACTCGTGAAATGCGTCTTGCCTATATAGAGTCTGGCTCATGTTCTCAGATCCTGTATGGATCATCTGGTAAGAATATTTGCAGATATTTTTAGGTTAGAACTTTAGGAAGAACACTACCATCCTGGTACATAAGAAAAACAAAATAATGTGCCTTAATGACTACCACCCAGTGCCTCTGACATCTATGACCATGAAGCGCTTCAAGAAGCTGGTCATTATCTCTAACCTCTGAGATCAATCATCAGTAATTTGCTTACTGCTAAAACAGTTCCAGGGTCACTGACCCTAAGTTATCTCTGGATCATCTGGATAGCAAAATCACTTATGTCAGACTCCTATTTACCAACTAGCTTTAGCTTTACCTTGAATGCCATAATTCAAAACAAACTCGTCTCAAAACTCCTTGACCTAGGACTCAGCACTTCTCTTTACAACTGGATCCTTGTCGTCCTGACCAACAGACAATAGTCAGTTAGGATAGACTGCAATATATCTGCTATGATAATTCTCAACACTGGTGCCCGACAGATTGGGCTCTTAGCCCACTACTTTGCTCCCTATGCACTCACAAATGCATTGCCAGATTCTGTTTAAACCTCATCTACAAGTTTGCAGATGACGCTACTGTAGGGGGCCAATCTCAAACAATGGAGTACAGGAAGGAGATAGTGAGCCTAGTAGCATGGTTTCAAGATAACAATCTTTCCCTCAAAGTAAAAGAGCTAGCCCTTGACTTCAGGATGTGAGATGGAGTACATGCCCCTGTATATATCAATGGTGCTAAAATTGAGATGGTTGAGAGCTTCAAGATCTTACGTGTAAATATCATCAATCGCTTGTCCTTATCCAACCATGTAGATGCTATGGCCAAGAAAACACATCAGTGCCTCTACTTCTCCAGAAGGCTTACGAAATTTGGCATGTCCCTGTTGATCATCACCAGTTTTACAGATACATCTTAAAGAACAACCTATCCCTATGCATTGCAGTGTAGTACGGCCATTTCTCTGCTCATCACCACAAGAAATTGAACAGAGTTGTGGACACCACTCAGTTCATCAAGAAAACCAGCCTCCCCTCCTATCAACCCTCTCACCTGGATCCACTTATCACCTGCCAACTCTTGGTCCACCGTTGCCCTTTCTGTACTGGCTATCTCTCTTTCTTTCAGTCCAGATGAAGGGTCTTGACCTGAAACATCAACTATCTGTTTCCCTCCTTAGATGTTGCATGACCTGTTGAGTTCCTCCAGCACTTTTTGTGTTCTAGGTTCCAGCATCTGCAGTCTCTTGTGTCTCCCCTCCACTGACCTTGTCTACTCTTCCCACTGCCTTGGGAGAACACCCAACCTAATCAAAGACCACTCCCATTCTGGTCACTCTCTCTTCTCTCCCTTCCATTGGACAGAAGACAGAAAATAGAAAGCTAATATATAATTTTGTAGTGGCATAGAGTACTGCACATCTCCTTTTGGATTACATTAATAAATAGCCAGGCCCAGAGCCTGGGGGTGGGCGGTGAAATACCAGCAGGAATATTATCATTTACATATGTTTCTGTTTTAATGTAATATGTTTAAGTCAACAATTCTCCAGTTATGTTAGTTTTTTTATTATACTTGTTGGCCAGTCTACCCACTTTAAAGTAAACTACTGCATGATTAGATGGTCTAACAGTTATATTTTTGTAACTGCTCCAACCACTGAGTTTCTAGTATTAAACCTTGTTCTTACTGTTGTTTTTACAGAGAAGCTTTCTGAAAAGAGGTAGAGTGTGGGATGCCTGGTGCCCTTCAATGTGTCTTTTATAAGTGGCTTATGATGTACTTTCACAGAGATAAAGGTGGATTACTGTCCTTTTCAAAAAGAGGAACACTTATAGCAAAGTTTTTTTTCAATAATATTGTCTGACTTTGATGTGGAGTAGAATGTTACTGTGACCTTATCTTTCATTAAAAGTAAAGTTTTTGCAATGTTTCTAGAAATTAAATCCAATGAAGTAATAATTTTGACAATAACACACCAGTTTTGTACAATATTAATACATTTAGGAGAAGTCCTTTCTTTTGTTTTGTTTTTAAGACAGGCATTAAGCTGCTTCTATAAAAAATGGGTTGAGTCTCCCATCAATAAGGGATGCTGTTGCAGGAAGGCAACGTCCATCATCAGGGTCTCCCGACACCCAGATCATGTCTCTTCTCACTGCTGCCGTCATGTAAAAGGTACAAGAGCCTCAGGACTCACATCATCAGGTTGAGGAACAGAAGCCTCTCAGCCATCAGGCTCTTAAACCTGATTAAGAGGATAACTTCATTCAACTTCACTCATCCCGTCACTGAACTGTTCCCACAACCTATGGACTCACTTTCAGGGACTCCTCATTTCATCTTCTCGATATTTATTGCTTATTTATTTATTACCATTATTATTTCTTTTTCTTTTATATTATTTGTAAAGCTTATTGCCTTTTGCACATTGGTTGCTTGTCCACCGTGTTGGGTACAGTCTTCCATTGATTCTACTATAGATAGATAAATTATAGTTCTTGTATTTACTGAGTATGCCCACAAGAAGAGGAATCTCAGGGTTGTATATATCATTTGATAATACATTTACTTTGACCTTTGAAACTTGCAGTAATTTGAGGAAGGAAATCAGTGCTAAATCCAGTGATCCTTACAATATTCGGCATTCTACAAAACTTATTCTCAGTTGAGATGCCTGCAAGATCTAACTTACTAAACATCCCCAGTTGTGGCAAGTTAGTAGTAGTAGACCATCAAGGAGATGATGGCTGCAGTCCTTAGGAAGATGGTGTTAATTCTGGAGATAAAAGCTTTTTCCTAGTAAGGGTAAAGGAATGCAACATACTGTTAGAGCTCAGTTGCTAGACATATGCCTGTTAAGCTAATGTCTGTCCAGGGGCTGGCCTGGGTTCTCACTTGAAACTACCCCAATGTAAGCCTATGTTCTCCTCCTCAAATCCACCAGTGTTGATCATTGTCGACCTGCTGTTAACCTGTGTGCTGACTCAGCACTGCCTTGATAGGAAGTTGATGCCCATGCACTTGCTCCTGAAGGTTGCCTCAAAAACAAACACAGCGATGTGACTAGCAGGACCAGATATTGCTGACATTAGTTATCTTTTCAGTGATGAAAATATTGATCAATTAATTTTATTACCGCCGTATCTGATGCCATTCTTCTAGACTTAAAGTGTGCCTGTTGTAATACCACAGACTGCAAATGGACATTAAGAGAAAAGCGTCAAAATAAAACGATTGACTGCAGTTTTAATTCTTTTCTTACTCTTAGCATCTTTGCTGCCAACTTGCCTTTCTTTCATCTTCTCCTATGCTTGGGATACTCCTAATGTGCTGTGTCATCATCGGAGGCCAGTTTGTTAATGTATTTTCATTTCCAGAGTATTCGTTGCCTCCATAATCCACTTAACTGTCTTTAATGAATCTGAATTATTTGATTAGTCAATAAAAATAGGCATTGATGGTAAATTGGTAAATTAGTTTATGCAGTATGTTTTAGCCACTTTGAAGTTAGAACTCAATTAACAAATTTTTTCAGATTACATTTTAGAAACATAGAAAACCCACAGCACGATACAGACCCTTCGGCCTGCAATGCCGTATTGAACATGTCCTTACCTTCGAAATTACTTAGCCCTCTATAGTCCTCTATTTTTCTAAGCTCCATGTACTTATCCAGGAGTCTTTTAAAAGACCCTATCATATCCGCCTCCACCACCGTCACCGGCAGCCTGTTCCACAAACTCACCAGTTTCTGCGTGAAAAACATACCCCTGACATTTCCTCTGTACCTACTTCCAAGCACCTTAAAACGGTGCCCTCTCAGGCTTGCCATTTCAGCCCTGGGGAAAAGTCCACACTATCCAAACAACCAATGTCTCTCATCATCTTATGCACCTCTATCGGGTCATCTCTCATCCTCCGTTGCTCCAAGGAGAAAAGGCCAAGTTCACTCAACCTATTCTCATAAGGCATACTCCCCAATCCAGTCAACGTCCTTGTAAATCTCCTCTACACCCTTTCTATGGCTTCCACATCCTTCCTGTAGTGAGGTGACTAGAACTGAGCACAGTACTCTAAGTGGGGTCTGACCAGGGTCCTATATAGCTGCAACAATACCTCTCAGCTCCTAAGCTCAATCCTATGATTAATGAAGGCCAATACACTGTACGCTTTCATAACCACAGAATCAACCTGCGCAGCAGCTTTGAGTGTTCTATGGACTCGGACCCCAAGATCCCTCTGATCCTCCGCACTGCTAAGAGCCATCATATTTGACCTACCAAAATGCACCACCTCATATTTATCTGGGTTAAACTCCATTTGCCACTTCTCAGCCCTGTTTTGCATCCTATCAATGTCCCGCTGTAACCTCTGACAGCCCTCCACACTATCCACAACATCCCCAATCTTTGAGTCACCAGCAAACTTACTAACCCATCCCTCCACTTCCTCATCCAGGTCACTTATAAAAATCACGAAGAGTACGGGTCCCAGAACAGATCCTGAGGCACACCACTGGTCACCGGCCTCCATGCAGAATATGACCCGTCCACAAGCACTCTTTGCCTTCTGTGGGCAAGCCATTTCTGGATCCACAAAGCAACGTCCCCTTGGATCCCATGCCTCCTTACTTTCTCAATAAGCCTTGTATGGGGTACCCTGTCAAATGCCTTGCTGAAATCCATATACACTACATCTACTGCTCTGCCATCATCAATGTGTTTAGTCACATTGTCAAAAAATTCAATCAGGCTCGTAAGGCACAACCTGCCTTTGACAAAGCCATGCTGACTATTCCTAATCTTATTATGCCTCTCCAAGTGTTCATAAATCCTGCCTCTCAGGATCTTCTCCATCAACTTTCTACCCACTGAAGTAAGACTCACTGGCCTATAATTTCCTGGGCTATCTCTACTCTCTTTCTTGAATAAGGGAAAAACATCTGCAACCCTCCAACCCTCCGAAACCTCTCCTATCCCCAATGATGATGCAAAGATCATTGCCAGAGGCTGAGTAATCTCCTCCCTCGCCTCCCACAGTAGCCTGGGACACATCATGTCTGGCCCCAGTAACCTATCCAACTTGATGATTTCCAAATGCTCCAGCACGCCCTCTTCCTTAATATCTACATGCTCAAGCTCTTCAGTCTGCTGTAAGTCATCCCTACAATCATCAATATCCTTTTCCGTAGTGAATACTGAAGCAAAGTATTCATTAATTACCTCTGCTATCTCCTCCAGTTCCATACACACTTTTCCACTGTCACACTTGATTGGTCCTATTCTCTCACGTCTTATCCTCTTGCTCTTCACATACTTGTAGAATGCCTTGGGGTTTTCCTTAATCATTTCCGCCAAGGCCTTCTCATGGCCCCTTCTGGCTCTCCTAATTTCATTCTTAAGCTCCTTCCTGTTAGCCTTATAATCTTCTAGATCCCTATCATTACCCAGTTTTTTGAACCTTTTGTAAGCTCCTCTTTTCTTTTTGACTATATTTACAACAGCCTTTGTACACTATGGATCCTGTACCCTACTGTCCTTTCCCTGTCTCGTTGGAATGTACCTATGCAGAAATCCACGCAAATACCCCTTGAACATTTGCCAAATTTCTTCCCTGCATTTCCCTAAGAACATCTGTTCTCAATTTATACTTCCAACTTCCTGCCCGATAGCCTCATATTTCCCCTTACTCCAATTAAACGCTTTCCTAACTTGTCTGTTCCCATCCCTCTGCAATGCTATGGTAAAGGAGATAGAGTTGTGATCACTATCTCCAAAATGCTGTCCCACTAAGAGATATGACACCAGAACAGATTCATTTCCCAATACCAGATCAAGTACAGCCTCTCCTCTTGTAGACTTATCTACATATTGTGTCAAGAAACCTTCCTGAACACATCTAACAAACTCCACCCCATCTAAACCCCTCGCTCTAGGTACATACTGATTGATATTTGGGAAATTAAAATCCCCCACCAGGACAACCCTGTTATTATTACACCTTTCTAGAATCTGTCTCCCTATCTGCTCTTCGATGTCCCTGTTACTATTGAGTCGTCTATAAACAACACCCAGTAGAGTTATCGACCCCTTCCTGTTCCTAACTTCCAACCACAGAGTCTCCGTAGACAATCCCTCCATGACTTTCTCCTTTTCTGCAGCCCTGACACTATCTCTGATCAACAATGCCACGCCCCCACCTCTTTTGCCTCCCTCCCTGTCCTTTCTGAAACACCTAAAGCCTGGCACTCGCAGTAACCATTCCTGCTTCAAGTACTGATCCACACTCTGAGCTCATCCGCTTTGTTCATAATACTCCTTGCATTAAAATAGACACACCTCAAGCCTGAGTTTGTTTCTTCCCGATCACCTGCCTATCCTCCTTCTCACACTATCTCCAAGCTTTCTCTATCTGTGAGCCAACTGCCTCTTCCTCCATCTCTTCAGTTTGGTTCCCACCCCCCAGCAATCCTAGTGTAAACTCTCCCCAGTAGCCTTAGCAAACCACCCTACCAGGATATTGGTCCCCTTGGGATTCAGGTGCAACCCGTCCTTTTTGTACAGGTCGCGCCTGCCCCAAAAGGGTCCCAATTATCCAGAAATCTGAATCCCTGCCCCCTGCTCCGATCCCTCAGCCACGCATTTATCTTCCACCTCACTCTATTCCTATACTCACTGTCAGGTGGCACAGGCAGTAATCCTGAGACTACTACCTTTGTGGTCTGCTTCTCAACTTCCTTCCTAACTCCCTATAGTCTGCTTTCATGACCTCCACCCTTTTCCTACCTATGTTGTTGGTACCAATATGTATCACGACCTCTGGCTGTTCTCCTTCCCACTTCAGGATATCATAGACACAATCAGAAACGTCCAGGACCCTGGCACCTGGGAGACAAACTACCATCCGTGTTTCTTTCCTGCGTCCACAGGACCGCCTGTCTGACCACCTAAATATAGAGTCCCCTATCACTGCTGCCATCCTCTTCCTTTCCCTACCCTTCTGAGCCACAGGGCCAGACTCTCTGCCAGAGGCGCGGCCACTGTTGCTTCCCCCATGTCGGCCATCCCCCCCCCCCCCAACAGTACTCGAACAGGAGTACTTATTGTTAAGGCGACAGCCACAGTGTACTCTCTAGCATTTGACTTCTGCCTTTCCCTCTCCTGACTGTTACCCACTTATCTGTCTCCCCAGGCCCCGGTGTGACTACCTGCCTATAACTCCTCTCTGTCACCTCCTCACTCTCCCTGACCAGACGAAGGTCATTGAGCTGCATCTCCCTAAAGCGGTCCCTAAGGAGCTGCAGCTCAACTCACCTGGCGCAGATGTAGCTGTCCGGGAGGCTGACACCGAACCCAAAACACCAGCCTCACACACATTCTTCCTGTCTGCATTCTACTCAGGCAACCTACCCGGACTCGACTCGTTGTCGCCGAAGCCCCGTTGAGCCAAAGCCTTCCTACTGTGTCTGCTTCTACAGGGACATAACTGTCCTTGTTTTAATTTAGAACAAAACAGCAATGTCCATTGAATGTGTCAAATTACTTGACTATTTTTCAAAATTTTTTAATGGGACATCGACATTAATGACAACATTTACTGATTGTATTCAAACTGAGGATGCAATTAAGAGTCATTGTATTGGGGGCTTTAGATCCAAAGTGGTGGAGGGATGGTGGAAATAGCCCAGCACAGAGTACTAGAGAAGATCTGTTTTGGACAGATGGTGATGGTTGGTCTGAACCTCAGAGACTAGGCTAAAGCAGCAGGGAGTTGGTGTGTTTGTTACCACTGTGGTATTGTGAAGGGAGAAGGAGACAGTGGATTGGGGTTGAGGGAAGGGGCCGAGGGTAGCCCATAACATAGCCCATAGAAAATCATAAATATAAGACATTCTGCAGATGCTGGAAATCCAGAACGGCACATGCAAAATGCTGAAGGAACTCAGCAGGTTAGGCAGCATCTATGGAAATGAATCAACATGGACATTTTGGGCTGAGCCATCAGGACTAGAATGGAAAGGAGAAAATTCCAGAATAAGAAGGTGGGGGGAGGGGAAGGAGGGCAGCTAGAAGGTGATAAGTGACACCAAGTGGGTGGGGAGGGGGGATGAAGTAAGAAGCTGAGACATGATAATTGGGAAAGACAAAAGCCTGGAGTAGAAGGAATTTTGACAGGAGAAGAGAATAGACCATGAGAGAAGGGGACGATGGAGGTGCTGCAGGGGGAGGTGATAGGCAGGTGAATGGAAAAGATAAAAGGCCAGAGTGGGGAATAGAGGAAGAGAGAAGGGGGAGTGGAAAAATTACCCGAATGAGAGACTGACATTCATGGTATCAGGTTGGAGGTTACTGAAACAGAATATGAGGTTTTGCTCCTCCCACCTGAGAGTGGTCTCATCGTGGCCACGGACTGATGTGTCAGAATGGGAATGCAGATAGGAATTAAAATGACTGACCAACAAGAAATTCTGCTTTTTAAATTCAATTCCTAAGGCATACATTGACATCTGTATAGATTACAGAGGGAGTTCAGAGCAAGGTGGATTTCAAAACAATTTAATAATGAAAATTCTCAAATTTAACAAAAATATGCCTTAGGCTCCAGCCATTGTGATCTATCTCTCATTAGATGAATTGAATAAGTTCTTCATCAATGTTTATTCATTCCAATATAGTAGATTGTCAATTAATGAGGTCATAGAATAATAGAATGATGCAACGTGGAATCAGGCCATTCAGCCCAATTTGTTCATGCCAGCTAAAATATTTATTGCAGCTGGTCCAATAGGCTTGTGTTTGGTTCATATCCATCTAAACCCCTCCTATTCTCATGGTCTTATACACCTCTACAATATCACCCACCAACTCCTTAAATTCCTTTTGTCAGAATAAAGAACAAAGTTTTAGCCTCCGCAACCTCTCCCTATAACCCCTAGTATGAGAAGATGGACTTTTGACCTCACAACCTACCTCATCATGCCTTTGCACCTTATTGTCTGCCTGCATTGCACTTTCTCTGTAAGTGTAACACCCCTTACATACCAATGTGATGAAATGATGACTGGATGACATGCAAAAAAAAATCACTAAAACTGAGTGCAGATATCAAATCATAAACATATTTGCCAAATTTAATTCTGGTTCCTGAATTTTGGCAGTATTCTTGCAAATCGCCTTATCACCCCTTCCAGTTTCATGATGTCTTTCTTATAACAATATGATGAGTGAAAATGAATTGAAACACAGATTGATATCTTACTTTTATGGAGTTATTGCATTTTAAGTATTATTTTAACAAAAGGAATAGAAATAACTCATGTTAGTCAGATTCAAAATCCTATTGCCTCAAATAAGTTTGATAAAACACACCGTAAGTAGTGTATTGTAGCGTCTATAAAGGGTAGGAGGATCAGAAGGGTTGATAAGTTTGTGACAGAGAATCATTTACAAAGAAATAAGTGGGAGAAGGAGATTACTGAGATGGCTTTCAGAGTTGACTTAGATTGAATATGCTGAAAGGCTTCCTCCTCTGCTATAACAAAACAATGTGGAAACAATTGTCAGTGGTAGAGGTGGTGATGGGGATGTGTATAAAGTCTTGAAACCTATACTCCTACAGATATTTCAAATGGCCAGTTTTTGTTATTTCCATTCTATGTAGTTGAAGAGAACAGAATCATGAAATCTTGGAGAATTTGATCTTAAATTCAATTCCCAGTGTATACTAGTTAATATTATTTTACAACAACTGAATCACGATAGCTGGATTCAACCATTTAGCTTCTCCTTCAGTAGCACGAGATGACTGTTGAATGTTCAGAATTTGTAGCTTCATGAAGTAAAAACTCCTTCCAACATAGAGCAATTCAGCATGAAGAGGTGTCTTTCAGCCTGTTAGGTACTGTGCTGGCTGAGCATCATTCACCCTCTTACATTAATCCCATTTTAAATCCATTTTATTCTCCCCACATTCCCATCAATTTCCCCTCAAATTCTGCAACTCGCCAACAGCAAGAGGGTAACAGTTTTGCCAAGTAACTCACCAACCTGCCCATCTTTTGTACACGGGAAGAAACCGGGGCTCCCAGAGGAAGCCCTCATAGTAATGGAGTGATAGTACAAAATCCACACAGGGTCAGAGGTTCAGACCCAACCTACACTCAGTGGCCACTTTATTAGGTACCTCCTGTACTTAATAAAGTAGCCAATGAATGTATGTTCATGGTCTTCTGCTGCTGTAGGCTATCCACTTCAAGGTTCAACATATTGTGCATTCAGAGATGATCTTCAACACACCACTGTTGCAAGGCATGGCTATTTGAGTTACTGTCGCCTTTCTGTCAGCTTGAACCACTTTCGCCATTCTCCTCTGTTCTCTCATTAACAAGGTGTTTTCACTCACCAAATTGCCATTCACAAGATGTTCTTTTATCGTTTTCCACACCATTCTCTGTAAACTCTAGAGATTGCTGTGCATGAAAATCCCAGCAGATCAGCAGTTTCTGAGATACTCAAACCATGCTGTCTAGCATAAACAATGATTACACAGACACAGCCAAAGTCTCTTAGATCACATTTCTTCCCCATTCTGATGCTTGGGCTGAACAACAACTGAACCACTTGACTACGGCTGCGTGTTCTTACGCACTGAGTTGCTATTAGATAATTGGGTGATTGATATTTGTATTAACATGCAGATGTATAATTTCAAAGTTCAAAGTTCCAAGTTCAAACTATATTCATTCAATTTAGATATGTCATCATGTACAACCCCAAGATTCATTTTCTTGCGGGCATACTCAATACATCCAGAATAGAATAATAATCATAATAGAAACAATGAAAACCTACACCAGCTTGGGTGTTCAACCAGTGTGCAAAAGACAACAAACTGTGCAAATACAAAAGGAAAGAGAGTGCACTCTTACTCATCAGCCTCTGCGTGAAAACGTTTTTCATCAGATCCCTTTTAAACCTTTCTCCTCTCACCCTAACCTATGCTCCTAACTGTGATATGTCTACAGTTAAATGAATAAATACTGGTGGGTTGTGCAAGATTTGTGTCTGTGCAAATGAACCTCTAGTCTAAGGTGTTATACAAAAAGATAGCTATCTGCTAATGTGTTAGTGGAAAGCTTAGATCTTTCTTTTCAATAAAGATTGAACTTCAGAGGCTTCATCTGTCAATGATAAAAGATGTAACCAATAAAGAATCAATTTATAGAAACATAGAAAACCTACAGCACAATAAAGGTTCTTCGGCCCACAAAGTTGTGCCGAACGTGTCCCTACATTAGAAATTACTAGGCTTACCTATAGCCCTCTATTTTTCTAAGCTCCATTTACCTATCCAAAAGTCTCTTAAAAGACCCTATCGTATCCGCCTCCACCACCGTTGCTGGCAGCCCATTCCATGCACTCACCACTCTCTGAGTAAAAAACTTACCCCTGACATCTCCTCTGTACCTACTCCCCAGCACCTTAAACCTGTGTCCACTTGTGGCAACCATTTCAACCCTGGGAAAAAGCATCTGACTATCCACACCATCAATGTCTCTCATCATCTTATACACCTCTATCAGGTCACCTCTCATCCTCCGTCGCTCCAAGGAGAAAAGGCCGAGTTCACTCAACCTGTTTTCATAAGGCATGCTCCTCAATCCAGGCAACATCCTTGTAAATCTCCCCTGCACCCTTTCTATGGTTTCCACATCCTTCCTGTAGTGAGGCGACCAGAACTGAGCACGGTACTCCAAGTGGGGTCTGACCAGGGTCCTATATAGTTGCAACATTACCTCTCAGCTCCGTAATTCAAACCCATGATTGATCATGGCCAATGGATCGTATGCCTTCTTAACCACACAGTCAACCTGTGCAGCAGCTTTGAGTCTCCTATGGACATCGACACTAAGATTCCTCTGATCCTCCACACTGCCAAGAGTCTTACCATTAATACAATATTCTGCCATCATATTTGACCTACCAAAATGAACCACTTCACACGTATCTGGGTTGAATTCCATCTGCCATTTCTTAGCCCAGTTTTGCATCCTATCAATGTTCTGCTGTAACATCTGATAGGCTCCACACCATCCACAGCACCTCCAACCTTTGTGTCATCAGCAAACTTACTAACCCATCCCTCCACTTCCTTATCCAGGTCATTTATAAAAGTCACGAAGAGCAAGGGTCCCAGAACAGATCCCTAAGGCACACCACTGGTCACTGACCTCCATGCAGAATATGACCCATCTACAACCACTCTTTGCCTTCTGTGGGAAAGCTAGTTCTGGATCTGCAAAGCAATGCCTCATGGATCCCATGCTTTCTTACTTTCTCAATAAGCCTTGCATGGGGTACCTTATTAAATGCCTTGCTAAAATCCATATACACTACATCTACTGCTCTTCCTTTGTCAATATGTTCAGTCACATCCTCAAAAAATTCAATCTGGCACGTAAGGCACGACCTGCCCTTGACAAAGCCATGCTGACTATTCCTAATCACATTATGCCTCTCCAAATGTTCATAAATCCTGCCCCTCAGGATCTTCTCCATCAACTTACCAACCACTGAAGTAAGACTCACTGGTCTATAATTTCCTGGGCTGTCTCTACTCCCTTTCTTGAATAAAGGAACAACATCCGCAACCCTCCAATCTTCTGGAACTTCTCCCGTCCTTATAGATGATTCAAAGATCATTGCCAGAGGCTCAGCAATCTCCTCCCTCGCCTCCCACAGTAGCCTGGGGTATATCTTACCCGGTCCCGGTGACTTATCCAACTTGATGCTTTCCAAAAGCTCCAGCACATCCTCTTTCTTAATATCTATATGCTCAAACTTTTCAATCTGCCACAAGTCAGCACTACAATCACCAAGATCCTTTTCCACAGTGAATACTGAAGTAAAGTATTCATTAAGTACCTCTGCTATTTCCTTCGGTTCTATACACACTGTCCCACTGTCACACTTGATAGGTCCTATTCTTTCACGTTTTATCCTCTTGCTCTTCACATACATGTAGAATGTCTTGGGGTCTTCCTTAATCCGGCCCGCCAAGGCCTTCTCATGGCCCTTTTTGGCTCTCCTAATTTCATTCTTAAACTCCTTCCTGTTAGACTTATGAACTTCTAGATCTCTAACATTACCTAGCTCTTTGAACTTTTTATAAGCTTTAGTGACATAACACCCTTTCAAAGCTTCCATTTAAACAAGCAAACATATTTTCCAAAGTTGCTGAAGAGAATTAGCAAAGCTCTACCAAATATGGCTCACTGAATTATGTTAGATTTCCTGCATACAGTAATTCATGAACAATGCCTTCAGTCATAAGCAGTACAGTTCAAAACCTTTACAGTGTTGCTCAAGGCCTTTTTAGCCTAAAGAGATACCTTTTAATGAGTTTTTAATAATCTGGCAAAGAAATGCAACAAACTCTCAGTGTCTATCAGATAATATGAAAGGAAAAGATTGTGTACTGCAATCCAGATATTATTTCTATTTAAAGGCATTGTCTTCACAGGCTTTAATAAAGTGAGATGTGGATAATCTCTTCTACCTGAAGATTGCCTCTGACTGCCTGGCAATGAAACTTTGCTCCTCTTGATAGCTCATGGATCCCTTCCCCATACTCCCATGTTAAGCTGTGTGATTCAAATTGCAAGCCATAGAACCATCCATGGTGATAATACAAGGATTCAGGAAACTTCCCAGAATTCAGCTTGCTTGGAGAATGATTGGATTCCCTGAAGTGGACCAAGTATTAGTGATTGCCACAGAATAGACACTGATCCATTGCCAGTTGATCTACTGCTCATCCAAAAACTGTACCAACCTGTAGAGATTCTCTTAAAGACCTTATGTAAGTTGACAGCAATCAAACGAATCCTTTGTCCCAGATCCTATTAGTTGTTCTTCAGGCTTTAGCTTATCATACCAAGCTGTGATGCATCCGGATGCATCTATAAAACTTGGCAAGGGTCAACAGGGAAATTAAATCAGTCCTTAATCTTATACATTCAAAAAGAAACAGATGTTCATCTTCAATCTGTTTATTGTTTTAATCATTTTGGTCTCAGTATCACTCTTGCAAATCTATATTGTATTCACTTTGAATCAAGATAGTCTTCCTGAGGTTTAGCATAAACAAGTTACAGTGGACAATAACTGAACTTTTCACCATAGAAGTAATGAGGGAAGAAAAGAAAGATTAAATGGCCAAAGGGATGAATGATTGAGCAAAGCAGTGGTGACAAGGAGACAAGTAGGGAAACAAAAGATAGGTCAAGAAGAGGTTTTGAAGAAAAAAATCGAAATCACAATGTGAAATTATTCAGAAGCCTGTAATGTGTCCCATTGGAAGACTTTATTAGAACCGTGTAGAAGGCTAAAGATCAGAGACCCTGGCATGTGAGGTTTTTTCTCTTTTTTTCAATTAAAGATCAATAACCTGAAATATTAACTCTGTTTCTCTGTTTACAGATGCTAACTGACCTGCTGAGTATTTTAAGCTTTTTCACTTTATCTTCCAGGTTCTCATAAATTTGGAATAAGGAACTTTTGAAACCATATTCTAGTGTCGTGAAAGCAGATGAAAGGTATGTAATATGATATTCAAAGCACAAAATGTTAGAGGAACTCAGCGGGTCAGGCAGCATATATGGAGGGAAATAGACAATCAATCCCAGGTATCGCCACAAAAATACTTCTGAAAAAATCAAAAGCATGTAGATTGATCATCTAGTATTTCCTGCTATCATACTTACCTTTTTGCAGGAGCCTGTGCTCTTTTAATAAATTACCCATTGATATTTTCATCCAATTTAATATTTCATCTGATGAGAAAACATTGTTCTGTTGAGGTAGTCAATCATTAATTTTTTTCTTCAATTTTGCCCAAGATTCCAGTATCTGCAATCCCTTGTGTCTCCATTAATCATTTGTGTTCAGCTCCTTGTTAACCTAGTGTGCGTTTTAAGTATTTTGCATGTTTGTGACTTATCCAGGTTTATAGATTCATCCTTCTACCTCTTAATAAAGGTGGCAGGGTGGAGATACATCTCTGGATCTCTAGCAGAGGAGGTGTAAGACGCTCCCTCCCTCTGGTCACCTGCAATTTTTTCTTGAGAGAGGTGTAGCATTTTCTTAGCCCCCTGATCAGAGTCACGTGAAGCCATAGCAGCAAGTGGTGAATGGGTCATATGAGCAGCTGATGCATATCGCAACCGCTGACGCCAGGCAGACAATCTCTGAAGAGTGTTGATAATGGCTCGGGTCACCCCTCTTGTGAAAACACTGCCCAGAAGAAAGCAATGGCAAACCACTACTGTAGAAAAATTTGCCAGGAACTATCATGGTCATGGAAAGGCCATGATCACATATGCCACATAAGGTGGTACAAAATGAACAAACTTCTTAAACATAAATTCAATTTGAATGCAGTGGGGCTTCCCTTTCTCCTACTTGCCTCAGTGGTTCCAAAATTGGTCTAAAGGGATGATGGTTAGCTTGAGACAATAAAATCACATCCTTCTAATTTTTATGAGGAATATATTCTTTCTGTGAAATGAAACAAATATGGCCTTGCTTCCACTGAAAGCCAAACTAAACAGAGATTAAAAGGGATATGAAACCAGGAAGTCAGAAATAGGAAAAATGGAGTCAGGAAAGAAAAAGAGTGCATCTGAGACACGTAAGATTGCAGATGTTTGAACCTGGGGCATATATCAGAAGGCCAGGGAGATCTCTGGAGGTAGATGAATGATCATCTGAAATACTAACTGTATTGTTACGAGAAGCTTAATTCCTTTATCATGGCTGAGGGTATTTCTAATGAAACAGTTAACTTTTTTTCTACAAGGTAGAAATATCTTCAGTGTACAGAGTCATCGGCTTTGGAATATATTGGAGTTAGTTATTTGTAAATGATTCTTTTTAATGCCTAAAGGATTGAAAGTGTGCCTGGTGGAGCTTTGTGCCTATAGAAGTTTCAGTTTGACAGTCTACTTGCTAATAAGTGTATTAATGGATCCTTGCCACAGAGATCATTTCTCTCTTCTGACATGGCTGTACCATCACTGCCAGCAACCTGTAGGTACTTCATTTATATTGAATTAGTTTGTTATGGTCACATGTTGCGAGATAGTGCAAGAGGTTGAACTAGAGGTTAGAATTCCTTGATACTTTGGTTTTGGCTTATCAAGAGCCAAAAGGGGTTGAGAGGGAAATGGATCAGCCATGATCAGCTGGCAGGGCACATTTGATGGGCCGAATGGCTGAATTCTGCTCACATAAAAGTTGCTGCTGAATGCAGCAGGCCAGGCAGCATCTCTAGGAAGAGGTACAGTCGACGTTTCAGGCCGAGGCCCTTCATCAGGACTAACTGAAGGAAGAGTGAGTAAGGGATTTGAAAGTTGGAAGGGGAGGGGGAGATCCAAAATGATAGGAGAAGACAGGAGGGGGAGGGATAGAGCCAAGAGCTGGACAGTTGATTGGCAAAAGGGTGAGAGCAGATGTGCGTGAAATGGGAGAGATGCATTTGAGAGCAGAGAGTATAAGCCTACTAACTCTCACAGCTATCTGGACTATTCCTCTTCTCACCCTGTCTCTTGCAAAAATGCCATCCCCTTCTCGCAATTCCTCCGTCTCCACCGCATCTGCTCTCAGGATGAGGCTTTTCATTCTAGGACGAGGGAGATGTCCTCCTTTTTTAAAGAAAGGGGCTTCCCTTCCTCCACAATCAACTCTGCTCTCAAATGCATCTCTCCCATTTCATGCATATCTGCTCTCACCCCATCCTCCCGCCACCCCACTAGGAACAGGATTCCCCTTGTCCTCACCTACCACCCCGCCAGCCTCTGGGTCCAACATATAATTCTCCGTAACTTCCGCCACCTCCAACGGGATCCCACCACTAAGCACATCTTTCCGTCCCCCCTCCGCCTTCTGCAAGGATCGCTCCCTACGCGACTCCTTACTCCATTCGTCTCCCCCCCCCCCATCCCTCCCCACCGATCTCCCTCCCGGTACTTATCCTTGTAAGCCGAACAAGTGCTACACGTGCCCTTACACTTCCTCCCTCACTACCATTCAGGGCCCCAGACAGTCCTTCCAGGTGAGGCGACACTTCACCTGTGAGTTGGCTGGGGTGATATACTGCATCCGGTGCTCCCGATATGGCCTTTTATATATTGACAAGACCCAACGCAGACTAGGAGACTGTTTCGCTGAACACCTACGCTCTGTCCACCAGAGAAAGCAGGATCTCCCAGTGGCCACACATTTTAATTCCACGCCCCATTCCCATTCTGACATGTCTATCCACGGCCTCCTCTACTATAAAGTTGAAGCCACACTCAGGTTGGAGGAACAACACCTTATATTCCATCTGGGCAGCCTCCAACCTGATGGCATGAACATTGACTTCTCTAACTTCCGTTAATGCCCCACCTCCCCCTCGTACCCCATCTGTTATTTTCCATCCTCTGGAGCTCCCCCCTCCCCCTTTCTTTCTCCCTAGGCCTCCTGTCCCATGATCCTCTCATATCCCTTTTGCCAATCACCTGTCCAGCTCTTGGCTCCATCCCTCCCCCTCCTGTCTTCTCCCATCATTTTGGATCTACCCCTCCCCCTCCCATTTTCAAATCTCTTACTAACTCTTCCTTCAGTTAGTCCTGACGAAGGGTCTCGGCCTGAAACGTTGACTGTACCTCTTCCTAGAGATGCTGCCTGGCCTGCTGCGTTCACCAGCAACTTTGATGTGTGTTGCTTGAATTTCCAGCATCTGCAGATTTCCTCGTGGCTGAATTCTGCTCCTGTGTCTTATGGTGTTGTGGGAAAAATAACCCCGCAGACCATAGAGCATTCTGTAAAGAGTTGCATATTTCCAACATCTCCAGTTTTATTATTTCTTTGTTGCAACAACATTTAGAGGTTGAAATTACTGAGGAGTGTGTTAATATTTCACTGCATCACTAAATCGCAACATATGTGCCATCGGAGATTTCTTTTTGTTGGAAGGTTATCTTACTTTTCTGAGGCGCACCTCATTTCAAATGTGAATTAGCTTGTGAAAATGAGTAATTGTTTTGTTTGGGCAGCAGGAAGTCAAAATCAAAGTCAACGTTGAATTTATTGTCATTTGCACGTGTATATACAGGTGCAATGAAAAACTTACAGACATCACAGACACATTGCATCATATAAGCAGTATTTGCAAGGAAAACATAAATTAAATGTAATTTATGCATAATTTTTACAAAAAAGGAACACAGTCAAAACAAAAAACTACTAAGTTTATTTACGTGAAAAGTGATCAAAATGGTCCTAGCGTTGTTAACCTGTGGTGTTTATGGGTTCTCCGTTTGATTGAAGGGATAATAACTGTTGAAGACTAGAGAGGCATAGCTCTTCTGCATTTTCTAGTTCCCCCCAGTGGAAGCAGCATTGTAAGCAAATAACATACCAATGTTAAAAAATTAGTTAACCAAAAACAAACCAAAAGTAGCAATACAGGTCAATAGAGCGGTGAAATAGGAACACTGCATGCTTATTGGGGCACAGACTATAAAAGTTGACATATTATATTGCAAATTCACAAACGTTACGCCACATCTGGAGTATTTTGTGTATTTCTGGTCACCACACTAAGAGGAAGGATGTGATTGTGCTGGAGAGTGCAATAAATAAGTTTCAGCAGGATGTTCCCTGGATTGGAAGTCTTTGGTTCTGGGAAGAAATTGGATAGGCTGGGCTTGTCTTCCCTGGAGTGAAGGAAGCTGAGGGGTGACCTGACCAAAGTACATAAGATTATGAGATGTATAGATAGGGTAGATATTCAATGTCCTCCATAATTAGGGCATCAAAAATAGAAGGCATTGTTTAAAGGTGAGAGGAAGGATTTTTAGAGGTGATCTGAGAGGTAAGTTTTTTTTTTAACAGTGGTTGATTTCTGGAACTTACTACCAGAGCAGGTGATGGAGTCAGATAACAACTAGTATGTCTAAGAGGCAGTTAAACAGACACGTAAGTAAGAAAAGCTGAAAAGGGATATGGCCCTAATGCAGGCAAATGTAATTAGTGTAAATGGGTAAAAGTCCAGCATGGACAAGGTTGGGTGAAGGTCCCATTTATATGACTGTGAAACATGCCTAGTTTATGCTAGATGCCAAGAAGCCGAAGACATGAGGCTCCACTAAATTATAAAGACCACCTGGTTTGCTCACCAGTTCCTTGCAACATAAACTATATTTGATGTAATGTATGGATTCTCAAATACTATTTAAAAATCTTGGTTTTAAATACAAAACAAAAGCCTCTTCAGCCAGTTTCCCACCAATTATCTGAGTAAACAATACAGTTTTTCTTTGAGGAAACTGACAGAATCTCTCCCTGTGGAGCCAACCACAAATCCCGGAGGCATTGGAGAGCTTTGAAGAACAGGCTGTGAACCCATTAAGCTAATCCAGCAGCTGAACATGAATCTTCATCCTTTTAGTGCTGTGTATTAAAACAAAAAATGAATTCAGTTTTAAAGAAGACATTAGCAGGAAGGTTGAACTGAGATGCCTTTGAATATAAACATTGTCTATGGGAGCACTATTGGAACATTCCATCTATCATGAAACAAGGGGCCCCATGGTAATGTAGTGATTTGCATGATGCTATTACAGTTTGGGGTGTTGGAGTTCAGAGTTCTGTACTTCTTCCTTGTAGGATGTGTGGGTTTTCTCTGGGTGCTCTGGTTTCCTCCCACAGTCCAAAGAAGTACCAGCAGGTTAATTGGTCATTGCATATTTTCCCATGATTAAACAAGGGTTAGATTAATGTTTGCTGGGTAGCAAGGCTCAGAGTGCCAAAAGGGCCTATTCTGCACCGTATTAGATTAGATTACATCAGATTAGATTATGAGGACACGCAGTCCTCTTTTATTGTCATTTAGTAATGCATGCATTAAGAAATGATACAATTTGTTCCTCCAGAATGATATCACAGAAACACAAGACAAACCAAGCCTAAAAAAACTGACAAAAACCACATAATTATAACATATAGTTACAACAGTGCAAGCAATACCGTAATTTGATAGAAGAACAGACCATGGGCACGGTAAAAAGTCTCAAAGTCTCTCAAAAGTCCCATCATCTCATGCAGACGGTTGAAGGGAGAAACTCTCCCTGCCATGAGCTTCCAGCGCCACAAACTTGCCGATGCAGCACCCTGGAAGCACCCAACCACAGTCCGACTCCGAGTTCGTCTGAAAACTTCGAGCCTCTGACCAGCTGTCCGACACCGAGCACCGAGCACCATCTCTGCTGAGCGCTTCGGCAATAGGCAATAGGCAACAGGCAATAGGCAAAGCTGAGGATTTAGGGCCTTCCCCTCCGGAGATTCTCGATCGCAGAGTAGCAGTGGCAGCGAAGCAGGCATTTCAGAAGTTTCTCCAGATGTTCCTCTCTGCTTCTCATGGCTGTCTCCATCAAATCAGGATTGTGCACGGCCCCTAGTTCACAAATACGATATAATTCGGAGCGGCTGCGTGCGCTGCATCGCGCTGCCATCTTCTCCTCCCCCAATAAACAAATAAATAAATAATTATGCTCTGATGTGACTGAATGAAGATGAAGTGCAAAACAATAAATCTTGTCATGCTGAGATAGCGACTGGTACATTGATAACTGTGAGGGAAGACAGGGTTCAATGTGACAGATTCAGTTCTTATTTCTAACACTGTTAGAGTTCACTAAAATCCATTGTAAACATGCTGAGTTTCAGGCATTGCTAATAGAAATACCATAGAATATTAAGAGGGGCATGGATAGGGAGAATGTACGCAGGTTGGGTGAGACTACAACTAGAGGTCTTTCACCCTAGGGGAAATATTTAATTGGTATCTGAAGGGGAAGTACTTCACTCAGAGGGTGAGATGTGTCTAGATCAAGAAGATGTGTGTTTAATTGTTACATTTAAGAGAAGTTCACATAGCTGTTTGGATGAGAGATGTACGGAGGGCTACGGCACTGGTGCAAATAGATGAGACTAGTCAGAATACCAGACTGGCATGGACTAGATGGGCCAAAGAGCCTGTTTCAGCTGTAGTACCCTATGACTCTATGACTCTAATATAGAAAATAGAACTGTACAGTACAGGAACAGGCCCTTTGACACACTAGTGTGGGGCCTGTACTGAGATACTAGTAATTATTGATAGGAATGACTAACTAAATTAGTCTCTTCTTCCTACAGAAGGTCCTTGTCCCTCAAATTTTGCATATAGGTGTATAAGATGATGAGAGGCATTGATCGTGTGGATAGTCAGAGGCATTTTCCCAGGGCTGAAATGGCTAGCACGAGAGGGCACAGTTTTAAGGTGCTTGGAAGGAGGTACAGAGGAGATGTCAGGGGTAAGTTTTTTACACAGAGAGTGATTAATGCATGGAATGGACTGCCGGTGACGGCAGTGGAGGTAGATACAATAGGGTCTTTTAAGAGACTCCTGGATAGGTACATAGAGCTGAGAAAAATAGAGGGCTATGGGTAACCCTAGGTAATTTCTAAAGTAAGTACATGTTTGGCACAGCATTGTGGGCCGAAGGGCCTGTATTGTGATGTAGGTTTTCTATGTTTCTATGTGCCCATCTTAAAGTCTCTTAAATGCCTCTATTGCATTTGCTTCCACTATCATCCCAGGCAGTATATTCCAGGTACCCACTGCCCCCTGCCCTGCACATCACCTTTGAATCCCCTCCCCCCCACTATTTTAAATGCATGCCCTCTCGTATTAGACATGTTGATTCTGGGAAAAAAATAATGGCCATCTACTCTATCTAGGCCTCTCATAATCTATAAATACCAAGAATTTTCAGACTTTCTGAGCCCATCCTTTGGGTTTGAGGATGATTTACTTTTAGTCTGGTTTTGTAGATTCTAAGGTGATGAATGAGGTAACGAGGAACCACAGACTCTTCCAGAGATGAGGGAAGGAAGAAGTTGATAAGACTGGTGGTTAGGCTGTTTGTGGGGTGGCATGTTCCTTCCACCATTTACACTGGCCTTCTGTTTATTGTCGACATGCACTCAAAGTCATGGATTAGATATTCTCAGGAATCCATGGGAAAAGTTTTATTTTCAGGGATTTCTTGGGAACATGCTTGAGTGTTTTCCTCAGTCCATCTGTCTTCTGACAGAACATTAAAAAGTGTATCTATTTCAGGAGTCTGATGTCAGGTCAATGGATAATGATGTCTGCCTAGCAGAGCAATTCAGTCTACAGGCTACACTCTGTCCACCTCAGAACAGTCAGCTGACTCTCCATTTCTATCTTCCCTCTCTACTTTTGTCTCTGTTCAGTTTTGTATTTCAGCTTTTAAAACATGTTCAATGGACTCACTGG